>NW_026606564.1:16207500-16705000 GCF_029890125.1 Rhinichthys klamathensis goyatoka
GAACAGAGAATGTGTCTACCGTGACAGAGGGTGAGGGGGGGATTTTTAATCACACATTTAAAAAAAAATGTAATGTTAAATTTTGCTTGTTACATTTTTACAGAACGATAAACGGTCATTTAAAAAATGTGGCATGGATTCAGTGCAATACATGTGCTGGATGGCTCCATAATGACTGCGCAGGTGTTGGTAAAGTCGACTCTGGTAGTTGCTTCTACTGTGGATGCAAAATGCAATATCCCCATCCATTTGTAAGGTTAGTTAGCACACGAAAAAAAAATATATAATACACTTTTGAGAGTAAATATGCTAAATAAACACATTTATTTTTATTTATATATTTACTTGTAGAACCAGAAGAGTAATCAGACGGGGATTGGTAGCAGATGTACTAACTGATGATGAAATAAAGGTATGCCTAATTTGTTATGGCATGCCTAATTTGTGATAAAGTAAAAAAAAATGATAACGACAGCTTTAGATTACATTCGACCACTCAGACCACGCAATAATATATTGCGTTGTGCCATTTCAATTTTATAACAATTTTACAATTCATTTAAACCAAAGCTAACATGAACTATTTTTGGGGGATTACAAATGCCAAAAAAAGAAAGAGAAAATAAATTTAAATGGATAAATCTTGAAAGCAAGTTACAAGTTTTTTTTGTCTTGATAACCAGTGTTCTAATTTGCTGTTTGTTATGCATTTATTAAATGATAAAAACATTTTTTTTTTTCAGAAAGTTGGTCATGACCTTAAAAAGGAGTTTTGAGGTCAAACACAATGTTTCTCTATCAACATCCGACATTTGACCCAAAGTTCAAGTTTCGGAGAGATTGTTTTATTTCTGTTTTTAATGAAGAACAGGTATTATTATTCTTATTATTTAATATATAATTAAATTCATATTCACAATGCATATATAAACTGACGTTTAACAGACTGTAACTTTAGCAGAACGCATTAAAGGTGCTCTGGATAAAGAGGATGCACATAATGTTTTGTTCGTCCTTGAAGTGGTACTACCAGAGGTAAGATCATTTGACAATAATTACTTTGTATGTTCTGATTATATTTTCTGTCAGTGAACATAGAAATTATGTGTATTTATTCTCTTTATTGTTTTAAAGCTTACCTAGGTAATTCTGATTAAGCTTGAAGAATTTAACCGATTTCAAGCAGAAAGATGTTTCACCACTGGATTATCCCGTTATTTGTTGGTAAGTAGAATATAGTATATAGCCTATTGGGCAACACCCATGTCCATTATAGTTTCATGACAACTCATTATAAATGGTGTCATAGATTTGTTGTCTGGGTGAAATATGATATATCTTTTTGAATTATCAGATGGCTTCTGAACATGACTGCGCACAAGATGTTTGGACTACAGGCCTTGACTTGTTTCTTCATAAAAGATTGTGACGGTTAATTGTGTTAAATGTTCAATATATTGGTTTTATTTGTAATAAATGATTATGGCAGTGCAGTATTGTCTTAATTATTCTTTAATGCTTAAGAAGTGGTTAAGTATATGTATATCGCTGGTTTGAGGTGATAAATATTATACAAAAGTGTTGCCTTTCTGGCTTCTTCAGACAGAAACCGCTGATTAAAGAGAGTCATATATGCTGTGTGTGCATACTCTTTAGTGTAAGTTTATCTAGCCTTATGTAGCCTTTTTATCTAGTTTATCAAGCCTTAAGTCTATGTAGCCTTTTTGAGAATATATGAAATCATAAATTACTGTCGGCACACAAAGTTGCACGGAGGGGTTCTGGGTACCATATTTCAACGATAACACATCAGAAAATGTTGTAATGCAGGATTTCGTTTAAGAATGAATATATCTATACCTCTACGTGCTCGTTTTTTTTGAGAACTTGTGAATTAATAAAGTAATGACACCTCCAGTATGCTTCGTCGGCACATAAAGGTGCATGGTGGGGCATGTTCTACCAGAAAGACTCGGGAGATAAATTGAATGGCTATATACATTTGTGACCGATCACGGAAACTAGGGACACAAGTCGGTTCTTCGGCATTTTGAGTTATTCATAGATTCTGAAAGTGTAGTCTCCAAGCTTTCCAACGATGTGTAACACGTGGAAATCTGATAATATTTGGAGAAGTTGTGGCCATTTGAAGGTAGGAACTCAAAAAAGGTAAAATGGGAGAAAACGGCCTCAAAAGATTGTGCATTCTCACCTCTCTCTCCTGCTGGGAGTGACAATAGGGCTCATTTACATCTCATTTAGATAAGCCATACCCCCTGTAAAGCTCCCCCTGTGCTTTACAGCTTTTTTTTCTTTCCTGAGCTAGCTAATAACAATTGGTAGGTATGGGAAGGTCTAAACAGACTAAACATGAGATAACATGTACGTGTTCTTAGAATTAAAACAAAACGACAAACTTTAATGCTTAATGCAAACTCACCCCCAGGACCGGCGAATGCACTTCTGCCGCTCTAGGCGAAAAACAATTGTGCTGCCCCTCTATTTGCAACGTTTACCAGCAACAACACACAAAGACCAATATGCCATATACATATAACGCAAAACCAGCAACAACACACAAAGACCAATAAGCCATAGGCCTACATATAACGCAAATAGTGCGCAACGCGCGTGTGCCCAAAATGTCAACAATATTAAAGTTTATGCAGGAGGTAAATGCCTGCTGGCATTTTTCTTTAAGCAGTCATGACAGGAATTTTCCAAATAATCATATTTCCTCCTCAGATTACTGTTGCAAATCTCTTTACACCACTTTCTTATGTGCGTATACACACACAAATGAAATGTCCGCAAGTACATTATATCATCAGCAGGTTCAGCATCTTAAATAACGACTAGAGAGCAAATGAAGCTTAACTTACGTTTCAGAAACGCGCACGGCAGGCCTTCATCGCAGCAAAGGTCTTAACTGCATCCTCTATTTCGATTCTCTGTGCCAGTTCATGTTCTATGGAGATTGTTGCCAGTCCATTAAGTCTGTTCCCTGTTCACAAAACGTTCCCCATTCAAAGCAATCGGGACATCACATATGAAACAGTTAGCCACCGCTGTCAGCGAGCCGAGCCGCCGTATTCAAGCACCGAGGGCGCGCGCGCCGCGCCCATACCTCCGGTTCAGTTTCCCGAGCCCACAAAGTGCGGCGAAAACATTTTCGGTGTAACTGCCACGCTTCAGCTCGTCTGCGACAATCTTTGCGGCGTCCATCTTCATTGAATTTTGATATCAGATAGAGCCGGCCAGAGCGCTGCATATTAAGTAGCCACGCTGTTGGGGGGCGGGGGCAAAAGCGCCGGCGGCTATTCAGTATGGAAATACACACAGACAATGACACGCCCCTACTGCATGCTAGAATCTCCGAAAAACAAGCCGATTTCAACCTCAAAATATACGCTTTTAAATATACCAATACTGTTATCTCAAACATGTAGAGGCTTCTTCATGATCTCAACTAACAGATTCTGCAAAAAAGCGGAAATCACCAATTTTGGAAAAAAACGCTTCTTTCTCATTTTGCTCGCAAGTTGTGCTGCCGACTTGTGTCCCTGGTTTCCGTGACGGGTCACATTTATTGACAGCTCAGCAAGCATAAATTTATGAGTTCTTTGGCGTAGGCCCCGTCCTTAGCGAGCAAAGCGAGGTTAGCCGAATCTGCATGTCCCGCCTGAGATGAAGGCGGGGGCGCAGCCGACCCCCAAAGAGAAGTGGAAGAATAATTCCACAAGGACGGAGCCCACCCCCAAAGAACTGTAAATAAATATACCCACCAGTCGTGGGTCCTGCGGTTCCTGAAACGAGAAAGGAGAATACAGATAAGATGAACAATATTTATTTACAAAATTATTTATTTATATATTTATATAGAACCGGACCCAATGGACCGTCATGCTAGACCACATAACACGAGGTCAGCTTGACCACAGGCCATGATAGACCGCATAAACACAAGGTCAGCCTGACCACAGCCATGATAGGCCACATAAACACAAGGTCAGCTTGACCACAGGCCATGATAGACCACATAAACGCGAGGTCAGCTTGACCGCAGGCCATGATAGACCACGTAAACACAAGGTCAGCTTGACCACAGGCCGCGATGGACCACATAAACACAAGGTCAGCTTGACCACAGGCCATGATAGACCACATAAACACAAGGTCAGCTTGACCACAGGCCACGATGGACCACATAAACACGAGGTCAGCTTGACCGCAGGCCATGATAGACCACATAAACACAAGGTCAGCTTGACCACAGGCCACGATGGACCACATAAACACAAGGTCAGCTTGACCACAGGCCATGATAGACCACATAAACACAAGGTCAGCTTGACCACGGGCCACGATGGACCACATAAACACAAGGTCAGCTTGACCACAGGCCGTGATAGACCACATAAACACAAGGTCAGCTTGACCGCAGGCCATGATAGACCACATAAACACAAGGTCAACGTGACCACAGGCCATGATAAACTACATAAACACGAGGTCAGCTTGACCGCAGGCCCTGATAGCCACATATAGAAAAAGGCCATGGTAGGCCATACGGCCATGAGAGACCACAGAGACGAGACCGCTTAGGAGCCACACCGGCCGCTAATGCCACATGAAGACGAACCTATAATACAGAGCTTCTAAGCCACACAGAAGGTCGCGATGGACCACGGACCACGGATGGCCACGTGTGGGACAGGCTTCAATATGCCACACATAACGAGCTAATCATAGACACGGCCATAGAGCCACATAAAACCAAGACCCCTAGAGGTCACTAGGCCACGATGGACCTTGGAGGACAAGGCCACGGTAGGCCACACGGCCATGGGAGACCACAGAGACGAGACCGCTTAGGAGCCACACCGGCCGCTAATGCCACATGAAGACAAACCTATAAGACACAGCTGCTAAGCCACACAGAAGGTCGCGATGGACCACGGACCACAGATGGCCACATGTAGGACAGGCTTCAATATGCCACACATAACGAGCTAATCATAGACACGGCCATAGAGCCACATAAAACCAAGACCCCTAGAGGTCACTAGGCCACGATGGACCTTGGAGGACAAGGCCACGGTAGGCCACACGGCCATGGGAGACCACAGAGACGAGACCGCTTAGGAGCCACACTGGCCGCTAATGCCACATGAAGACAAACCTATAAGACACAGCTGCTAAGCCACACAGAAGGTCGCGATGGACCACGGATGGCCACATGTAGGACAGGCTTCAATATGCCACACATAACGAGCTAATCATAGACACGGCCATAGAGCCACATAAAACCAAGACCCCTAGAGGTCACAAGGCCACGATGGACCTTAGAGGACAAGGCCACGATAGGCCACACGGCCATGGGAGACCACAGAGACGAGACCGCTTAGGAGCCACACCGACCGCTAATGCCACATGAAAGACAATATTCACGAAACAAGGCCACTAGACCAGACGGACCAGGCCGCGATGGACCGTAAGAACAAAGCTATGATAGCCTGCAAGGACCACGGCTAAACTAGTGGCCGAGGAGGATCACATAAAGACAGAAGACGAGCGGAGACACCGCGGGACAAAACACAAACACAGAGACGAGTACAGAGGGGCTTTATCAGATAGTGCAATTTGAACTGCGCTCAAGTGGATAACGTAGTACCACCACCACCAGTAGTTGCGAGAGGATTTACCTGGATTATTAATGGAGAGCTTGCTGGGCTTCAATGATAATTTTTGAATCAGTTCTAATGTAGGATTCAAAAGCTGAGGAAGACCATCTTCCCATTATTTTGATAGCTGATGTAGACACTCCTCGTTCGGCTGCTGTGGTGGCTGCCTCAATCCGGAACGAATGACCGGTATAAAGGGAGGGGGGTAAACAGCAGCTTTTGAGGGCAGAAACTGATGAGTCCTGAACTGGCTTAGAGAGAAGTGCTACGTTAGTTTGGATTAATGGAGGGAAGTTTAAAGAAATTAATCATAGATGAGAAGGGACAGAATTTATAACTAATTATTAAATAGATAAGTGAAACAGAGCCTTGAGAGTCATTCTTAGAGTTCTTAAGAAAGGGAGTAAAGAAATTAGGTGAGAAACGCAAACAGAAAAGACCATGGGGAAATCGGAGTATTTAGCTCCTGGAGTGAATCCCCTGGATGCATGAGCCATGACGCTGTAACAGACAGCTACAATCTGAATACCAATAGAAAAGAGACCATTGCGGACAGGAAGTAATAGAGGGAAGTTGGATGGATTTTGCTTTTCTAACTTACTTAGTGTGAAATGTTGCCGTATAAGCATAACCAACATCTTCAAGGTTACAACACTCGAAGCTCAAGCAATGGGAGAAATTCATTTAAGAATTGCTTTTTAAAGACTACAACAGCGCTGAGAGGAGCTAACGAAATTCCTCCTGGGTTAGTGCATCACAACCTAAATTTACATGAATCCTGCCCACGGGACATGATTTAAAGAAAATCGAGACAGAATAAGCTAATTAGTGACTAGAGATAGCTACATAATTCATCAACGACCATCCGGAATGTTGTCTATATGTTGACACTTCTTGAGTCTCTCGATCTTGAATGATCCTGGTTGAACAAGCGAAAAAGTTTAAAATTGTTGGTGAGAGGTAATCGAGGCTGCAAAACGAGCTGTTGAAACTCCGACCCCTGTGCCGGGAATAGCAGCCCTGCCACATCCAAAGGGATAGACAAAACGATATGCTTAATCACCTTCGAATGACCATTCCAACATGCTATTCAAAATTATCTGTGGGGCATTCCGAGCCAAACCCCGCATACACACCGGAGACCCACCACATATCCTGCGAAAAGGGGCACAATTATACACATTTTTATCTTTGTGATACAATGAGATTGGCAGGCGTTTATTGGAGGTTTACTACAGGTCTTGGCTATGCCTTAAGTAGCAAACAAAGAGAAGGTATGGTGAACAGACTTGGATAATTAGTATTAAAATACTTGCGTGAATTTGAATGCCTGCGAGCAAACTATGAATGGAAGAAATATTAAATTACGATTTCGTAATTGTAGACGAGGAAGGAACAATCGGCCGTGATCAGGATGTGAAAACAGGAATCTGAAAAGAAAAGCAAAACATTACTAATTTAACAAACTCTGTTAGAGGAGGGCAGGGTGATGGATCCGGGTTGCTGAACGGCAAAAGCCGTCTGAAAGCCTGTAACAAAGAATGAAAGCGCGTAGCTATGGCTTTGCATTAGCAGGAATAAGCACAACCTTAATTATGAAATTGAAGACGACTGATAGCCGAATTAACGTCTCAGGAATGGCAAGATCGCCTAACAATAAGATCTGCCTTGATGACAACCATGCTTTGTTAGCACAACGATATAATATATTTTGCGACCACGCCAAATCCCTAAGGATGCTAACGACCGCTATAGGATGATTTTGTGAAGAGCGGACGAAACGAACCTTGAGTAAGCTTAAAAGATTCATCTAGCCTTTACTGATCTAGATATCCGAATCTGAGATTGGACATGCACCCTTGTCGAGTGTGTTTTTTTTTTTTAACCGACTAAATCTGACTTCTTACTACGTTACTTACCTGAAGTAAGGTGACGGCGTCCTGTCAAGCAGCTACTATCATTACCTAAATGATACTTGATCTGTTGTCTTTTGAGCGTAGAATCCTTTTCTCAGATTTACATTTATTCATTTAGCTGACGCTTTTATCCAAAGCGACTTACAATTGCTATATATGTCAGAGGTCACATGCCTCTGGAGCAACTAGGGGTTAAGTGTCTTGCTCAGGGACACATGATGCTCCCTGAGTCTGTCCTCTGCTGTTGCTTGGTGTCTCCCAGTGGATTCAAACCTGGGTCTCTCACACCAAAGGCATGTGTCTTATCCACTGCTAACGAAATTCGTTATAGATGCGGAGCATATGCCTGACGTGGCTCCCGAGTTGCTCTTTGCAGAAATAGCCCCATTTATCGCTGGCCACAACAACAGTTGAGACTCTTGAATAGAAAGATACATGAACATGTAAATCATACAGTTGAGCAAAGACAATGCCACTCGAGTCTCCTTCACTGATTAGTTCTGTTGATTGGTTTGACTTGATAAAACTAATATGACTGTTAGTTCTACTGAGTTAACAGTTTTTGCAAAGGATGAGTGGCCTTTGACAGGAGCATACTTAGTCTGCATTTTTCTGTACATTAATGTGGAAATACCCATCACATAAAATATTTATATCACGCATATCAGTGGATTAAGTAGTCACCAGGAAAGGTTGAATATTACACCGATTGTACACATTTCCAATATTGTAGATCTAATTTTCATTAAGGGACTTATAATATGAATTTAAAGTAGGCCTAAATATGTTGAAAATAGTTGTTTATGAAATTACAACACTTATGTAAATACGTAATTAACTTGCCATTGTAGAGATATCCACTACAGTATGCATAACAGCCAAATGAACAACTTGCTCTCCTTAACTCAGGTTTATTTATATATTTATTTATTTTTAAATCAGTTACTCAGTTGTTAGTGGGTATTTGCAAACTGCCCACAGAGCGTAGTATGGACAATGCTGATATTAGATTAGTACTGTGGAATATCGGTGACGCGAAACTTGCTTACACTTGCTATGACATTTCCCCTTTAAGGCGAGCTAACCGCCCCGTTGCAGTCTGCAAAACAGTTGTAATTAGAACACGTACGGCACGTCACCGTGGACTCCAATTTGAACTCTGCCGCTGGTATAGGAAGCAACGGAGAAATACTTACCTGGATGAAGTTTAATCATGAAAGAGGGGACATATTAACAGTGGCCGATGGAAGCGCCTACCAAAACTTGAAAAACCGACTTGAAAGCCTTGGAGTTGGAGCTTGAACTTGAACCAGTGAGAGAAGATCGCCTCTCGTGACTTGCAGAGTTGTTGATTTATTACGGTGGATCGGTGATCTGCGGGATAATGCACCCGTGCAGACAGCAAGGTTATTTTCCTGGACAAGTTGTTGAGGATGACATAGTTCTCTTCCTGCCGGATTATCCTGTCTGAGCTGATGCTGTTGAGGCTTTTGATGACGTGAAATGGAAACTGGTTGGTGACCCGGGGTGTTTTAGGCCTAGAGGAGCAGAACTTCTCATGAGAGGCCTTGGCTGATAAAAAACTCTCCGAAGACCACTGTGCCTACGGGGAGATGCGGCACTGAACGCGGGAACCTCGACGTGTAGCAGGAGATACGGCGGGACATATCCATCGTCGGAACTCAATAATAGTAAACAGTATGCGTGTCCTGAAACATGTTGGCTGGCGACTGAACCAGAGCATGAATGGCAGCGTCAGCATCTGCGAACTCAGACAAGTGTAAGTACCAATCTTATATACTGTGACTGTTAACACCTGATTGGATAGGGATGAGGTAATACATGGCGCGCTAATTGAGTCTTCCTGACAGAACTTAAGCTAAAGCTTCCATTTCTGGGTACCATATTTCAACAATAACACATCAGAAAATGTTGTAATGCAGGATTTCGTTTAAGAATGAATTTATTCTTTATTCTTTTGGCCAGTTAGGCCTTGTGTTAAGAGACATAATTAACAGATTTTCAGCATATGCAACAATATTGCGGACTTGAGAAGTCTTTGCCCCTCCTCTCTTTTAGACGAAGGCCCAAATAAGAACATGCCTTGGTTAAATGATAATGTAAGTGTGCTTGCAATGTTCTTATGTTTGCTTTACAAATCTTTATTAGGATCTCAGTACATGACACTGCACACAGTTCCCATAATATAAGCACTACATTCACATTCACACTACACATCTCATTTTCTGTATATTTAAGTCTGTGTGATTATTTAAAGGCTGTGGACTGTCGTCTTGCTCAAATTGCTGCAGAAACTCAGAATGTAAGTAACTGGCTATTCAATTGTATTTAACCCTTTAGGTATCACGCCCCTTTTTGAGCGTTGACGTGAAAATGCACTACCCAAACTTAAACGGTTGTAATTCATGAAGCCTTTGTACTAAAGACTTACGGTTGGTCTCTTTTAAAAGAAGACTCTTGGCAGATTATTGCTGAAGTGGAATAAATTAATAGAATTAAATTATTTAAAAGTTATTGAAGTTTAAGTTTATTGTTATAAAAATATAATAAAATATTTTTCTTTTATTAAAAATAAATATAAATTAATATAGGTTTCAGCCTAAAAATGACAGAAAGTCAAAGCCATATATCTAACCAAGTTGTGTTCCAAATTTGAAGTTGATATCACAAACATTGAAGTTCCCATGAGATTTTGTTTAGGCGTAATACCAAAAATACCCACCGGGTGCCATTGCATTCCATTGAATTTAATTGTATGCATTCTGCCATAACAAATTAATAAATTTCTATCCAAATATCACTTCTGTCACTAAATATGGAACCTTGAGACCTTTGTGACAATATGTGTTTTGTCAAGATTAGAACATTTTTGATAATAAATTATGAAATATGATGCCCAAAAGGGGAGGGACCTAATAAAAAATACCTTTTCTATGGTAACGCAACGTCCAATTTCAAAACGGTTTTCACAGGATGAATTCTGAGTTCGTAAGCTTTCAAATGATAACTAATTTATGATAACTACTAAAATATGTGATATAATAATAATAAAAAATTATATATATATATATATATATATAATATATATTATACTTTTTAGAGGACTTTTTACTTTACTTTTTAAAATATAATGTTATCTTTTTTTATTGACAAATACTAGATTATGTTTTATTATGAACTTTTAGCATTAAAAACCAAAGTTTCAATTATTAAAAGTATGTGCGTCAACTTTTTGTGACAAAGGTCAGAAACACCTGTAATGACGTCGATTTTTTGAGGCGCACTCTTGACATAAATTCATATATTACTGTTCATACATAATTTGTAAGAAAAAAACAGTGCTAAAATATCTATTAAGGAGTCTTAGACCTTTCCAACGATATATAGTTTGTCATGACTAGATTAGGATTTAATAGTAATATAGTGAAGTAAATTTAGGTTAGTAGTCCTTACCGGACACCATGTGTCAAAATGATTGATGACTTCCGGTTGCCCTTGACCTTTGACCTTTTCCGGTCCCGCCTTTTCCGGGTGTGCATCCGGTATCTATAGATAAGGATTGACCTATTGACCCCACCCATCCAATCGATTATGTGTTTTGACAGGTTGTGCATCCGGCCTCTATTGATAAGGGTCGAGCAGTTGACCCCGCCTATCCGATCAATGAAATGTTTTGACAGTTTGACCATCTGGCCTCTATTGATAAGGGTTGTGGTGTTGAGCTATCTGATCAATCAAGTGTTTTGACATAAGCATTGTGCGTTTTTATGGCAGAAAGTTTGAAGCGGTTGTTATAGAACAATGGTGCCATTCCAAAGGCCATTGTGGTTTCCTGTGTAATGTGAGACGAAAAAAGTCAGTGTCACAGGGCGTCCCTCTCCTCCCTCTGCATGTGTGTCACAGACGCTCCCCCTACCTCTGCAAGTGTGTCACGGGGGTTCTCGCCTACCTCTCCATGTCAGCTCTGATATCTGAAACAATGTTACATAAACAGGGTCTATCGTTTAAAATATTATTTGATAAATATTATTAAAATATTATTTGATAAATATTATTATCAAATGAAACTAGAGTTGAAAAACATACTGATCTTTATAAATGTATAAACGAAATGATTATAAAACAATTTAAGTTGAAAACGTACTGTTAAAATGGTGTAAATGAAATGTTTATAAAATAATTTAACTATAGTTGAAAACGTATAGTTAAAATGGTGTAAATGAAATGGTTATAAAATAATTTAACTAAGGTTGAAACATACTATTCTTTATAAATGTATAAATGAAATGGTTATAAAATAATTTAGCCAAAGTTGAAAACATATAGTTAAAATGGTGTAAATGAAATGGTTATAAAATAATTTAACTAAAGTTGAAAACATGCAGTTAAAAGAGTATAAATGAATCGGTTATAAAATAATTTAACTGTATGGTTGAAACATGCAGTTAAAAGTTGTAAAACAAAAAACAGCGTTTCTCACGAATGAGTTTACAATGTCTATAATAGTAAACAGTCGTGACTACAGTGTCTATAAAAGTAAACAGTCGAGTTACAGTGTCTATAAAAGTAAAAGCATCGTGCCTCATGTATGCCTGTCTGTGTATGTGTGTGTGTGTGTCAGGGTGTCAAAGCAGTAAACAATCGATCTCTGATACACGAGATGCGGTCTGTATTCGTACAACCGATCCTAACATCGATATGACGTCTTTGTCTTCATTTATCTCCGCTGCACATGGCTGATCATGCCGGTCTTTTGTTTTTTAAAACACGGCTGGTAATCATTCTCCCGGGACGCTTGACAGGTTTGATTAAATTATGACGCTATGGTTGCGATCTGTTCCATCACGACAGCAATAGCGACATCCTGGATGCGAAGTTATTCCTTATGCAACACCTCCATCTAGCGGTGAAAGAGCAGTATTTTTCACCGCGTTTTGTCTTTCTTTGACCGACACGTTATCGTAATTGTAGAACTTTTTGTCAGGGTATGGCCCGAAATAGTTCTCATTTTCCACCCTGTTGAAAAGGTGGGGGAAGTAACCTTTTTCAGTCGTCGTTAAGTCTAACGCCGCGGGCATTTTGGCAAGAGCCATTGGGAAGAATGAGTAGCTATCGATATATCGCTGGGCATACGCCTCATCGTACATGAAAATTAATTTGCAGCCATGCATTATGACGTCCAACGCTATCCCGGCTTTGCTGAAAAACTCAAGAATTAAAAAGGAGTCAAATCGGGATGAATAATGGGCTATGAAGCAGTAACCATTATATCGCGGTTGTCTGAAGCGATTGATTAGCTTGGCGATACAGTCGGTACCATGAGCGGTAAATTTCTCCCCTTTGAATGTGATGGCGCAAACAAAATTGGCCTCGTGTCTGCCGTTCTCGTAACGCGTTTCAAAATCGTAGAAGATGTATTTCTCACACGATTCCTTAGGCGGTAGGGGTTGTATGAAGCATTGATGCTCACCAACCCCCGTCAGACGCTCTCGACAATGCTCGCATCTGTCCAAGGCACATGTGTGTTTGGTTTTCTTGTCGCCCGGTTTAACGTCATAACGCCTGTTACATAGTTTGCAAAATTTTATAATATTGCAGGCGGGGTGTTCCTTACCGGGAGGTGAGTTTTTTTTATGCATTTCGAAGCAATAGGCAGATTTACAGTAACGCAGACAATCGGGGCAATGTATGATTCTTACAGGGAACGTGTAACAATCGGCGTCGAAACAGATGTTGCAGACATGCTTACATCGATGGTCTCTGCGACAGCTATAACTTTTATAGCAGAATGAGCACACGTATCTAGAACCCATGAATCCCTCCAAATTCAGTATCATGTAATAATGATCTTTGTGGATGTATAGGAAAACCGTTTTTGGGTGAGGTTCGTCAGAATTTTTGAATGTTTCTACGATCATAGCATTAGATCTGTGAAATACAACGATTTTAATGTCTAGCGCACGTTCGAACGATGCTATGTCGTCAAGACCGATTCGATCTTGGATTGAGAAGCCGGCGTTGTTTTGGATAGTGATAGCCAGTTTTTCTAACTCGTTCTCGGGTAATTGGGGGCTAAGAAAACGGGCGAGACAGATGGAGAAACACAAATTATTCGAAATATTTGTGGGGCAGAATAAGTTCGTCTTTTTTCTTTTAATCACCTCATCAACAGCCAGATCTGTTAGCTTACGTCGACCCCCGCCTTGTCGGTTAAAGACTACAGACGCGTCGATTTCAACGGACTGGTCAGATAGTAGCCGATTGTTACTCTGTAAAACTTTTTCAATTTGATCAAAAACCGAATCTATGTCGTAATTATTACCGCTAGTTAAAATCCCGCTGACGGGTTCTTGGAGACTGGGGGCTGACACTGTAATATTGATTACGGGAGCACTGTGGTCGAATTCTCTAGCAAAATTAACAACCCCTGCGAACATGTCGTGTAAGTAAGTATGATAAGAGGCCAAATCTGTCGAGTTAATATCTCTCAGATTCATAGTCCTTCTCAGCGTTACGCCATTGAAACGAGGTCGTGGTAAAACATGATATCCGTTAACGTCCCCACCGTCGCGAATCAATCTATCGACGTCGGCGCGGCTTAATCGTGGCTGTGTAGTGGAATCAACATTACCTGATGTCGATGCTTGTGATGTATCATTACCGTCAGGGAGCTCTGGTGATTGCGATGGTTGGTTGTTTAAAACACCGCCAAATTGCACAACAGGAGCGAACAAATTCATATTTGGATTTACAGCTAATTCGAAAAGATCCAAATTAGCGACGGGTTGCGAAGATTCTAAATTAACCAAATAGTCTTCTAAAGAATTCAGAAGCATACTTAGCATTTCGATTTCGTCCGGTGACAGTTCTGTATCGTCTGCGTCAAAGCTTTTAGCACCCTCCATTTTAGATTTCAGACCAAAACATGAAATATAAAAAGCATACACGTAATAGTACAAAATCAGAGTATATGTAAAAAAGTATATAAAAAAATAAATAAAAAAACGCATATACGAAATAGTACAAAATCAGTGTATATGTAAAAAGTATTAAAAAGCGTACATGAAATAGAAATAAATGAAATGCATGATTTGATAACACAACTCTATTTTACTCATCCGACTGATCAACGAGAATGAGAAGAAGATGATGAATCAAAAGTATCAGTTCACGATGGAATTCGGCGAACATGTGCTCGTTTCTATTAACACGACGAAATATTTCGTCACCCAAATTTCGAATAAATCGATCTTGCGTATCGATTCTATCATGTATCTCCTGCTGAGAGCGGCGAAGATCTCGGCTAAATGAGGATAATCTACTATGTGTTTCGATCTGCGCATCACAAACCTGAACTTGCAGCGTCTCTATTCTACCAAGTGTTTCGATATGCGCGTCGCGAAGCTCAGCATGCAATGTCTCTAAATGGTTTTGTGTATCGGTGTGTGTATCACGAAACTGCTGTCTCAATGATTCTACTGAATCAATAAGCGCATGCATCAGAGGGGTAGGATGCTCATCATCAGCTGGCCGACTCACTGGTACTACTTCTTCAGCATCGATGTCTCCTTGGTCTTCTTCCGACGATTGGTGAAAGCACTTGTTTTCATCTATAGTTTGATTAGTTTTTATGGCCGATACCTCGTCGTCGACCCCGCTCACCCAAGAACCACAGCTCCATGCTTCCAGTTGATCGCTATTCCAATCCGTCACATCATCATGCTTTCCGGTCGAACCTATTGTGTAGAAAAATAACAAAATCGTTATCGTCTTGTTCAATTTAGATTTTTAAACTTCCGATAATGTAGTAAGTCTTACCGTAAAACACTGTCGTATCAGGACTGAGGTGATAGTTGCATGGCCAACTGGTAGATGGATCAGCCGACTGGTTGATAGCCAAGGTATCAGGGGCAATGGCCGGCGGAGTAGCCGGTGGGGTGTTAGGTAGAATGGTCAGAGGGTCGGCAGGAGGACCGGCATGCGGGGTGATAGGACTGGGGGGTGGTACGGCAAGCGGAGTGGATGGCGTGGTATCGGACGTGCTGGAACCGTCGGTCTTTCTGACCTTTCTCAAAGGTTCATCGCTCGATCCTGCACTCTCACCATCATTATCATCATGCGTAAGATCTACGACATCTAATACTGCGAATTAAAAATTATGTTAAAATAAATAAAATAATTCATTTTTAATTTGTAAAAACAATATAAAAGTTCTCACATGCGTCGTTAATGGCTTGGAAGGCAGCCAATTCGATGTTCGGGGTATTTGTGCCTGGAAAATATAAAACCTGTTTATGCATGAAAGACAAATCGGTGAGCTGATTTTATACACATCAACTCTGAATAATAAAACACATACGCGTGTAATGTAATGTAACCCGCATCTACAACCTTCAGCCTCGAGAGCGTAACTGACGCTAGAATCTAAATGCCCGTTCTTTTAACAAATTAGGCACACACACACACACACACAAACACACACACGCACACACACGCACACACACGCACACACACGCACACACACGCACACACACGCACACACACGCACCATGGATAAAAATAACAAATAAAAAATTTATAATAATAATAAATAAATGAAATTAATTACATTAATTAAGTTAAAAAAGATTATCGATCCTAAAATCAAATCAGCATGTCATACCATTTACAACCGCTAGATGGAGCTATTTCACATGTCATACCATTTACAACCACTAGATGGACCTATTTCACATGTCATACCATTTACAACCACTAGATGGACCTATTTCACATGTCATACCATTTACAACCGCTAGATGGACCTATTTCACATGTCATACCATTTACAACCGCTAGATGGAGCTAATTCACATGTCATACCATTTACAACCACTAGATGGACCTATTTCACATGTCATACCATTTACAACCACTAGATGGACCTATTTCACATGTCAAACCATTTACAACCGCTAGATGGACCTATATCACATGTCATACCGTTTACAACCGCTAGATGGACCTATTTCACATGTCATACCATTTACAACCGCTAGATGGAGCTATTTCACATGTCATACCATTTACAACCGCTAGATGGAGCTAATTCACATGTCATACCATTTACAACCACTAGATGGAGCTATTTCACATGTCATACCATTTACAACCGCTAGATGGAGCTATTTCACATGTCATACCATTTACAACCGCTAGATGGAGCTAATTCACATGTCATACCATTTACAACCGCTAGATGGACCTATTTCACATGTCATACCATTTACAACCGCTAGATGGAGCTATTTCACATGTCATACCATTTACAACCGCTAGATGGAGCTATTTCACATGTCATACCATTTACAACCACTAGATGGAGCTAATTCACATGTCATACCATTTACAACCGCTAGATGGACCTATTTCACATGTCATACCATTTACAACCGCTAGATGGAGCTAATTCACATGTCATACCATTTACAACCGCTAGATGGAGCTATTTCACATGTCATACCATTTACAACCACTAGATGGACCTATTTCACATGTCATACCATTTACAACCACTAGATGGACCTATTTCACATGTCATACCATTTACAACCGCTAGATGGACCTATTTCACATGTCATACCATTTACAACCGCTAGATGGAGCTAATTCACATGTCATACCATTTACAACCACTAGATGGACCTATTTCACATGTCATACCATTTACAACCACTAGATGGACCTATTTCACATGTCATACCATTTACAACCGCTAGATGGACCTATATCACATGTCATACCGTTTACAACCGCTAGATGGACCTATTTCACATGTCATACCATTTACAACCGCTAGATGGAGCTTTTTCACATGTCATACCATTTACAACCGCTAGATGGAGCTAATTCACATGTCATACCATTTACAACCACTAGATGGAGCTATTTCACATGTCATACCATTTACAACCGCTAGATGGAGCTATTTCACATGTCATACCATTTACAACCGCTAGATGGAGCTAATTCACATGTCATACCATTTACAACCGCTAGATGGACCTATTTCACATGTCATACCATTTACAACCGCTAGATGGAGCTATTTCACATGTCATACCATTTACAACCGCTAGATGGAGCTAATTCACATGTCATACCATTTACAACCACTAGATGGACCTATTTCACATGTCATACCATTTACAACCGCTAGATGGAGCTATTTCACATGTCATACCATTTACAACCGCTAGATGAACCTATTTCACAAATCAGGATGAAGTACTTGCCTACCCGTGGCTAGGGGTGTTATGTGGCGCCAGCTTTAAAACACTAACAACAACAATAACAACTTTCAGGCAGTGTTAAAACAGGCTTTTAGGTTTTAAAACATCGCGAAAACAAAACGATCTAGCTTCAGAACCATGTAGACTGCAGAAAAAACTAGTTTGTCATACAACTACTCATAGAATCAATAGAACATAAACCACAGTTAGCATACAGATGATATAAGCCAAGCCAAGAACTATAATAGGAGATCGAAATGAGTTCGGTCTACACCCCCGCGATAGTATATGGGAAACGATTAAGGTAGGAAAAATGTTTGTCTCTGTTTATTGTCGAACATAGAAAAAACATTGTAGCATGCTAACTATACAGTCAACCTACATTAAGGAAGGCCTAGTCTTTTCATAATAAAAGCCATGGGTATGTATAAAATTAATATCGTAACAATGATAGAGATTTTAACCGACGCATCCAGCATCATCAAGCGTCGGATAAAAATAACAGATAGCAGATAAAAATGACAGATAATGGTAGCAATAGCAGATAAAGCAGTTAAAAACATCAGACAGCAGATAAAAATAACAGATAGCCGATACAAATAACAGATAAAAGGTAACAATAGCATAGAAAACAGTTAAAAACATCAGATAAAAATAATATAGTTAAAACAATCTTTTTAGATAAAACGATCCAATAACTCCAGCAACTACTCAACCAATGATTAAACCAGTAATGAATTATTCCTAATGTATAAAAACAGTATATTAATATAACATATAAAACACTTACTTTTTTGCATCTTGACGAAGGTGAGCGGTGATGGCCTGCAGACAAGGGTATTTGACAAATGTTTTTGTGTTTGGCTGGAATCCGAGCTATATTTATACACCTGTAGCACGCGGTGAAAAATACTGCTCTTTCGCCGCTAGATGGAGGTGTTGCATAAGGAATAACTTCGCATCCAGGATGTCGCTATCGCTGTCGTGATGGAACAGATCGCAACCATAGCGTCATAATTTAATCAAACCTGTCAAGCGTCCCGCGAGAATGATTACCAGCCGTGTTTTAAAAAAACAAACGACCGGCATGATCAGCCATGTGCAGCGGAGATAAATGAAGACAAAGACGTCATATCGATGTTAGGATCGGTTGTACGAATACAGACCGCATCTCGTGTATCAGAGATCGATTGTTTACTGCTTTGACACCCTGACACACACACACACATACACAGACAGGCATACATGAGACACGATGCTTTAACTTTTATAGACACTGTAACTCGACTGTTTACTTTTATAGACACTGTAGTCACGACTGTTTACTATTATAGACATTGTAAACTCATTCGTGAGAAACGCTGTTTTTTGTTTTACAACTTTTAACTGCATGTTTCAACCATACAGTTAAATTATTTTATAACCGATTCATTTATACTCTTTTAACTGCATGTTTTCAACTTTAGTTAAATTATTTTATAACCATTTCATTTACACCATTTTAACTATATGTTTTCAACTTTGGCTAAATTATTTTATAACCATTTCATTTATACATTTATAAAGAATAGTATGTTTCAACCTTAGTTAAATTATTTTATAACCATTTCATTTACACCATTTTAACTATACGTTTTCAACTATAGTTAAATTATTTTATAAACATTTCATTTACACCATTTTAACAGTACGTTTTCAACTTAAATTGTTTTATAATCATTTCGTTTATACATTTATAAAGATCAGTATGTTTTTCAACTCTAGTTTCATTTGATAATAATATTTATCAAATAATATTTTAATAATATTTATCAAATAATATTTTAAACGATAGACCCTGTTTATGTAACATTGTTTCAGATATCAGAGCTGACATGGAGAGGTAGGCGAGAACCCCCGTGACACACTTGCAGAGGTAGGGGGAGCGTCTGTGACACACATGCAGAGGGAGGAGAGGGACGCCCTGTGACACTGACTTTTTTCGTCTCACATTACACAGGAAACCACAATGGCCTTTGGAATGGCACCATTGTTCTATAACAACCGCTTCAAACTTTCTGCCATAAAAACGCACAATGCTTATGTCAAAACACTTGATTGATCAGATAGCTCAACACCACAACCCTTATCAATAGAGGCCAGATGGTCAAACTGTCAAAACATTTCATTGATCGGATAGGCGGGGTCAACTGCTCGACCCTTATCAATAGAGGCCGGATGCACAACCTGTCAAAACACATAATCGATTGGATGGGTGGGGTCAATAGGTCAATCCTTATCTATAGATACCGGATGCACACCCGGAAAAGGCGGGACCGGAAAAGGTCAAAGGTCAAGGGCAACCGGAAGTCATCAATCATTTTGACACATGGTGTCCGGTAAGGACTACTTAGGTTGCCCGTATACGGGCAGGTGACAGTTAGGTGTCCATGTCGCCCTAGGTGCACATCTGCGTTGGACATTTGTTTAATGTCCTCCAAGAAGGTAGTGTTGATCAGCTGGTTGTGCAGATGGAAATACAGCAGCAAGGCGAACATGTAGGGAATGTCCTTCAATTGGCAGTTGAAGTACCTGCTGGTTGACAGCTCTTTGTTAATTTGCTCTGCTTAAGCTGAATTAACAATAGAGGCAAGATCTAGCAACAGTTCTATGCTCCTCAGTCTCTCCTCAGGCCTTTTTTTTTTTTTCATGAAAACGCTCATAAATGGAGTACCGTTCACAATTTCCATTCAGAGGGTAAGGGCAGGCGAATCTGTCAGTTGTTTTGTCTTCATGTTCATTTGGCCCCATAGAGCTTTGAAGGGTATTCACCCATTTCTTCTGCACTTTCAGTTTTTTTTCCCAATGCAGTTGTTGGAGCACATTACCTGCCATCATGTGGCTGGGAACATTTTTGACGAGTCCTATTATTGATGTGTCTGACAACACGTCCAGCTATGTCAGAGATGAAGACTGAGGGTGGAGATTTGAAACAAAGGGAGGATCTCCATTGTCTCGAGCAGATTCCTGCAACCACAGGGGTGACTGATAGTACACCACACCATGGGTGCACCCATGCAGAGATGCAGTACCCCTCCAATGGGAAAAAGGGGACAAATGCAGAACATTGTTAATTTCATACAATACATTTTCTACAATGAGTTGTGTCGATTGGCAAAGTCACGTGTAAAATATAGATTTTTTTATTTTACACATTATTTTACAGTAACTGGCAGTCAATAATGCCTACAATTCATTATCAATCAGGGTAAAATGGTTATGATAGATGGATGTAATATTCATGCTTTTGTCTTCTGTGTGACTTTAGTGTGCCATGTCCTGTGCTGGTCTGTAGTCCTTTGTAGCTTCTGTGATCATTGCTTGATCTCCTCACTCCTCGAATGTTTTCAGAAGTGTTCCTAGTTACCTTATCAATGTGTATTTTAGCCTTGGTTTCTCGGTTTCATTTACAGTTGTGAGTTTCTGTGGCACACATTGTTTTTCTTTTTTCTTTTATTAAACCGCTGCTTTAATCAGACTTATATTCTTGGAATCTGACTGGGGTTCCACAAACAGGGCATTCCTTTATGTACACTGCAACACTTACTACTGGTAGCATGCTTTGTCTTCAGTATTGCTTCACTGAGGTTAGGCTAGCATGGTCCAGGCCAGTAAGGGCATTGTGTCTCTTTAGGCACAAAGCTTTCAGGTATTGCCATATCTGTTAAAATTAAGTCTTGTGGAAGGTTTTCAGAAATTCTCTTGCACCTCAAAAAGTACTCGCTCATTTTTTATTAGTGCTGATGCTGTCTCATTTGATGGCTGTATGTCATCATCCCTGTCTTGTTCTTTCTCCTCGAGATCCTCTATTTCTTCAGGACTTGCAATCGATTTTTTTTTGTAATGATGGCCGACTCCCTGGTATACCCCCCACATGGATACATATCTGTGAACACAACTCAGTCTGTGTTCACTGCCCCTACATTGACAGCGCCATTTTCCAGACATTGTGTCAAATGTTACAATAGTTCGCCCAAGCTGACACCAGTTGGCTTTAAGGTTTGTAAACACAGAGAAGTATACTGTATGTTTGTCTGTGACAGGCCATAGCAGAAGCAGACAGACTGGCTAAACGGACCATCTGCTAGCGGCCTCACGTCACCAAGGTCAGATAAATCTCATCACATAGACCCTCTTTCACCTAGATATCATCATATAGAGACTGTGTCTGTTCCCCGAATTTGGAAATCCAAAAAACGTCAGGTTAAAAATTTAATTGATGTTCAACAAATAAAAAACAGATATAATACAGATGAGCAAATGATAAAGCTTGGGTTGCTGAATATTCGATCCCTTACTCCAAAATCACTCATAGTTAATGATATGATTTCAGATTATAATCTAGATGTGCTGTGTTTGACAGAAACCTGGTTAAAACCAAAACTTTTATTACTTATATTACTTTAAATGAGTCAACCCCACAAGATTACAGTTATAAACATGAACCTCGTCTGAAAGGCAAAGGGGGAGGTGTTGCTGTAATTTATAGTAATATTTTCAAAATCACTAAGAAATCTAGTTTTAAATATACTTCTTTTGAAGTGTTGGTTCTTAATGTAAAAATATATAGTGTAAACGATAAATCACATGTGAGAATTATGCTGCCTACTGTATCCAGGGCACCATAAAGATTTTATCAAAGAATTTGCGGACTTTCTAATCAGAATTAGTATTGGCTGCAGATAAAGTACTAATTGTTGGTGATTTTAATATACATGTAGATCAGTGGTCTCAAACTCGCGGCCCTATTTTGTGGCCCCCTACTTGACATTAAAGTTTAATGTTAGTGCGGCCCGTCGTTGCGTGTGCCGCGTTTTAAATATATATATATATATGTATATTTTTATCCCTTATGGGCTACCATAGATAGTTTCGTGACAGCTTACGGTGGGTTTGTTGTCAATAGTTGTCAATGACAACCGCGAAGTACAAACATACTGCGCCTGGAAAAAATGAGCGCGTCGCTTCAATTATGAGCGCGCTTGCCGCGTGCCTACATTTGAAATAACGAACTTGAGCGCGCAAAATATGTGAGCGCGATATGTGAACGACCCCTTGTCGAGCTGCCACCAATCAGGCCACGAGCTACTGGTAGCTCGCGAGCGACGTGTTGGAGAGAGACCCTGCTCTAAAACAATGTGAGAATAATAATTTTGAGCTTGTAATATGTGTCCAACAGGTTGATAAGACGGTTTGCTTTGATTTGTGCAAAGTCAGTCATTTGCCTGAGACACTATACATGTGTAGAAAGAATTCAATAAGACGGGCAGACATGACTGCAAATATTTGTATTTCAAAAGCAATAATTGTTTTTCTAAGTATAATAAAAGGAAATGTGCCTTCCAAAAAAACAAAAAACATTCAATATCATTAATGTGTTGTATAAAGAAAATAAAAAGGACATAAGCAAATATAAATATCACAAATATGTGTTATAGACAAAGAAAGTTTGTAAAAATGAACTTCAACTGTCAGAAGGACAGCTCATGAAGAACCAATCATGTACAGAAATGAATGTTCAAATTCAGAGGAACAGTTCAGAAGAAACGTTAATAATAAATATTGAGAAGATTGGATCAGTTGTGCTCCTTTTTTGGAATACTTGAATACTATTTTTTGTGGAATACTTGATGCGGCCCAGACTCTACCTCCAGCGGCCCCCAGTTAAGTTGAGTTTGAGACCCCTGATGTAGATAATGAAAAAGATGCATTGGGATTGGCATTTAAAGACATTGTAAACTCAATTGGAGTTAGACAACACGTGTCGGGACCTACTCATTGTCGTAATCATACTCTAGATCTAATATTATCACATGGAATAGATGTTGATGCCGTTGAAATTCTGCAGCAGAGCAATGACATCTCAGATCATTATCTAGTCTCATGTAAATTACATTTAGCCAAGGCTGCAAAGCCGACTCCGTGTTATAAATACGTTAGACCTATAACTTCTGCCACTAAAGATGGCTTTATCAATAATCTTCCTAATTAGTGTCATCATCTCAGCATCCCAGATAGCTTAGAAGAACTCGATATTGCAACAGAAACTTTTAACTCTCTCTTTTCCAGCATTTTAGACGCAGTTGCTCCGCTGTGCTTAAAGAAGATTAAAGAAAATAGTCCAACGCCGTGGTACAACGAGCACACCCAGGCCCTTAAGAGAGCAGCCAGAAAAATGGAGCACAACTGGAAGAAAACTAAACTAGAGGTATTTCGGATTTCATGGAAAGAGAGCTCGATTGCTTACAGAGAGGCCTTAAAAGCTGCTAGATCTGCTTATTTTTCAACCCTATTAGAAGAAAATAAACATAATCCTAGGTATTTATTTGAAACAGAGGCTAAACTAACGAAAAAGAAAGCTTCAACCCCAGAAGTGTCCAAGCAACACAGCAGTGATGACTTTATGAACTTCTTCACTTATAAGATCGATAATATCAGGGACAAAATTATAACTATGCAACCGTCTACCACAGTATCGCATCAGGCAGTGCATTGTCCCAGAGGAAATAAATTATGACTACAGTGGCTCAATCTTAAGTTTATCAAGCGACGAGAATACTTTTTGTGCGCAAAAAAACAAAAATAACTACTTTATTTCAACTATTCATTTCCTTCTCTGTGGGCCTCGAGTCAGTTCACTAGTGTAATAGCATAAGCTTCTGTTGTTGTACGTCACACGCATCACGCACATGACCAGCGTCGGCCAATAGTGAGCCTACGTGTGACGTAGCTCTACGGAATCACACTACGTTAACTGACTCGAGGCCCAAAGAGAAGGAAATGAATAGTTGAAATAAAGTCGTTATTTTTGTTTGTTTTTGCACACAAAAAGTATTCTCGTCGCTTGATAAACTTAAGATTGAGCCACTGTAGTCACTTGGACTATTTTAACGATGTCTTTAACAACTTTTCGAGGCCGGCAAGTTCAATCCCTGAAGAAGCCTATGGACTAGTATGGAGGAGTGATCCAGCTCTCAGATTTCATCAAAAATATCTTAATTCGTGTTCCGAAGATGAATGAAGGTCTTACGGGGTTGGAACAACATGAGGGTGAGTAAATACTGACAGAATTTTTATTTTTGGGTGAACTGTCCCTTTAAGAGGAATTTACAGAGTAACTTTCGGTAATTATAGTGTACCTATAAAGTACTTGCATGTAAGTATAAGGGAACAATATGTAAAGTTTGGGGAATAAAGGGGTAACAACCAGGAGAATTAAAAAAATATTTATACTATAAGTATTATAGAACTAAGAGGTTCTGATTCTACTATTATGATACAACAATCTTTCATTTGGGAGCAATTTAGCGAGAACATACACTGCGTACCTTTTTGTAATAATTGTGTACCAATACATACTGTATAGGCTTTTTTAAATTACAGGGTACATATCTATGCATTTATACTTTTTTTTTTATAGCAAAAGTGCAGATGTTTAAGTTTGGGGTTACATGTTTCAAGGCAAGAAAAGCTAAGACTATTGCAATTTAAAATACTGGGAAATATATCTTGTTTCATGTGGTTATAGGGTAAGTGGTGCTTGTATAATAAATAAAGATTTCCGAGTCAGTGATATAAGATTGTGTATGCATTTTTATTGTACTTACCCTGTAACTACATGGAACAAGAGGGTAACAAGCACCACTTTAACCCTCTGGGGACTAAGCCCTTTTTGGTCCGTTTTCTCTATTTTTACATTTGGCCTTATAAACCATATGTAAAGGGGATGGAACACTATGTGTTTGGTATCTATGGATTCAGAAGACCCTAAGCTAACATAAGCATGCATGTAATGTGTTTATAAAGGAAGTATGAGTGAAAAATGTACTATGAACTAGAGAATTTCAAAAACGGAAATGAGATTTTTGTCATTTATTTCTGAAAATCACACATCACACAACAATAGTGAACAGTTTTTGAACAAAAAATATATTTGTCAAAGCCTTTGCTTGACAGACATGTGTAATTGTTAAATAAAATGTGTAAAGAACAATGAAAACTCTAACTTTATTTACAAATAGTCCTAGGCGTTTTTCTTAGGCATGCTTAGAATTTTCTAAGCAATGCTTTCTCCTCGTCACTCTCCAGTAATTGTTCCAGAGCTTGTTCCACCGTAAATCGTTTACTGCTTGCCATCATAAAAGTGCTAAAACAATAAATAATGCTATAATTGTTTGTGTATATATACAGGTCCTTCTCAAAAAATTAGCATATTGTGATAAAGTTCATTATTTTCCATAATGTAATGATAAAAATTAAACTTTCATATATTTTAGATTCATTGCACACCAACTGAAATATTTCAGGTCTTTTATTGTTTTAATACTGATGATTTTGGCATACAGCTCATGAAAACCCAAAATTCCTGTCTCAAAAAATTAGCATATTTCATCCGACCAATAAAAGAAGTGTTTTTAATACAAAAAAAAAGTCAACCTTCAAATAATTATGGTCAGTTATGCACTCAATTGTCAATACTTGGTCGGGAATCCTTTTGCAGAAATGACTGCTTCAATGCGGCGTGGCATGGAGGCAATCAGCCTGTGGCACTGCTGAGGTGTTATGGAGGCCCAGGATCAGGGACGTGCACAAGGGGGTTGCTCAGGTTGCCCGGGCAACTGCCCATATGCCCTTCTCGACTCAGGTTGCCCTTCCGAGAAACAACAAAAAAAAATCGTACAATGCAGAATTTCACGTAGGCCTAGATAAAAAAAAAAAAACGCAAAGCCTCATTCACTTCCATTCGGGCACCGAAAGTGAAAGTCAGTAAGGGAAGGGCAAACTGTTTACGTGGCTGCAGCGCTGCACGCGACCGGTGCGTATTCTGCGTAGTAAGGAAGAAGAAAAAAACCATGAGAGTGAATTGCAGGAACAACAATCAGGTAAACGTGTGTTCTCTCCTCTCTAAGTTTGATGTTTTTCGGTCTTGCTAGCTGGACAGGCAGTGCATCTCTTGCATCACTTTGTGCCTGACAAAAGTGAGAGTAAAATACGTTAAATAAAAATTAATTACGTTTGTTTTTGATAAACGACAAAGTGCAACGGTGTTTGTTTACTGCAGCTCGGAAAACATTACCGCGGCGCCGCGTTCATATCGTGCGTTCATATGCGCGTGCACGAAATGAAACTCGCATTTTTCAAGCAGAAATATGTGGAGACCAGACATACTGTACAATATATGCACGTCAATGATGGCACTCCCAATCAAAGTACACATTATAAAACAAGACACTGATTATCTAGTCTCAGTGTAGTTAAAAACTCTAAACAACTGCACTAATTATGCAAGATAGAAAGCAATGTATTGACAATTTAACATTGATTGACTATTGATTTGTAGGCTATATTGAATTTAAAATGTTGATTAGCTGGGACATACTGGTCAATATGGATGCACATCCATCAGTAAATAATAACCATAAATCAAGAATTGCTTCAACATGCATAATAAAAAATAAAAAAATCATACTGATGCCGAAAATACCCAGGCTGTAGAGAGAACCAAAGTTAATCCCAAAAGCCAAAGTTCAGGGTTATAATTTATTATTTTCTTCTTATTTATGTTTACATTAATATTCACTTGTTATCTTAACATTATATAGACAATACTCTATTCAATAAATATTGTTTGTTTGAACCTCATTCTGTTTTGTTTAAAGGAGGGAGGATTGTATTGGGAGCACTGAAGTGTCAGGTGTGACTGTGTGGCAATGGCAAATGGTTTACATAGCTCACGGCGTCACAGGTCAGGTAGAGGGCCCCTTAGCAGCATTTTGGGGGTGCCCTTTTTTCAGGTCAAAGCAACTGCCCCTCAAAATTCCTGTGCACGTCCCTGCCCAGGATGCTTCGATAGCGGCCTTAAGCTCATCCAGAGTGATGGGTCTTGCGTCTCTCAACTTTTTCTTCACAATATCCCACAGATTCTCAATGGGGTTCAGGTCAGGAGAGTTGGCAGGCCAATTGAGCACAGTAATACCATGGTCAGTTAACCATTTACCAGTTCGTGCTGAAAAATGAAATCTTCATCTCCATAAAGCTTTTCAGCAGATGGAAGCATGAAGTGCTCCAAAATCTCCTGATAGCTAGCTGCATTGACCCTGCCCTTGATAAAACACAGTGCACCAACACCAGCAGCTGACATGGCACCCCAGACCATCACTGACTGTGGGTACTTGACACTGGACTTCAGGCATTTTGGCATTTCCTTCTCCCCAGTCTTCCTCCAGACTCTGGCACCTTGATTTCCGAATGACATGCAAAACTGAGCAACAGTCCAGTGCTGCTTCTCTGTAGCCCAGGTCAGGCGCTTCTGCCGCTGTTTCTGGTTCAAAAGTGGCTTGACCTGGGGAATGCGGCACCTGTAGCCCTTTTCCTGAACACACCTGTGCACGGTGGCTCTGGATGTTTCTACTCCAGACTCAGTCCACTGCTTCCGCAGGTCCCCCAAGGTCTGGAATCGGTCCTTCTCCACAATCTTCCTCAGGGTCCGGTCACCTCTTCTCGTTGTGCAGCGTTTTTTGCCACACTTTTTCCTTCCCACAGACTTCCCACTGAGGTGCCTTGATACAGCACTCTGGGAACAGCCTATTTGTTCAGAAATTTCTTTCTGTCTTACCCTCTTGCTTGAGGGTGTCAATGATGGCCTTCTGAACAGCAGTCAGGTCGGCAGTCTTACCCATGATTGCGGTTTTGAGTAATGAAACAGGCTGGGAGTTTTTAAAAGCCTCAGGAATCTTTTGCAGGTGTTTAGAGTTAATTAGTTGATTCAGATGATTAGGTTAATAGCTCGTTTAGAGACCCTTTTCATGATATGCTAATTTTTAGACAGGAATTTTGGGCTTTCATGAGCTGTATGCCAAAATCATCAGTATTAAAACAATAAAAGACCTGAAATATTTCAGTTGGTGTGCAATGAATCTAAAATATATGAAAGTTTAATTTTTATCATTACATTATGGAAAATAATGAACTTTATCACAATATGCAAATTTTTTGAGAAGGGCCTGTATATATTTTATAATTGTTCTGTCTCTCTGCTCTCTCATATAAATCTCTGATAATCCGCTCCGTTCACTCTCTCTCCTTCTCTCCATTCAACGCTGTTTGCGTCATATCCCTAACTATATAGTACCACCCCTTGCAAGGCTACAGAGTCCTCTGATTTGCTAGAAACGTCATGGTAACCTTCCTCTGATTGGGTAAGAAAAATATTTCTCCATCGGCAATTTTTCCATTGGTTGTTGTTCGCGGAATCTGCCAAACAACATCGATTTCATTGGCCTTTTACATAGTGGTATTGCGCAACAAGGAAGTGTGTATATTTACAAGCCGGGTGAGTTATCACTGTTTTCAGCGGAATCTGAGGAAGACGGTGAAAAAGAACACATCTCTCTATCATTAATAGTTTTTAAGATAATTACACATTTGTTAAAGTATGCCATTTTGGGCGGTACCGCCCAATCCGTCCCCCGAGGGTTAATTTGCATCCCGCAATCTCACACTTAACCTGTAACTACATGGAACAAGAGGGTAACGAGAACCACTTTAATTTACGGCCCGCAATGTCACACTTACCCTGTAACTACATGGAACAAGGGGGTAACAAGCACCACTACATGAAACGAGTATCTTTCCCCAATATTTAAGCAAAAGTTGCAATAGTTTTTGTTTTCAGTGCACTTTTGTTAAAAAGATTACTTTATAAATGCATAGATAATTTTTGCCCCTGTAATTTTTAAAAAGCCTATAC
This sequence comes from Rhinichthys klamathensis goyatoka, assembly GCF_029890125.1. NCBI lineage: Eukaryota > Metazoa > Chordata > Actinopteri > Cypriniformes > Leuciscidae > Rhinichthys > Rhinichthys klamathensis. Next base: position 16,237,181 of record NW_026606564.1, read on the forward strand.
AGTACGAACTGGTTCACCATTATTTCAAAAAGGTACGCAGTGTATGTTCTTGCTAAATTGCTCCCAAATGTAAGATTGTTATATCATAATAGTAGAATAAGAACCCCTTAGTTCTATAATACTTACAGTATAAATATTTTTTAATTCTCCTGGTTATTAACCCTTTATTCCCCAAACTTAAAATATTGTTCCCTTATACTTATATTGTAAGTACGTTATAGGTACACTATAATTACCCAAGGGTACGCTGTAAAATTGCTTTAATTACGCAGTACTTTCCGGGCTGTAATCTAAAGCGTTACCAAAAACTGCAATCATTAAGTGTTTATTACAGTAATGAACATCTCTTAAGTTTTTAAACATAATGTCCATGTGGCATGCGAAGCACATTGTTTTATAATATGATAATGTTGCAAAACGTCTTTGTGACTGATCCCAAATGCAGAACAGGCGCAATGGGAATGAGAATGTTACGGTCACAAAAAAATAGAGGCCTTTTGGCTTCTATAGGGACACGCATGAAGCAATAAAAATGGGTTGCAGTCAGGGGAAAATATATGTAGATGTACTTTACTTGCCTGCCATGATTGTTGTCACACACTGCTCTAAGACACGAAGGTTGAGGATCCAAATGAAGTTTTTATTTAAAGGGTTATCCACAATCCAAATCCAAATCCAGGCAATCACAAGGGTCATACACAAACAAACCATAACAGATAAGGGCTGAGGCAAAGAGAGAAATCCAAGGGAACAGGCAGAGAATCAAGAAAACCAGGAGATGGGAGAAACAGGATACAAACGCGCTCAGAAATGCAGTGAGACATACAAGACTTCACACTAGTGAGGTTACATTAGACACTGAAGCTTCAAAGAGCGTATCGAGTACGCAGCGCAATTTCTCATGAAGCTCGTGCCGGAGCGCGTAATGTTTTCAGAGAAACACGTGATCAACGAGAAACAAAGCCTCACTTTCTTTCCAGTCAAGTGAATGCTTCACTTTGCGTGTCGCAATGTTTGAACCCAGACCACTACTCTGCAGGTTTGTGGAAGTTTAAGTCCATTTACTAACATTTATATAAACATATAAATACGCCTATAGCCTATGTTACATGATCATATATTCTGACACATAAACAGCATAAAAACCATAAACTAATTATACCAACATTTACTTGCATCAAGCGCAACTCTGTTGGTATTTTTATAATTAGTTTTAATATAATTGTTACATTTAATTTATTGCCACACTTTAATATGTGAATTATTATCAGAAAACTGAACTTTAGCGTTGTCAGGCTTTTATTTGTGCTTAATGGATAAAACAAAGGCTCTGCGCGCGCTGCTCATAAACACGGCTGCTGTAACTGCCACAAGGTGGCACTGTTTTACATTTACATTTAGTCATTTAGCAGACTCTTTTATCCAAAGCGACTTACAACTGAGGACTAAAGCGAGTCATCGTGAAGAGGAAAAAACAACGCAAGAAGTGCTCAAAATACAAAGTTCAGACATTGCTCAGAGTAGCATAAGCCAGTTTAAAGGAAAGAGAAAGAATGTTCTGACAATCCAAGATGGCGGTGTGCATCGCCACAGCGGCTCACAGCTCTTCTTTACAGTATCCTTTTTTGTTTTTCTTGTCGTTTTTGTCTTACTTTTTTTGCGCTTGTCTGTGCACTATCTGTTCTGAGAACATTTTTTACACCCGCCAGAACCTTTTGGACATCGGGACCAGCATCAGATATCTATTTTGAGTGTGTTTCATTATACGCACAATATCCTAGACGACATAGCGAGACCGCTGGGCTCCCCGTGGGTTGTTGTCGGGCTGAAGAGGCGGCGCAGACGGAGGAGGGAGAGGAAGCAGAAACGGGGCTGCAGGTCCGGTGTTATGCTAAAGCTAAGAAAACAACCACACAAGCCACCTCTACCGAGCCTGTATCTCTCCAATGCCATATATCTGTTGCTAAATCGGATGACATGGAATTACTACTCGCCGGAAATCGCTATGTTCGTGATTGCTGTGTTTTGATTATCACTGAAACCTGGTTTCACCTGGGGATACCTGATGCTGGCATACAGCTAACAGGTCGCACTTTGCTTCACTGGGACAGAACTGAGGACTCCGGTAAGAGTAAAGGTGGGGGGCTTTGTATGTACGTGTATGAGAACTGGTGCAATAATGGGACAATCATAGATAACCACTGTTCCCTGATCTCGAGTACATGTCTGTAAGATGCCGGCCTTTTTTTCTACCAAGAGAGCTAACAGCAGTGATTGCCACGGCTGTGTATATTCCACCCGACACCAATGTAAACACGGCGCTCTCTCTCCTGCTGAACACCATAAACGAACAACAGCAGGCCCACCCCGATGGTGTTCATATAATTGCAGGAGACTTTAATAAGGCCAGACTGTACTCCCAAAATGTTATCAAAATGTCAAGTGTCCTACTAGAGGAGAGAACACTTTGGATCATGTTTATTCCAACATTAAGCACGCATACAGAGCCACACCCTTCCCCCACCTGGGCCAGTCAGACCATCTCTCTCTTCTGCTTTCTCCAGCCTACACCCCCCTGAGACGTAGTGCCAGGCCTACCATTAAGACTATTACTACCTGGCCTGATAATGCACTCTCCAAACTACAGGATTGCTTCAGCCAGACGGATTGGGACTTATTTGAACACCAGGAGTTGGAAACATTCACAGGAACAGTACTGGACTACATCAAGTTCTGTATCGGAAATGTGACTGTAGACAAAAACATTTGGGTTTTCCCAAACCAGAATCCCTGGATGACCAACCATGTCCGCACACTCCTCAAAGCCTGTGATGCTGCCTTCCGGTCAGGCGACCGAGCTCTGTATAGGGCTGCTCGAGCCGACCTGAAAAGTGGAATTAAGAAAGCCAAGGCGGACCATAAGAGGAGCATAGAGTCCCACCTGTCCAGCAACAATATACGGGAGGTGTGGCAGAGCATACGAGACATCACAAACTATAGAGGCTGTGATGCGACAACAGGAGATCTGAGTGCGTTGCTGGCAGAGGAGCTAAATTGCTTCTTTGCTCGCTTTGAAACATCACAACAGCAGCACTCATCTGCTCCAGCCTTGTCAAAATGCCCATCGGGTTCCTGCACCACTCCACTAACTGTGAGGGAGCACGATGTCAGACGGGTGCTCCTGGCAGTGAACCCCAGGAAGGCTGTCGGCCCAGATGGAGTACCTGGCAAGGTGCTCAGAGTGTGTGCCCACCAGCTCGCCCTCATCTTCACCAGAATCTTCAACCGCTCCCTGGCTCAGGCAGTCATCCCGTCCTGCCTAAAATCAGCCACAATCATTCCAGTACCGAAGATGTCTCCCATTACCAGCCTAAATGATTACCGTCCTGTGGTCCTCACTCCGGTAGTTATGAAGTGCTTCGAGAGACTGGTTCTCCAGCACATCAAAGACTATCTCCCCCCAGACTCCGACCCCTATCAGTTCGCATATCGTGCGAACAGATCTACAGAGGATGCCATCGCCATAGCTCTCCACTCTGCGTTGAGCCATCTGGAGCAGCAGCAGAGCTACGTCCGGATGCTCTTTGTAGATTACAGTTCAGCTTTTAACACAATTATTCCGGACATTCTCATCACTAAACTGGTCACTCTCGCCCTCCCCCTCTCACATGTGCCTGGATAAAGGACTTTCTTACCAACCGGCTCCAGATGGTGAGACTTGGTCCCCACCTCTCCTCCACTCGCACGCGGAGCACTGGCTCCCCACAAGGCTGTGTGCTGAGCCCCCTCCTGTACTGTCTGTACACCCATGACTGTAGTCCGGCCCACAACAACAATCTTATTGTCAAGTTTGCTGACGACACCACAGTGGTCGGACTCATCTCAAAGGGAGACGAGGCAGCTTACAGACAGGAGGTCCTGAATTTGGCAGCCTGGTGTTCAGAGAATAACCTGGCTCTGAACACCAAGAAAACTAAGGAGATCATTGTCAATTTGAAGAACAGACGGTTAGAAATTGCTGTAAATTTACGGCAAATTTTCAACAGTATAATCCTGTTATGTTCAAAAGCAGTACATTGCCATTTTTTTCTTTTGTGAAATGATGTAGAAAAATCATAACGGCATTTTAACGCATTTATTGCTAGAAAGAAACTAAACGGTACTTAACAGTATTTTTGGCTAGCCTACGGAAGACTGCAGTGAGCAGGCATGGATTTTTCATCCGTCTTCATACTGATAATAGGTGAGTTCCCTTTAGTTTTGATTGTTGTAATAGAAAAATACATTACATCTGCATTTGTAACTAACTCGTATTGTGGATATTGGAACTACAACTTTTTTTTAATTATCTCGTTTCAGTGATAAAAGCACCAACTGCGACTTTGTGAGTGCAATTGGATTCCTGACACGAATATTCGTTATTGCTGCTGCAATGTTACTTTGCCTAGCACGTAATTTTTATGGATATTTTATTTTGGTGGATATTCTTCTTTGCTGAGATTGTTTTGCATCGGTGGTGAGGTGTTGGTGAAAATCTTGAAAGGAAGCAGACTCATCTTTGACACCAAAATTATGATTATGTGAATTTGTTACAATTTATCAAACATTGCTAAAATAGCATATACGATGTGTTATGTGAAAGCTTGAATAAAGAGATATTTTTAATCTTTTACGTGATACATGATTATATTTTTAATCACGTATTTTACCCCCAAAAGATTGTTAAGAAAGCTCTCCTTTCCTGACAAAGTAATAGGAAGTGTTCTTAATACAAGCATAGTCAAGATTATAGCAAATTTATATGTTCTTTGTGAGTAAACTAATTCTGAACAAACACATTTGTTTTTCAGGCGGTTCATCGGGATCAATCCAGAAAAAAGCACCAAGGCTGGAGGAGCCATATCAAAGCGGATGGGGATGGTTGCCCAGAAAAAAAATGGTCTGTTTAAAAAAATGATGGATTTTGAGTGGGACTTTATATAAGTATTACACACACACACACTCACACACACACACGTTCTCTTGCATCCTTATCTTTGCAGGTATTCACTCAAAATCAGGTGAATAGAGTCATTCACTATGTTTGTGTCCAGAGTTTATTTTTTGGACAGTATACTTATTAGTCATTTGTTAAAGTAATTCAGAATTTGATTTGGGGAATATCTTGTTTATTTCTGTTTGTTGTGACTTCTAACCCTTAAAGAGATTAAATTTGAGTTATTTCCTTGCATGTGCTTTATGCTTTTTTAAGTTGAATAAACAAGAGACATGTTTTGAAACAATACTTAAAGCTGCTTTTCTTCTGTTACATTTTAAATTCTCTATTTTACTTTTACATTTATTCACTGTATTAAAACATGGTATTTTATAGCAAGACCGCTACAGGGAAATTTATTAAATCACAAGGTTTAGAAAATAATCTATAAAAACACAGGGGGAAAAGTTGTCATTTTTGCTAGCTGTCCATTACTCAATATATTACACAATACCATGTAATATATTTGTGTGTATGTTTGTGTTGTAGTTTACACTAATTTCACTAGGAAGAAGAGCAAGTAAGCGTCCACTAACTGCCACTGCTTTTCTCAGAATATTACTGTAAAATGTAGAAACAGCTTTATGCTGTATTTGCAAAAACAGTAACCAACAGTAAATTTCACCAACAGTAAAACACAGTTAATTTAACAGTAACTTGCTGGCAACCGTGCTGCCAGTTCTTTACTGTTTTTTAACGGGACAATTTTTAACAGTGGGGCATCCTTATTTCCGCTGACATCTCCTGGACAGATAACATTACTGCGGCTGCGGTTATCAAGAAGGCTCAACAGCGGCTGCACTTCCTGCGGGTTGCCCTCAGGGAGGCGCTACAGGTGCATGAGAGCAAGGACCAACACATTTAAGAACAGATGAGGACTGTTTTCGACACTCTTGATGCTTCGAATCTTTTCCCGAAACATTTAGGGGAAAGCCTCGCTTCATGAGGCTTCATTTTCCATACAGTACACACACACACACAGACTAGTGATGTTGCATTAGACACTGAAGCTTCAAAGCGCGTATTGAGTACGCGGCGCAATTTATCATGAAGCTCGTGGCGAAGCGCATAATGTTCAGAGAACCACGTGATCAACGAGAAACGAAGCCTCACACAAAACTGAACATTTAGCTTTGTCAGGCTTTTATTTGTGCTTAATGGATAAAACAACGGCCCTGCGCACTCAGATGATCATAAACACGGCTGCTATAAATTTGACCTGCCACAAAATGGCGCTGTTTTCGACACTCTTGATGCTTCGAATCTTTTCCCGAAACATTCAGGGGAAAGCGGCAGCCTCAGTGCTTCATGAGGCTTCATTTCCCCATCCCTAACACACACACACACACACACATTGCTTACTGTGCCATAAGGCTTACGGTCCGTGTACGTTTTGATAGTTTGTTTTCCAATTTGAAACTAAATAAGCAGAAACGAGAAAACGGCGCCTTGTTTTTTTTTGTTTTTTTTTACGAAAAAAAAACGAGATTTCGGCTTGATTTTTCAGTTTTTAGTTCACAGGCAAAAAACGTATAAATGACTTCAAAATGTGGCTTTCTTCTGTGCAACTTTACGCGTTTCACAGAAATCTTTACATCAGAAATATTAAATATTAGTCTGCCACCAGCCCGTTTATTTAGCTGTGCGGAGTTAAATCTGTTTGGTGAAGCTGCGCTTGACAGCGGCGACCGGGAGAGGCTCACTGACCAATGTTCAGTCAGCAGTCAGAACTTTTCTTTTAGACAGTATACGCTCCGTTTTGACTCGGGATTGTGATTGCAAATACTGTAATGCCAATCAGCTGAGGGTGGGCACCGATGATGGTGAAATACATTTTTACTGAAACTGTAATCATAGCCGCGACCCGCAAGAATGATTGACAGGACGATAGCGGAGGCAATTAAAAGCGCAATATAACTTCAGTTAACAAAAACACAATTAAAAAAGTGTTTAATATAAGTGACTTTGTTTTATTGTTTTTGTTGTTTTTAATCAAATAATTGTGAACCACAAACCGAGCCTTCGTTTTAAAGGGCGATTTCCAAATATATTTTATTTATTTGTTATTATATGGGTATTTTATGTCACCTGTCTTATTAGTTTGATTATAGTATACGCAAGTTTTTTTTATTATTGTACTATTTTATTGTTGTTTTTTATTAACAATATATCATAACAACTTATAAAGATCAAAATCTACAGAAGAGATTAACAAATAATACTGGTGTTGTCATAAGTTAACTAATCAATGGGAAAATTATGGGGGTCGAATTGTTGCATTATTCCAAATAAATAGATTGAGATTCACAAACATATGTAAAGAGATTCACAAAAATGTATCAAATTCACATATAAATAGATTAAGATCCACAAATAAATGTAAAGAGTTTCACAAAAATGTATAAAACTCACAAATAAATATAATGATATATGCAAAAAAATATATATATATATTTACAAATGTGTTTTATGTCACAAACACAACTCTGCCTGGCATTTATTTGTGAACCGCTTTCTGTGCATTTGTAAATCCCCTCACGCATTTGTGGAAACACTTCTAGCATCGACGTGCAGACAAATCCACAAATAAGTGGACTCCACCCACCGTTTCCTCAAGCCAATCAGATAATGGCCACATTGAGCTGACCAATCGTAGCACCTTCACGCTACAACCAATCATGTTAGGCTTTACAATCAGGGTCTTGCCCTGATATAACTTTGCTCATTCATCTGTGCATTGGCTCAAATAGGAAGTGTAAGGCTATGGCCCATAATATTGCTTCAGTAAATGTTTAAAATTTGGATTTCGTTAGAGTTAGACCATTAGACGTGTGTCTAGGCTTGGGAATCGGTTCCAGGTTCCGGTTTGAAACCGGTTCCAAACGTTCCGATCCATCGGAATCGTACACGTCCACACGTTAACGATTCCACTAACGATTCCGAATGTTCCGTTCCATCCATTCCCGCGTCGCGGCATGACGTTACAGTATGCAACTGGATTTTTAAATCCCCCAAAAGCGCGATGGCTACGAGACGATCGAGAGTGTGGCTTCATTTTAAATGCAGACCGGGGGAAGCAAATCTGGGTGACAAAACCCCTCCCGTCATTTCAGCTCCAATGACGGCATCAAAACAATGAAAGCATGGCGAAGCGGCTCTCCACGGCTCTGCTTTCGTCGGCGAAAAAGTTAAGAAACTCGACGCTATAAGCCCTCAGTACCGAGCCGAGCAGTTCACACGTGACTTTTATGCAGTGTTTCCCACACATAGACTAATTCGCGGCGACAAAATCAACTCCGGCCGCCACATATTGCGTTTCTTTAAATTTTTATGCTATTTAAAACACGCAGCGTATTCTTTCCGTTGTATTTCCTTTCCCCGCTCTCCCTCCGTCTCTCTATCACTCACGCGTCTCTCTCACATACACGCACACACACACACACCGCGTCTGTTTATGAGGCGCCGGACTGGACAAAAGCGAAGCGAACTCCGCGAGCGACACTAGGCGAGAGAGAGACAGAGTGTGACTTTTATTTAAACTTATATAAACTACTATATTATATATTTTACTGGACAGTTTAAAGCTCATAACCATATTTTGCAATGTCATGTGGCATCATGCAGTATTTGTCCTGAAAAGGCTACTTAGTAAATGTCTGTAATTTAAGGTCAGTCCTATTTTATTTGTATACATTTTAATCATTAACTTTAAAAGCACACTCTTTTTATGACTAAAATAACAGTAAAGGGTAAAAAAAATGAATTCCCAAAAATTTAAATGGAAAAAAACGGAATTTGGGGAAAATAAAACGGAATTTGGGAAAAAAAAAAACTGATTTCATAAGGCCCTAGATATTGCACACTTGGTTTTCATTCTCTAAAACCACTTTAAATTAGACATTCAAAGCCAACAACTCTCAAAGCCACCCTGTAAGTGTTCAGCAAATGGTACAGGAATTGATATGGGAATCGATTAGGAATCGCATCGATAAGCAGACTCGACAATGGCATCGATATCGATAATTTCTTAACGATGCCCATCCCTACGTGTGTCCCCAGCACATTTCAAACCACACTGACGCCCATGGGTTCACATTCAGATTCACAGTGATTACTGTCCCTCATCTTTGCCAAAACTGGCCCCGAATTTATTTTAAGATAACTGGGCCACATTTGCTTTACATCCAGATTAGTCATTGTCGATTGTGCCACATTATTGCCATAGGTGGCCCACATTTGGTTTGTGATATTTGGGCCATATTCATTATTTATCATATAGGCCACTTTAGGCCCACATTCAGATTACACATTGCCATGAGTGCCGCATCTTTGCCTAAAAAGGCTCACATGTGATACTAAATATGTGGGCCATATTTGCCATTTTACATGTGGGCCACTTCAGGCTCACATACATTTTGTCGGGGCCATAAGAAGGCCTGCAGTGCCGCATCATCGCCTGAAGTGGCCCACATCCGTCTGCTCTCTGAGGAGCGAGTGAAACACACACAAATGCTGTTAACTGGGGAAAATGTTTAGTCGGTCTGTAGAGAAGAGACTTCATCCACAGAACAAAGACAATATACTGTACATCTGTGCATCAGCAACACAAACACACACACACACACACACACACACACATAACTAACTTCATATACAATAAAACTATAACAAACATATTCTGTGTATAAAATGTTTAAAAGTTATGTAAACTTTACATCTTTTGAAACATTTATGTGCTATACTTGACAATCACGTTCATGATTAGAAATATTTGAATAATTATGGATGAGTTTAGTCTAAACAATATTATATTTGCAGGCCTGATAGTGAAGATTTCTGCTGACACTCATCTGAGCTTCTTCCTCTGTTCCACCTTTAATTACAACTAAACCATCATTTGGCTGAATAATAAACCAACATTAATCATTTAATATCACATTTAATATAATATTCTAATACGCATGCTAACACACACGCTGCTTTATTTAATAGTGAAGTCTGAGTCTCTTCCACCTGTATGAAACACAATTGCACATGTATTTCTCCTCATAGACAGCAGTGAAACTCTTCTGTGGATCACCTGATGGTTTCTGCTCCTCTCATGATGATTTCAAACTATGATATAACGCATCTATCAGTGTTTGGTGACTGATCTTTATCAGAGATGTTTGGTGATCGATCTTTATCTACTCTGTAAAGTGGAACAGAAGAGAAAACAATCAGTGTTCGGTGGAACAAAGTGCAAATTATTATATTTCAATTACTGCTTTTTGAGTAAAAATAAGTTAAATTGAATTCCTGTAATCAGATTAATAACCGACTTTACATGATCTTGGATAGAGATATTTGTGTTTTTAAATATAATAGATTTAAACCTGAATCATGTTCATATGTGTGTCTGTGCGACTCCTTTTGAGTCTCTGTAAAGGAGAAACTAATGAGTGTACGGCATATGGAATAAACCACAGGGAGCAAATACTAATGTTATTTTGAGTTAAACACAAACCTTTAGTTAAAGCCGTTTGTCCTCTAGTTTAAACATGTTTGTAGGCTCTTAGTAAATAACTGAGAGTAAAGTAAGTGTAGAGTAGTGTGACGTGTTGCTTGTCACAGTAAAACACACTAGAGACAGAGACATTGCTCATGTGAGCTGGACGCTGTGAGCTGAAGCTGGAACTGCACTGATTTTAGCAGGAGTGCAGCGTTTCCTACAATCTGACCAAGTCTGTTTTCACACTGAAATGATTCACTTCTACTGACACAGTTCATAAAGCAGGTGTTGATGTATAAAGCTGTGACAGTGAGCTTTTCTTCTCTCTCCTCCTTTGTATTCAACATTTCAATAACTTCACATTTTGTTCTCACACAAACCCTTTGTTGCAACACATATTAATGATAATTTCCTTCCACGAATGTTTGAAAGGATTGTTCAGATATCAGAGGTAAATGAAGATCTCTTTAATATCTCAGTGATGTTTCCTCACCTCAGGTCACAGTTTGAGTCTCGTAGCTCGTCTCTGAGCCGCTGCTTTGAGTCTCCTATCTTATTATGTCTCAGATCAAGCACTTTTAAAAACTGCAGTGCTTTTGAGTTAGTCAAAGACTGAGTTAAAGAAGACACATCTGTAATGCCACAGCGATATAGACTAGAAAGACACAAACAGAGGAAGAGAGATTATCTTACAAACAAATCATGAATGTGAAGAATTTTACATAAATATAATGTGAACTCAGACTCAGTGTGAGATATTGAGTATAAAGTGTTTTAGTTTAAACAGTTGAAGTGATTTTAAGCATTTTGATTGTTGTATGTGAATGTGACTGTGGCGGGGGGGGCGTGGTTCAGCGAAGTCTGTAGCGGGAGAGCGAGGGCGGAGCCGAGCGGTGAGTAAGTGGGTCAAGTTCAAATGACAAACACCTGTTTGTGATTTCAGTAATTGGCGTGAGGAGACCGCATATAAGCGGGCCGTGCTGACAGCATTTTGAGAGAGGCTGGGAGCTTGTGCACGTCGCGTGAGAAGCTGTGACCAGTGAACGGAGTGTTGCTGAAACTTTGACACGTGAAGCTGTATCCAGCGGGAAGAGAATTATTGTCTGCTGTTTATTTTGCCTTTTTATATTCTGAGTTAACTTTGTTTGAGCGTGATTACGCACTGAAAAGGGGGAAAAGCCTATTAAATAAAAGTGCACGAGTCCCAGTATTCGCCGACCCCGTGTCTCCTTCCATCATCCAAACACAAACGAACCTGTTATTTATCACAGTGACTGACCTCAATCTCTCCAGTTTACAGTGTGAATCCTTCAGTACGTCACATAAGTGCTTCACTCCTGTGTTTCCTAGTGTATTCCCGCTCAGGTCCAGCTCTCTCAGGTGTGACGGGTTTGATTTCAGAGCTGAAGTCAGGATGAGACTCTGTTTCTCTGTAATACTGCATCCACAGAGACTGAAGACAGAGAAATAACAATAGTTCACATCTATGATGATCATCTTTTTGAAGAGCTACAGCAGCATTTAGTTTCCAATAGTCTGTTTTAAAATCCAGTCACACTAGTTCTGTGCGCTGGAAGACACTGTTTCTTCTCTTTCATTTTTAAAAAGACTTCTCTCTTATTTATTCACTGTAGAAAAGGCAGATTTATGTGTGTACACAATCAGTACATTGTATCATATGTTGGGAATTAAACAATTACAAACTAGACTCTACTAACTAGATAAAAAACATAAATGTGAGCAATAGGGAAAACCCAGAAAGTGCACTGCTATAACCAATTAAATATAAGCCCTGCTGTCTTCAAATAAATAAACTTCAGTCACACTGTAATTGCTGTACAGCAGGGGTGGGGAACGTTGATCCTGGAGGGCCACTGTCCTGCAGAGTTTAGCTCCAACCCTAATCAAACACACCTGAAGCTAATCAAGGTCTTCAGGATTACTAAAGTTACAGGCAGCTGAATGTTTTTTTCAGGGTTGGAGCTAAACTCAGCAGGACAGTGGCCCTCCAGGATCAACGTTCCCCACCCCTGCTGTACAGTATAATGATACTAACTCTAGTTTCTCCAGCTTGAATTGTGGGTTCATCAGTAGATCACTGAGGTTTTTCACTCCAGAGTCTCCTAGATTATTCCAGCTCAGGTTCAGCTCTCTCAGGTGTGATGGGTTTGATTTCAGAGCTGAAGTCACATCAGAACAACCTTCATCTGTCATATAACACAAGCTTAACCTACATTAGCAGAGAGAGAGAGAGAGAGAGAGAGAATGAAGAAAATAAGAGACTCTTTATTCTGTAAAGTCACATCTTCATCAGCAAATAAAACAGACAGAGGAAGAGAGATCTTCATCTTTATTTCACCAGATCACAAAATACTATAGTGAAAATGTTTGTACAAATATAATGTGAATGTGTTCTAGTTTAACGCTCTGGGGTCTGAGGTGTTTTCTGGGTCCTGGAGGTGTTCTGACATGCTCTGACATTTGTGCTTATTTCTGATACTTGTGACATTTTTATGGCTAAAGTCTGATTACACTGTATTCAGCACAAACTCTGCTACAGTAATATGTCAGCACCATGTAGGTAAAAGTTTGTAGTTTTGAGATAATGACGTTTATGCGTAGTTTGTGAAAAAAACTAAAAATAATTGTCACTGAACTAAGGTCATTAAAACCCATATTGATTATTTCTTCACAAGACTTTTGAAAATTGTATCACGTAGCATTAGGGTTGGGTACCGAAACTCGGTGCCAATAGGGAACCGGTTCCGACGTAAACGGTAGTAACCAGACCGAATAAGAACGACAATTTCGGTGCCTGATTTCGGTGCCTGACTTAATTAGGCACACACACGCACAGTCTCTTCTGTCTTGCATGCGCGCTCTTGCTCGCAAGGTTTGACTGCATTTCACGTGTAAAATTACGCGTCAGAACGCCCTCTGGGTGTGCCGATAGTCTGAATCCATATAGAATCAAGCCAATACATTGGCTGATGGCGCGGGCGCCGCCTCGACGCACTTACGTCGTCATATTATGTTGGCGCGCGCGCGCGCGACATCTGCTCCTCAGATTTCTCTGTCGAAAAAGGAAGCTGGTCGGCAGCGCGAGGAGCTTGGCAGCGTCTCGTTCCCTATTGAGAGAACATAGGTTACACCAGTAACCAGAGATGTTCTCTTTCATAGGTTCACTCAACGCTGCAAAACTAAGAAGCAGTGGATTTGTATTTGTAGGCTGCTGTATCACGTGCTGTTTGAACTGACACGCTACAGCGATCTGTCACATTTCAAAGAGCCAAAACGTTATTTATTGTGTGAATCTCCTAAAAATATTGACAGAATCTGACAGCTGTGGATTTGTTCCATATCAAAAGTAACCTTGTCTGTCGGTGTCAGTGTCCTCTTTGTCCGCGATTTTTCTCTGCGAGAGAAAATGGATGTGTGTCGTGCGTGAGAGCGTGTGATAAGGGTCAATTGCGTGAGTCTCACGGTCAATGCGTGAGAGTTGGCAGCTCTGCCTGCTAGTAATCTCTATTAATCTCCAGTATTATTACATTGTTTGATACAATATTGTTTTATTTGATATTATGTAAATGTGGATTTTTATTTTATATTGGTTTTATTATTATTTGTATTTATATTGTTTAAAGATTTAAGTTAATATTGTGTCCAGTTTGGCCCTGTAAATAAAAGGGTATTATTTTTTGATAAAGTGTGTGCGGTTTCGTTTTCTTAAGTACCGTTTCAAGAACCGTTTAGGCACCGGAACCGTTTAAAAAATACCGAGTAGGTACTGGTATCGGATAAAACCCAACCGATTCCCAACCCTACGTAGCATAGAGTATTTGCTTCAAAACTGTGTGAAAATCATCCTGACTACTCATTCAGACAAGACAATAAAGTTATTTAAAATGTGTATGACGTGTTTTGTGTAAGAAAGCTTTATGCGAAGAGGCGTGATCTCTCATTAATATTACTGCTTTTCACACCTGAGAAAGACAAAGACCCTCCCCTAATGGCCCTATTGGGTGCTATCAGACCCTATCATTATGAGGAGCCTTGCACAAAGAATGAGGAGATTTAAAAAAGAATGGCTTTTAGATTGTTTGGATTTATTTACAACACAACATAATCCAAAGATACACAACAAAGGACAAAAAAGCACATTATTGAACACATTGATCAAAAGACAGAGGCTTGAACAGTCACACAACTTTGTGCCATTCCTGAAACATAGTACATACCTGTCATTTCCAAGGTGTTTGATTTTTCATTTTACCATGTTCATGTACAGCAGTGGTTCTCAACCCTGTCCTGGCGTACCCCCAACACTGCACGTTTTCTTTGTCTCCTTAATCAAACACACCTGATTCAACTCATCAGCTCATTATCACATGGATTAATGAGCTGATGAGTTGAATCAGGTGTGTTTGATTAGGGAGACAAAGAATACGTGCAGTGTTGGGGGTACGCCAGGACAGGGTTGAGAACAACTGATGTACAGAGACTCCTGTGAATGTTGAAGTCAGCAGGACTCATCAGTGGCATCTGGTCCCTGTAAAAAATAAACTAAAAAAATAAACATCTGTGAACATGCTAATATCAAGAGAAACTATATGGCGACTTTGGGCATACATTGTAGATTTTTCTGGTTAAAGCTGCAGTCCGCAGCTTTTCCTCTGTCGCCATCTCTGTTCGAAATCTGCAATTGCAGTTATTCGCGGAATTATCAACTTTACGTGAGTTGTACTTCGACACCCTTGACACGGCACAGCGCGGATAAACACAATGTTTGAGGAGACTGCAATGTTAGTCACCGCGGCGGTGTGGATACTGGCATTCAGAATCACAGATTATTATTTTTGGAAGTATGACCAACATAAGAATTTTCACCGGAAAATGTCATCTGAACAAGTAAGAAACATCCACTTTTGTTCTGGTTCTGACATTGCAGTAAATCACGCTGAATCGCTTATCATATCACGCAAAACCGTGCAAATTATACTTTGTTCTCAAATTGTTAATGTTAACAACGTCAGTATTGTGTGTCTACATGTAATGTCCTTCCGGTATGTATCCTTGTTTTCGCATGGCTTCGGTTGCAGTATCTTTTTTCTGTAGCCACTCCGAAGTCCAAATGAAGTCTTTTGCATTTTACAGCGGGTGAATCTGTTGTCACTGGTGAACGGACTGCAGCTTTAAAATTGTGATTGAATTATATATATATATATATATATATATATACACCGTATTTTCCGCACTATAAGGCGCACCTTCAATGAATGACCTATTTTAGAACATTTTTCATATATAGGGCGCACCGGATTATAAGGCGCATGAGATACTGCAGTCAAACGTTTGACTGGGTTTGCGTTATGCATCCACTAGATGTGCTAAAGGGAATGTCAACAAAACAGTCAGATAAAGTCAAACTTTATTAAGCGTTCTGACAACTCCGTTCACTCCCATGGTAACGTTGTTCAAACGTTAAAGGAAAACTCCGGTCAATTTTAACATTGAGCTCATTTTTTTTGTAAATTTGTGCTGTCAGTACAGATAACAACGACAAAAACCGGTGTTGCCTACCAGAGGTGGGTAGAGTATCCAAAAACTGTACTCAAGTAAAAGTACAAGTACTTATAGAAATATTTACTCAAAGTAAAAGTAAAAGTAATAATCTTAAAAGTTACTTGAGTAAGAGTAAAAAAGTATCCAATGAAAAAACTACTCAAGTAGTTAGTTACTAGTTACTTTACACATAGGCCTATATATATATATACTGTATATGTAACATGATATTATTTAGATTTTTTTTTTTCATTTAAATGACTATTATTATCATAATTAGATAAGCTATCTTTGCAACAAAAACAGAAGAGACAAACATTATTTCTGTATATCTATAGCCTGAAAACCATTGGCTGTCCTTTGGTTTGTATAATAGTATAGTAACTTATACAACTACATTTGGATTATTAGACAATGTCGGAAAAAAGTGACTATGGAGTTTTGCATTCAAGGGATGGGAACCATTGACAGAAAGTGTAAAAACTCTGCGCATGTGCTCGCAGTCATGTCATGCCCAACACAAACAACGATCAAATGCACGGATCTTCTTCTGTCTGTTCTCCAAAATGTATTTAAATGTAGGCTATATTTATGAAAGCATCTTTAAACTGGTTAACTGTGTCTAATAAGGCAGGCAAAGGCATTCGTTTTCAAGTCGAGTTCGCACGCCACTGCGCAATACACACTCATTGTGTGTGTACACACATTCATAAACTGGACGATGATAGCTTATTTAATGTATAAAGTAATGTATATGTCCAAAAAAAGGGTAATGCCATACTTTGTAGTAGTGCTATGGCGCAATAATCTGTTTGGTTGTAAAATGTATTACCTTGTCCTGAATAAAATCGAATGTAGCCTATCGTCGTGTGGAATAATTCATTCACAGACAGCTTACGAAGTAACATACGAAGATGTTCAAGTTCAACTAATAAAGATCTTCATCGCTGGCAAAAAATATGATGCATTTGCAGATTTACTTTCTAGACTGTACTGTAGACTGCCACTTCATACAACGCTCTTGATGTTCTTAAATCTTCCTGTTACGACTCCGAGACGATTCAGTGCGTGCAGGAAACTGAACAGATCATTCCAACTGATTCGCGAACCGATTTAGACAGATCTGCCCAACTTGTTTGATGAAGTCTTTGAACAGTATCGACTCAAAAGAGTGATTCATTTGTGAATTGAGCATCGCTCATGCCCAGAAAAAAGAGAGAGCGCGCGCTTAGAATAAACTACGCTTTTAACAACATATTGCATTAAAATAAAGTAACGAGAGGAACGTCGCCAAACGTAACGAAGTAAAAGTACAGTTTTTTCATTAGAAATCTACTCGAGTTAAAGTAAAAGTACCCACAATTAAATCTACTCTTAAAAGTACAAATTTTCCAAAAAAATACTCAAGTAAATGTAACGAAGTAAATGTACTTCGTTACTACCCACCTCTGTTGCCTACACCGTGTTATCCTCTTTTTAAAATTTGCACCCTGTTGACTTAAACGGGACAAGTTTTAAACCTGCTTTTAGCCTCTTAACAACCTTAACTCTCTGGGGTCGGCGGTCTCGCCGGCGATACCAGCTCACTTTTTTCCTTATCAGTGCAAAAGAGACTCAAATTACTCTGTTAATTTTGATCTTACATATAAGTGTTGTACATCATTCGATCCTGTTAAGTTTGTATTTTTTTTTGTGGAACCTCATAATAAAAACAAAGTGTTGTGCTTTTCGCCTAATAAAGAAAAATAAACATGATACGCGTTCTGCATTCTCTCTGTCAGTGAAGTCCATCCTGAAACGCGTCCGAAAAATCATCTGTAACTCTGCAAATACTCAGTCAAACAGATATACAGGCACACAGGCATGAAGCTTGAATTATCTTCTTTTAAATGAAGTAATTTATATTAAAAAAAAAATTTCCTCATTTTATGTAATCTGTACGAAAAGAGAGAGATGATAGTCGTTCTCGTCTCAGCTCATTAAAGTTAATTTGACCACGCCCACGGAGCGCGCGCTCTATTCAAACACAAATGCTCTGAGGCGATCCACGCCTACATCAGCTGGATAACCCACCGAAAGAGACTCAGATTTACGACGCTGTGAGGAATAATACTATCTTAATAATAATCCTGGAAAAAATTACCTCAGAAGTAGGCTACAGGTAGTTTATATATATATATATATATTGTCATTGCATTCTTGTGGCTCAGTGACACACCTGAATGAAAGGGTCATTAGTATGCAGCCCCATTATGCGCTCATTATGCGGGCCCATTGTCTTCTCAGGTGTGAATCACAGCAGGTCACACCCCTGCGCATATTGCCTTTCCAAACAAAAAGTGTCATTTTTAAATTTAAACCAATCTATTGTTTTATGTGAATGATAAGGCAGGATGATTTTCAGATCATTTTGAAGAAAAAACTCTAGGCGACAACATCCATTAGTCAAAAGTCTTGTGGACAGATATTTAGTATGTGTTTTGTGGCCTTATTTCAGAAACTTTAAGTTTTAGTTTTTTCAATAACCACGCATAAACAATATTCTCTCAAAAATACAAAAATGTACATACATGTTGATAACACATTATGGTAGCCCTGTGTGTGCTAAATAGAGTGTAATTACACCTTTGCCAGTAATATGTTTATAAGCAACTGAAAAAAGCACAAATGTCAGAGTATGTCAAAACATCTCAAGGACCCCAAAAACACCTTGGACCCCAGAGGGTTAATGTGTCATTACAAGTGCATAGCCATGTGAGTGAACAGGGTGAATCTGACTGCAGTAAATGTGAAAGATATGAATAAAAATGATGTTTATTCAGCCAGCTCACATACCCGTATTTACTTCCTGTTTTCGGTCGAAGTCCACAGTAGGCGATTGTCGAGTGTGCGCGCGCGCGATCATTGGTAACTAAGCAACAGTGGAGACTCAGACTGTCAGCTGTCAGCCGATGACGGTGCTGTGTGGTGTTCTGAGAATATCAGCTCAAATGGATAGTTCATCCGAATCAGATGTTGAACACACGGAGGAGGTTTGATCGCACGCTCGCAAACTCGACAATCGACTACTGTGGACTTCGGCCGAAAACAGGAAGTAAATACGGGTATGTGAGCTGGCTGAATAAAGAGATTATTCCTGCCTTTGTGAAAGCTCGGATCACAGTTGACACTGATATATCAGCCCAAGCATCCACGATCCATTGGCAGATAGTGGCGTAAGTCGCCCGGCGCTGTCTCCCCGTCTTGGTGAACGTGTGTTCACCATCCATATATAAGGCGCTCCGGATTATAAGGCGCACTGTCGTTTTTTGAGAAAATTAAAGGCTTTTAAGTGCGCCTTATAGTGCGGAAAATACATATATATATATATATATATATATATATATATACACTCACCGGCCACTTTATTAGGTACACCTGTCCAACTGCTCGTTAACACTTAATTTCTAAGCAGCCAATCACATGGCGGCAACTCAGTGCATTTAGGCATGTAGACATGGTCAAGACAATCTCCTGCAGTTCAAACCGAGCATCAGTATGGGGAAGAAAGGTGATTTGAGTGACTTTGAACGTGGCATGATTGTTGGTGCCAGAAGGGCTGGTCTGAGTATTTCAGAAACTGCTAATCTACTGGGATTTTCACGCACAACCATCTCTAGGGTTTACAGAGAATGGTCCGAAAAAGAAAAAACATCCAGTGAGCGGCAGTTCTGTGGGCGGAAATGCCTTGTTGATGCCAGAGGTCAGAGGAGAATGGCCAGACTGGTTCGAGCTGATAGAAGGGCAACAGTGACTGAAATAACCACTCGTTACAACCGAGGTATGCAGCAAAGCATTTGTGAAGCCACAACACGCACAACCTTGAGGCGGATGGGCTACAACAGCAGAAGACTCCACCGGGTACCACTCATCTCCACTACAAATAGGAAAAAGAGGCTACAATTTGCAAGAGCTCACCAAAATTGAACAGTTGAAGACTGGAAAAATGTTGCCTGGTCTGATGAGTCTCGATTTCTGTTGAGACATTCAGATGTTAGAGTCAGAATTTGGCGTAAACAGAATGAGAACATGGAACCATCATGCCTTGTTACCACTGTGCAGGCTGGTGGTGGTGGTGTAATGGTGTGGGGGATGTTATATATATATATATATATGTGACCAGCAGAGTAGTCGCTTTCTGGTTGAAGTTTGTCCCTCTGCAGCTACGGTAGCCCCCTGACGTCACCCAGCTAGCCGTGAGTGGCTAAACAACTCATTTCCGTCTAGGCCAGTTCCTATAAAACAGTCTGCACTGTTGGGCTTAGAGATTCTCTGGTGTTCAGATACATTTTCAGTCTGTTACTGCTTGGGTATGTGGTTCTCCTGTGCAACGAAGGTATGATAAATGTTTATATGATGTAGCAAGCTAAGCATTTATATTGTATCTAATACTGGGCTATTGGAAAATAGGTGTTTGACTGATTGCCAGACGCTTCCGGGTAATCGTGCGGTGTATTACTGAAGGTATTATTTGTGCATTTTACTGTTAATCATAATGTGGGTGTCATTGTTGGGACATATGCATTTTAATGAGCACATTTGCGCACACAGGTCTTGGGCAAACCACCCGCCGGGTATCTGTACCGCAATTAAGCAGCAACATCAAGAAGGTAAATATTTATTGTTTATTGTGTTACGAGTAGATCCAGTGTGTTAGGACTAAAAGCTTTGAACACATGTAAAATGAGTCTGACTTTGTTGCCCTGACGTAATGCATGGCTGTGTTTTATTGTCAACTCTTAATATAAATGTATTTAATGAATATGCTGTGTGTAACAATTGTTATGTAGGATTGTGAAGACTGGCACAAAGGGATGTTTTCCCACTGTGTCAGTTCGTTTGTCAACATTGAAGTAAAACAAAATAATATTTTTATGAAATGTTTGCAATGCTACGTGACTATTTGTGCATGTGTAAATCAAGCACTAATTTTAATGATTTTGTGTCTGCAGGCAGATTGCTCCTTCTGCTTTGCCTTGCCTAAATTAAGTTTTATATACACTCACCTAAAGGATTATTAGGAACACCATACTAATACTGTGTTTGACCCCCTTTCGCCTTCAGAACTGCCTTAATTCTACGTGGCATTGATTCAACAAGGTGCTGAAAGCATTCTTTAGAAATGTTGGCCCATATTGATAGGATAGCATCTTGCAGTTGATGGAGATTTGTGGGATGCACATCCAGGGCACGAAGCTCCCGTTCCACCACATCCCAAAGGTGCTCTATTGGGTTGAGATCTGGTGACTGTGGGGACCATTTTAGTACAGTAAACTCATTGTCATGTTCAAGAAACCAATTTGAAATGATTCAAGCTTTGTGACATGGTGCATTATCCTGCTGGAAGTAGCCATCAGAGGATGGGTACATGGTGGCCATAAAGGGATGGACATGGTCAGAAACAATGCTCAGGTAGGCCGTGGCATTTAAACGATGCCTAATTGGCACTAAGGGGCCTAAAGTGTGCCTAAAACATCCCCCACACCATTACACCACCACCACCAGCCTACACAGTGGTAACAAGGCATGATGGATCCATGTTCTCATTCTGTTTACGCCAAATTCTGACTCTACCATCTGAATGTCTCAACAGAAATCGAGACTCATCAGACCAGGCAACATTTTTCCAGTCTTCAACTGTCCAATTTTGGTGAGCTCTTACAAATTGTAGCCTCTTTTTCCTATTTGTAGTGGAGATGAGTGGTACCCGGTGGGGTCTTCTGCTGTTGTAGCCCATCCGCCTCAAGGTTGTGCGTGTTGTGGCTTCACAAATGCTTTGCTGCATACCTCGGTTGTAACGAGTGGTTATTTCAGTCAAAGTTGCTCTTCTATCAGCTTGAATCAGTCGGCCCATTCTCCTCTGACCTCTAGCATCAACAAGGCATTTTCGCCCACAGGAATGCCGCATACTGGATGTTTTTCCCTTTTCACACCATTCTTTGTAAACCCTAGAAATGGTTCTGCGTGAAAATCCCAGTAACTGAGCAGATTGTGAAATACTCAGACCGGCCCGCCTGGCACCAACAACCATGCCACGCTCAAAATTGCTTAAATCACCTTTCTTTCCCATTCTGATATTCAGTTTAGAGTTCAGGAGATTGTCTTGACCACACCCCTAAATGGATTGAAGCAACTGCCATGTGATTGGTTGATTAGATAATTGCATTAATGAGAAATTGAACAGGTGTTCCTAATAATCCTTTAGGTGAGTGTATATCTTTTCTTTTTCGTGGTTATTTTTTCCGTAGCCTTCGTCTAATGTTCTGTACGACTGATGTGGTATTGGCTGTTCTAGTAGTGTATAGTTTTACATTCTCTATCTACTCTGCTAGTGATAACTTTCTCGTCCTTTTATTCCTTTTTTCAGAGTACAAGAGTAACTGCTCACAAGAGAGGTTCCTGGTTCCGTCCTCACGCATTGCCCCACGTATTGTAGTGGTAAACTGCACTTCACAAAATTGATTGAATCATTGGCTTGTAGTGGTTGTGCCTGTGTGCGTGTGTGTGTGTGAATGCATGTGATCGTGGGCACCAGATTCCAGAGCACGGGCGGTGAACGTGTCATGCGTGTCCCGGACAGGTAACCTGCCTTGACCGTGAATCAGTATTTTTCAGTTAAATTGTTAATCGTATTGCCCCTTGTAACAGCCAATACCAGGTCTGGTCTCTCGCTTTAGTACTGTGCCTCTAGTATGACGGTGTGGCTCTTTTAATTATACCATTGTATAATAAAGTTATTGTTTTTTTTACTGAAAGCACGTCTCTGTCTATTTTATCTTTGGTGTATTTCTACGAACCTGCTTGCCTTAGATTAGGTTTTTAGCAGTTAAGGAGCAAAGTATATCCTGGTGTGAGAGGCAGCAGGTGGCGTAGTCAAGAACCTTTAATCCTAGATCTGGTTAACCCTCTGGGGTCTGAGGTGTTTTCTGGGTCCTGGAGGTGTTCTGACAAGCTCTGACATTTGTGCCTATTTCTGTTACTTGTGACATTTTCATGGCTAAAGTCTGATTACACTGTATTCAGCACAAACTCTGCTACAATAATATGTCAGCAGCATGTATGTAAAAGTTTGTAGTTTTAAGACAATGACGTTTATGCGTGGTTTGTGAAAAAACAAAAACAAAATGTCACTGAAATAAGGCCATGAAACCCATTCTAATGATTTCTTCACAAGACTTTTGAAAATTGTATCACGTAGTCTAGAATATTTGCTCCAAAACTGTGTGAAAAATCATCCTGCCTACTCATTCAGATAAAACATTATAATGATTTAAAATTTGAAAGACATGTTTTGTGTAAGAAAGCTTTATGCGAGGAGGCGTTAACCACCCATTAATATTGAGTGTTTCACACCTGAGAAAGACAAAGACCCTCCCCTAATGGCCCTATACGGTGCTATCATTTTGAGGAGCCTTGCACAAAGAATGAGGAGAGACTTAAAAAATAATGGCTTTTTGATTGTTTGGATTTATTTACAACACAACATAATCCAAAGATACACAACAAATGGCAAAAAGAGCACATTATTGAACAGAGACAGATCTAAAGACAGAGACTTGAAGTCACACACCTTTGTAAATGGTAAAATGGTAAATGGACTGCATTTATATAGCGCTTTCACAGACCCAATGGCCTCCAAAGCGCTTTTACAATTTGCCTCACATTCACCCATTCATACATTCACTCATTTGTGCCATTGAAACATAGAACATACCTGTCATTTCCAAGGTGTTTGATTTTTCACTTTACCATGTTCATGTAGGAGACTCATGTGAATGTTGAAGTCAGCAGGACTCATCTGGTCCCTGTATAAATTTTTTTTTTTTTTAAAACACCAGCTGTGAACATGCTGATTTCCAGAGAAACTATAGGGCAGCACGATTTTGGGAATACATTTTAGATCTTTCTGGTTAAAATTGCTTTTTAAAATTTAAAAAATGCACATACACACACATACATACACATCTCATTTCATAACATCATAACGAATGGAAACATTTGCAGTAAAAACATAAAGCCTAATGTTTGTCGCGTTTTGCTTTCAAACGGACTCAAACTCACAGCGCGTGCAGAGAACATTTACTGAAGCGATCGAGCCGCTCCAAACTATTAAACATTATTGTTAACATATTATACATCTGGGGTTTGAGCAGATATCCACAAACACAGTATTTAACAGTAAACACGGGTCTAAACATTATAATATTCACCATGTTAGAGTAAACACTCGCGAGCCTACTTTTATCATGCTGTTTTATTATCGAACATAAAAATATCCTCGTGATGTATACATTTAGCATTGAAAGGTTGCCTACCAGTCTAGTTCACATTTCAACATTTTTCTGTCTACAGATACACATACATGTACGACATTAGGCATTTTACTCCAATCTCATTTCATAACGTACATTTTAGTCTGGCACCAGTTTAACATGTCTTACCTTAAAAATCTTCTCATCTTCAAATCGTGTTCTTCTAATTCTTCTGAGGTAAATCCAAATGAAACAACACAGCATAAACACATCCAAACTCGATGAAAAGCAGAGAGGAGTAAGTTACTGAAGTGTCCGCTTCTTTGTTTTGAGGTGAAGAGGGCATTAACAGTTTCGCGTTCCTCCGCGTGGCTCATTTGCATATGAACAGCTGTTGCTCGCGTGGGTGTGGTCACATTAGATTTAATTAGGACGCGTTTGAGAAACTGTAAATGTCGCTGCTTTCATACGGATAACTTAAACATAGAATATTTGTTTTTGATATAATTTACATCATTTAAAAATGATGCATCCAAGCGTTGTAAAGACCTACGTTTCAAGTCTGTGTGACAAACCTTCTGTCGCGTTTCAGAATGAACTTCACATTGAGAGAGACGGCAGAACGCGCATCATGTTTATTTTCTTTATTCTTTACGAAAAACACAACATTTTGTTTTTATTATGAGTGTACACAAATAAAAGACGACATTTAACAGTTTTGAATGATGTATAACACTTATATGTAAGATCAAAATCAACAGAGTATTTTGAGTCTATTTTGCACTGATAAGAAAAAAAGAGAGCTGGTATCGCCGGCGCGACCGCCGACCCCAGAGGGTTAAAGATCCCCAGAAGCTCACAAAGTGGCGTAGTCGGCAGGGTCCTTACACACAGAGACGTGTCTTTTTTTTCTCTTTCTCTTTTTTTTCTTCTTTTTTTGTTTTGTCTGTTTATGTATATTTTGATTTTCAAGGCATTGTAATATGTTAAAGGGCAAAGCAGCAGTGGGCTCGGCGTGGTGCTTAAAGGAGCAGTGGGAAGGCCTCTGACTACCCCACTGCCTCTCCTGTTACGTGGGCATTACTCTGCTGCAGCAATGGATGAAGTTGAACAGCTGAGAGAACAGATCCGTCAGCTGCAGGCAGACAATGGCCGCCAGCGGCAGCAACCACCGCCGCCTCAGCCGGACAATTCTGCCAACCCTGCTAACCCTGTTTCCCATGAACGTTTGATTTATCTCCCTAGGGAAAGGAAGTGTCCTGTATTTCGGGGTAGGGTGAGTATTGACATTGTTGAGTGGGTGGAAGAGGAGGAGGTTTGTGCGTGTACTAGACATTTGGGTGCACTTGACAAAGCTTACCTTATGTTTGATCATCTGGATGGGGAGGCTAAAGATGAGATTCGCTATAGGCCAAGGGCAGATCGGGAAAACCCGGAAAGGATTGCAAATATTCTCAAAGAACTTTATGGGTGTTCCCAGTCTTATGTTGCCTTACAAGAAAATGTATTTTCTAAAAAACAATTAGACGGTGAATCTTTACAAGAATATTCACATGCTCTCTTTTCTCTGATGGATAAAGTTAAACAGGTCTCCCCTGACTCAGTACCCCAGTTTGACATGCTGCTCCGTGACCAGTTTGCAGAGCACGTTATTGACTCGGACCTCAGCAGGGAATTGAAGAGACTTGTCCGTCAGACCCCAGGGATGTCCATGCTGGAAGTGCGTGCTGCTGCCATCCGGTGGGAGTGTGAGGGCAGGCCCAGTGACTTCAATAGGGGTAGGAGTCATTCAGTTCCCTCTCTTTGCGCTATGCAGTACTCCAAAACTCAGCCAGGTAAAGCCTCATCGCCCGTTAGTATGGCAAGTTCAGAAATGGCAGAGCTGCGGTCCATGCTGCTGAAGCAACAGGAACAGATCAACCACTTAACTAGTGCCTTAACTACTTTACAAGGAGTAGCCTGCCCAGTCTACTCCAGTCGCCCCTCTCTAGTTAGTCGGCCGTCAACTGTCATTTGTAGGCGATGAGAGAGTAGTAGCTCCTAATCACATCCCCCAGGCCCAAGCTCAGGCTAATGTTGTCTCAGTTTCTCAGTTGGAAAACTAGCTCCCTTCAGCATGCAGAGCCACACGCTGAGAGGGGATGGTAGCGGCTCTCAGAATCAGGACACTTTTAGTCACTCTGTAACCTCCCTGGTCGCTCAGTGCCTGAAGGTAGCTGTGAGAGTAGGGGGAGTAGTTGTCAGTTGTCTTTTAGACACAGGGTCTATGGTATCTACCTTGGTGGAGAGTATCTTTGTGCAACAGTTCAAGGATAAACTTCAACAGTGTAAATGGTTGCAGCTTCGGGCTGCAAATGGTCTAGACATACCCTATATCGGGTATGCTGAGCTAACGGTTGAAGTATTAGGGAAGGTAATACCAAAGAGGTTGGCTAGTGGTTAAAGATCCCCCAGGTCAGCTCGCCCCTCCACTTGTGCCGGGCGTCCTTAGGGATGAATGTTATTCGAGAATGTTATACTGAACTGTTTGGCCAACATGGTTCTCCTTTGTTTGATCTCCCACCGGTAGTTCATGCTTCACTCCCATGGCGGCACGCCTTGCAGCATTGTCATCGGGTCCAGCTCAACTCTCGTCCACCCAAAACGGGTGTAGCTAAAGTTAGAGGTAGTACCAGGAGGCACAGATCCATGTACCAGGAAAGGCTGTAAAATTGGTGGCAACCACCTGCTCCCCTCACTTTTGTGATGCTCCTGCTGTCCTGTTGGAACCGGCTAGCGGCTCTTTACCTAGTGGTCTCCTAGTTTCACCTGCGCTAGTGCGCATAGAACAAGGTACAGCTTTTATCCCGGTAGTCAATGAAGGGTTTACAACGTGCTACATTATACCCCCGCCAGTCGTTAGGGTTGCTTGTTCACGCTACTGTTAAGGGCCTTCCTGTGGGCATTTCTGAAGGCCAACCAGAAATAGAGGCTGTTGTGGCTAGCATGCAGGTTCCTAATGAGGAAGTCAGGCCTAAGTCAGTGAGGGAGCAGATACAGGCCCTTGATTTGTCAGTGCTAGTGGAGGCTGAGCAAGAACAGATAAGGGCATTCTTGTTAAAACATGAGTCAGTGTTTTCGGCTTTTGAGGGTTACCTTGGCTGTACTACTCTTATCTCTCATGATATACCTCTGCTAGACGACCAACCAGTTAGCCAACGTTACAGGCGTCTCCCCCAGGCGTCTCCCCCATTCTGATTATGATGCTGATTATGATGCTGTTAAGGCCCACCTCCAAAACTAAACACCTCCAGTTACTAAACAGCCAGGTCATTCGAGTAAGTAGTAGCCCCTATGCCTCTCCCATTGTGATTGTGCGGAAGAAATGTGGCAGCCTACATATGTGTGTTGATTACAGACAGCTCAACAGTAGGACCAGAAAGGATGCCTTCCCTCTCCCCTGCATCGAGGAGTCTTTGGATGCACTATCAGGGGCTCAGTGGTTCTCCACGCTGGACCTGGCTAGCGGGTAAAACCAGGTACCTGAGACCGAACAAGACCATCCAAAGACTGCCTTTTGCACGCCTTTTGGGTTATTTGAATTTAACCGCATGGCCTTTGGACTGTGTAACGCTCCAAGCACTTTTCAACGACTGATGGAGAGAATGTTTGGAGCGCAGCATTGCCAGTTCCTTTTACTATTTCTGGACGATATAATTGTTTTTTCTTCTAGTGTCGAAGATCATATACACCGTCTGGATCTAGTGTTGAGCCGTTTACGGGAAGAAGGTCTGAAAGCAAAGCTGGAGAAGTGCTGTTTTTTCCAGAAGGAAGTCCAGTATCTGGGCCACCTTGTCTCACGCGAAGGTGTATCCAATGACCCAGCCAAGGTGTCTGCAGTGGCTAAGTGGCCCTGTCCCACCACCGTGTCGGAATTGAGGCTAATGATTAAAAGGAATAGTCAAACATTCACTCAAATTTAATGATGCACAGATATTGAAAAACCTTTTCATTTATGGAGTCAGATGAAATAACGAGTCAATACATAAGATAAAATGTATTGCATTTAATTAAAAAATCCCTTTGCAATGAGAAAAGACGGAACATGCGTGAGACCTTTACCTCTAATCGAGTACCCCCATTGGATCGAATTAGACGGCTTACAAGGCCCTGAAAGCATATCTCTTTGAACCATTAGATTCCATGGATGTAAAGTACCTATCACTCAAAATCGTTTTTCTGACTGCTCTATCATCAGTCAAACATCAGCTACCACCAATCAGAGCATACATGGATGACATGACAACCATGACTACAACAGTAGCCTGCACTAATCGGTTATTGGGGAAGTTAACAGATAATATTGAATGGGCACGAATTAAATTTAAGCCCTCTAAATCAAGGAGCATCTCGATAGTTAAAGAAAAGGTAGTAGATAAAACATTCTTCATTAATGGTGAGGCAATACCAACAGTTTCTGAGAAGCCAGTGAAGAGTCTTGGGGGATGGTACGATGGGGACACAGTTCGGGTGGGAGAAGTTAGACGACAAGCAGTGGAAGGGTTGAAGAGCATAAACAGCTGTGCTCTACCTGGTAAACTAAAACTCTGGTGCTTTCGGTTTGGTCTACTGCCGAGGTTGCTGTGGCCACTGACCGTGTACGACGTTTCTTTGACAACAGTGGATAAGCTGGAAGCGTTGATAAGTTCATACATCAGGAAATGGTTGGGAGTTCCACGCTGCCTCAGCAGAGTAGGACTTTATAGTAAAGGAATATTGCAGCTGCCAGTCTCTGCTTTAACCGAGGAGTTCAAGTGTGCCAAGGTCAGACTGGAAATGACCTTAGTAGAGTCACGCGACAAATGTGTAAGGGAGGCAGCCCCTGTGTTAAAAACTGGTAGAAAGTGGTCAGCAAAGAAATCTGTAGTAGAGGCAAAGGCTGCCCTTCAAATTAGGGATATCGTGGGACAGGTACAGCATGGAAGAGGGGGTTTTGGGCTCAGTTTAGCTCCTCCTAAATGGCACAAGGCAGGCCCAGCTCAAAGGAGGAAGCTGGTAGTCAACGAGGTGCGACAGCAGGAGGAGAGGATGAGGTGTATAAAGGCCATTTCCCAGGCCAAGCAGGGAGAGTGGATGAGAAGGGAGAGTGTGGAGCAACGTAAGATGGGCTGGCAAGACCTTTGGTCAATGGAAGAGAGTAGGATCAGTTTCCTTATTAGGTCAACATATGATGTTCTCCCATCACCGCAGAACCTAAACCTCTGGGTAGGAGAGGATCCCTCTTGTCCTTTGTGTTCATCACCTGCCACATTAAGGCACATTTTGACAGGATGTAAGGTGGCTCTTAGCCAAGGTCGGTTTACTTGGCGCCATGACCAAGTACTGCGATGTTTGGCTTTAGCATTAGAAGGCAAGCGTAACATGACCAATAAGTTGCCACCTGTTCTAGCAAAACATTACACGCAGAAGACAATATTCCTCCACCCAGGCGAGCAACCACCAAGAAAAGCTGTTAACACCAATTCTCGCCCAGGACAACTGGAAGCTGCTAGGGACTGGAAGATGCTGGCTGATCTTGACCAACGGCTTATTTTTCCACCTGAGATTGCCACCACTAACCTACGACCAGATATTGTTTTGTGGTCTGGATCAGCACGCATTGTTCAACTGATAGAGTTAACAGTGCCATGGGAGGATGCGGTAGATGAGGCATATGAGAGGAAGAAACTGCGGTATGCTCATCTGGCCACTGAAGCAGAACAGCGAGGATGGAGAGTCCAGGTTTATCCAGTGGAAGTGGGTTGTCGAGGTTTTGTGGCACACTCTACAACCCGGTTCCTCAGAGACATCGGATTCAGTGGCCAAGAGTTGCGTCGCACAGTAAAGAACTTATCTGAAGCAGCAGAAAGGAGCAGCAACTGGCTGTGGTTGAGACGGAAAGATTCTAGCTGGCTGTGTACAGGCCGCCACGCTACGGTTTCGTAGAATTCTTGAAAACTTGAAGAGTCTGTTGGTTTGTTTGTATACGTTCCTGTGGATATTGCGTGAATGACGGGTGGTTGGGCAGACATTGTGTTTTGCGGTAGGTGGTATGCCATACGGAACCGTTGTCCACTGAAACTGCATATTAACGCACCAGTGGGGCTCGACAGCCTTAGTCAAACGGGTTGGCGCGTATGGTCGGGTTGCGGAGAGATTGTGAGATTGTGGTTAGGTCTCAGCAGCAGGAGGGATGTAGAGGTCAGTAAGCTGGGCTGAGTTGAGTGGGGGACGGAGGGGGGTGACTCTGGGACGCCAGAGTCACTGTCGAGCCCTCTTGAGGTGTCGTGGGCTAGTCGACGAAACACTGAGGACGGAAGGTGCCCACTTGAAGACCCTAGAGATGTCCCCTACTCGGTTCAATCCAGACGGTTGTCGTGCTGGTCCTGTAGTTGCAGCCGTCGCGTGCGCTAACGCGCCAAGTACACTGCTGCCGTTAACGCCGGACAGAAGGGGAGTCACAACACCTTATGGAAAGAAGCGTAAATGGATGGAGAAGCATAGTTTACTGTAAAGCTACGTCTTAGTTTTGCTTATCTTGGCGAAAGCCGAGTACAAATCAGCATGAAGTTTTAACATCTACTCTCGTGTAATGGAAATCATGTGGGGTACTTACATGCGCTGTCTGTCAGCACTGCGTGTCTTGAGTTCGGACCGAATGACTCTAAAGTCATCCTCAAACCTAGATATGGCTATGTCCCTAAAGTGATTGGCACTCCGTTCAGAGCGCAGGTCATTTCTCTATCGGCTCTGCCAGCATCCGATAGCAAGAGCGATGTTAATCTCCTCTGCCCGGGGCGCTGATGGCTTACATTACGCGCTCCGGCCCTTTCAGGCGCTCGGTGCAGCTTTTCGTTTCGTCTGGTGGGCGCACCAAAGGTCTCGCCGCCTCGAAACAAAGCCTGTCCAGATGGATAGTGGATGCTTTCGCAGCTGCCTACGCGTCAAAAGGTCTGCAATGCCCTTTGGGCGTCAGGGCTCATTCCACTAGAGGCATGGCCTCATCGTGGGCATGGTCCAGCGGAATTTCAATTCATGACATATGTGTGGCGGCAGGCTGGGCCTCCCCGTCCACCTTTGTTAGGTTCTATATCCTGGAAGTTCCCGCCCTGCAGGCTAAACTTCTGTCAGTATTAGTGAGACGTACGTTCTGTCGCCGCTCTGTATTCCCTATGAGTGCTTTTGTACTTGTGCCGGCCCGCGTTGCTGGCTGCCTTATTCCCCGCTTATCTGGGATCCCCAGGATTCCCTGGGACTCATGAAGTGGATGCTTGGCACGCACGGCGTTGACAAAGAGTTTCCATAGCGTAAGATAACTTACGCAATACGAGAGAACCTCTCGTAAGAGAACGTATCAGTTACTTAACGTAACCTCGGTTCTCTCTAGAAGAGGGAACGAGTATTGCGTAACCTGCCGTGCTCGCGCCACAAGCGACTTTCGCTTCAGTCGATGAAAACCAGGGAGACAGCCTCTGAGCCCCGCTTATATACGCTAAGCCATGCCCATTCTGGCGGGCTAAGACACGATAAGGGCGCAAGCGCCCTTCATTGGACGTGACGTCATGCCAGGCTCAGTGGTAGGCTGCTGCAGTTGCCGCAGGGCAGCCAATGAGCACGCTAGACAGCCTGCACTAGGTCTGCTAGCTGCTGCACTGCGTTGACAATGAATACAAAAATTAAGGATAATTTTTGGGCTTCAGTAACTGGAAAAGATTCATCTTTCCCGTAGCGTAAGCTAACTTACGCAATACTCGTTCCCTCTTCTAGAGAGAACCGAGGTTACGTTAGGTAACCGATACGATATGTTACTTCAAATGTTTCCATTCGTTTCAAACACAGTATTTAACAGTAAACATGGTTCTAAACATTATAATATTCACCATATTAGAGTAAACACTGATACTACCCTAACATCATGCTGTGTTTTATTATCAAACATAAAAACATCCTCGTGTCATAACTTACATGTATATTTATTTCCTGCCTGCCTAGGCTATAGTTCATATTTCAACATGTTTCCGGCGATTTCATAAATTTTAGTCTAGCAACAGTTCACCTGTAATGTTAAGTTTATGCAACAATAACACTAACTAATATAATTCATAATACATTTCTTACCTTGCATCTTCCTTGTCTTCAAATCACGTTCTTCTTCTTCTGAGGTAAATCCAATGTAAGCTCACTGCGTGTCTTCCAAACTCGAGGAAAAGCAGAGGACTGATGAAGTTTGGTGCTTTGTTTTTTAGGTAATGACCGCGTTCGCGTTCCTTCGTGGAGATTTGCATATAAATCTTTTTTGCGCGCGTAAGCGTGGTCAAATTAAAAATAATGAGCAAGCGTTTGAGAAACTGGACATCTTGTTGGTTTTATACAAATTACTTAATAAGAGAAAATTTGTTTTCGTTTTGAATCAGATCATTTAAAAGTACACACTTGAATGATTATAAAGATATATATCTCATGCCTGGGTGAATAGTATTCGCTGAGTTTTGTTTCAGTTTATAGAGGTGCTCAAGAAAAAAAGTTCACAGAGAAGGAGAGCCAGAAAGCACACCCTGTTTATTTTCTTTATTTTACAAAAGCACAATGTTTTGTTTCGATTGTAAGTGCACACATTAAAAAATAGACATTTAACAGTTTATTTTTTCATATTTCTTAAGTCTGTATGACCAGAAATGATGGAGTATTTTAAGTCTATTTTTCTGCAATGTGAAAAAAATCGAGCTCGCCGACGCGATAGCCGACCCCAGAGGGTTAAGCAGTTGAAGTAATTTTAAGCATTTTGATTCTTGCATGTGAATGTGACTGACCTCAATCTCTCCAGTTTACAGTGTGAATCCTTCAGTACGTCACATAAGTGCTTCACTCCTGTGTTTCCTAGTTCATTCCCGCTCAGGTCCAGCTCTCTCATGTGTGACGGGTTTGATATCAGAGCTGAAGTCAGGATGAGACTCTGTTTCTCTGAAATACTGCCATATAGACTAGAAAGACACAAACAGAGGAAGAGAGATTATTTTACAAACAAATCATGAATGTGAAGGATTTTACACAAATATAATGTGAACTCAGACTCAGTGTGAGATATTGAGAATAAAGTGTTTTAGTTTAAAAAACCCAGAAAGTGCATGCTATAAACAATAAAACATAAGCCCTGCTGTCTTCAAATAAATAAACTTCAGTCACACTGTAATTGCTGTACAGTATAATGACACTAACTGTAGTTTCTCCAGCTTGAATTGTGGGTTCATCAGTAGATCACTGAGGTTTTTCACTCCAGAGTTTTCTAGTTTATTCCTGCTCAGGTCCAGCTCTCTCAGGTGTGACGGGTTTGATTTCAGAGCTGAAGTCAGGATAAGACTCTGTTTCTCTGTAATACTGCATCCACACACACTGAAGACAGAGAAATAACAATAGTTCACATCTATGATGATCATCTTATTGAAGAGCTACAGCAGCATTTAGTTTCCAATAGTCTGTTTTAAAACCCAGTCACACTAGTTCTGTGTCCTGGAAGATACTGTTTCTTCTCTTTCATTTGTAACTATTTATTTGACGTCTCTCTTCTTTATTCTCTGTTGAAAAGGTAGATTTATGTGTGTACACAATCAGTACATTGTATCATATGTTGGAAATTAAACAATTACAAACTACTAACTAGATAAAAAACATAAAAATGTGAGCAATAGGGAAAACCCAGAAAGTGCACTGCTATAACCAATGAAACATAAGCCCTGCTGTCTTCAAATAAATAATCTTCAGTCACACTGTAATTGCTGTACAGTATAATGATACTAACTGTAGTTTCTCCAGCTTGAATTGTGGGTTCATCAGTAGATCACTGAGGTTTTTCACTCCAGAGTCTCCTAGTTTATTCCTGATCAGGTTCAGCTCTCTCAGGTGTGACGGGTTTGATTTCAGAGCTGAAGTCACATCAGAACAACCTTCATCTGTCATATCACAGCAGCTTAACCTACATTAGCAGAGAGAGAGAGAGAATGAAGAAAATAAGAGACTCTTTATTCTGTAAAGTCATATCATCTTCATCAGCAAATAAAACAGACAGAGGAAGAGAGATCTTCATCTTTATTTCACTAGATCTCAAAATACTAAGATGAAAATGTTTGTACAAATATAATTGTGGCGAGCAGGACGAGGCAGAGGGACGTGAGAGATACGAGACCGGTGCGTTGCGCAGGTGTCGCTCATTATCAATCACGCCACCGGCCTCGTGCCGCTCTCTCACGGCCCTCGGCCTCATCCTGCTCACCACAATAATGTTAATGCGTTTTAGTTTAAACAGTTGAAGTGATTTTAAGCATTTTGATTCTTGTATGTGAATGTGACTGACCTCAATCTCTCCAGTTTACAGTGTGAATCCTTCAGTACGTCACATAAGTGCTTCACTCCTGTGTTTCCAAGATTATTCCTGCTCAGGCTCAGCTCTCTCAGGTGTGACGGGTTTAATTTCAGAGCTGAAGTCAGGATGAGACTCTGTTTCTCTGTAATACTGCATCTATTCAGACTGAATACAGAGAAATAACAATAGTTCACATCTATGATGATCATCTTATTGAAGAGCTACAGTAGCATTTAGTTTCCAATAGTCTTTTAAAATCCAGTCACACTAGTTATGTGCGCTGGAAGACACTGTTTCTTATTGTAGCAGGTTGATTGGTCGCAATGGTTTCAATCACTCTCTCTATCTCTGGACCAATCAGGACGTAACTGCATGCTATATAGGCAGGGTGGTGGGCCCTCTCGACACTCCTTACTCTTTGTTGCCGGAGACACATTTCCACTCTGGATCCTTTCGCGTCCGCGGTGCAGTTACGGTAATTCGACAGGTAATACAGTGTGGCTAATTTGTTTATCTATAGGGCTTGTTTGTGTTAGGATGGGTATTACAGCGTGCAGTGTCTTTTGCAGTGTCTCCCTGTCACAAACCCGATCCTTCCTGTAATGGAACCGGGTTGAGTTTTGCTGCTGGTAGGTTGAGCAAATCTTTTTCCTCTTTGGATATTTTCTTGACTGAGTGTTTAAGTAATCGGCCGTTTTATTGTGGGCTTCATGTGGCTGTACTATTGGCACTATTGGTGTATTGGTGTGAAGCTCCCTGATGGGTATGTATGTATACTAGTTGACATCACAGGTATATTTTGTTTAATCATAAATCGTTACTGAATTTGGTTTGTTTGTGTAACTTACGTCAGGGTTGTAAACTGCTTCGCTTGCGCTGGTATCTGCACTAGCCCTTCCCCTCCCCGCCACGCTGCTGTTTTGTCTCAACTGATGTTTCAACCATAGACTGTTCAACGGGTTGTAGCTACATGAGCTCACCCCAGGCTTTGAACGCCTCTACGCGCCTTTCAGCGCCAGGATCCATTGTCCAACTGTATGTCTGGCAGGGCTGTATTTGAGTAATTGTGACACGGACGATAGCTTTGCCTTTCTGTGGCTCGCCCGTGCTTATTAATATGTGTGTGGAGAGTGGGGTCTATGTTTATGGGTTGATTTGTTAAACTGTGATTAAGTGATTTTTTTTGGTTAATTTATATTTCTTTTGTTTGAGTTTTGATAAAAAAGACTTTCATTTCTGTAGAAACTTTATGATCTGTTGTTAATTTTGGTTATTTTTGTTAGGCTCTAGGCAGCTATTAAGCCATCTTTGCTGCCTAGATCTGTCTGAGATTGAAGTTGTTTGTTTATTTTTGGTTTATTGATTTGTTAATTTATATTTCTTTTGGTTAAGTTTTGATAAAAAGACTTTCATTTCTGTTGAAACTTTATGATCTATTGTTAATTTCTGGTCATTTTTGTTAGACTCTAGGCAGCTATTAAGTCACCTTTGCTGCCTAGACCTGCCTGAGATTGAAGTTGTTTTTCATTTATTGTAATTTAAGTTGTTATTATCATTTATAATTGATGACGAGGTGCATATAAAATGCTTGACGAGGTGCAGGCCTGCATGAGGGCACGTCACCTGTCTGTTTCCAATCAGGCCTTTTTCCTGTTTGACCATTTGGAAGGGGAAGCGTGCGACGAAATAAAGTATCGGCCCAGTACAGAGCGAGGTGACCCAACCAAAATTATAGCAGCATTACAGGAGTTGTATGGCTGTTATGAGTCCTGCGTAGCCCTTCAGGAAGCGTTCTATTCTAGACGGCAGCAGGAAGGAGAGACACTGCAAGAGTTTTCCCTTGCCCTGATGAGTCTTATGGCATCCGTAAAACAGAGTGCCCCCAGTGGCATGCCAAATTCCGAAGTATTGTTGCTTGACCAGTTTGTTGAGTTAAAACAGTTGGTGCACCGGAAGCCTACTGCGGCTCTACTCGAGGTTAGGGGCGAAGCCATTCGGTGGGAGCACGAGGGGTTGCCTGGGGGTGCTAGGGGCTGAAGTCATTCTGTCCCCTCTGCCTTGGGCATGCAGTTTGGAGTCCAGTGTGGTCCTCTGGGTTTGAGTACTTCCACCCAAGCGTCTGATCTGAGTGAGATTAGAGAAATGTTGAAGCTGCAGCAAGAGCAACTAAACCAGCTTACTCAAAGCATTTCCCTCCTACAAAATTGGATGTTGGAGGCCCACTGAGCGCAACATGCAAAACTACAGCTCTATGAAGCTGGAGTTTTTGGCGCTCAAGTGGGCTATGACCGAGAAGTTTAGGGAGTACCTGCTGGGCCACGAATGTGTTGTCTTCACAGACAACAACCCCCTTAGCCACTTGTCCTTGGCGAAGCTTGGTGCTACCGAGCATCGTTGGGCAGCACAGCTGACCTCCTTCGATTTTGAAAATAAATATCGATCAAGGAGAAGTAATGGAAATGCAGATGCTCTGTCCCGTCAACACCCTCCCGGCATGCAGGATCTAGAGGCCGTGGTCCCTTTTACATTACTCCCAAATTCCTTACAGCATGCCCAAGTGAACCAAGTTAAAGCAGTTCAATCTGCTATTGAGCAGATTGAACTGTCACTATGAACTATCAATCTGCTTTTTAGATAAAAAAACACATAAAAATGTAAGCAATAGGGAAACCCAGAAAGTGCACTGCTATAAACAATGAAACATAAGCCCTGCTGTCTTCAAATAAATAAACTTCAGTCACACTGTAATTGCTGTACAGTATAATGACACTAACTGTAGTTTCTCCAGCTTGAATTGTGGGTTCATCAGTAGATCACTGAGGTTTTTCACTCCAGAGTCTCCTAGATTATTCCCGCTCAGGTCCAGCTCTCTCAGGTGTGACGGGTTTGATTTCAGAGCTGAAGTCACATCAGAACAACCTTCATCTGTCATATAACAGCAGCTTAACCTACATTAGCAGAGAGAGAGAGAATGAAGAAAATAAGAGACTCTTTATTCTGTAAAGTCACATCATCTTCATCAGCAAATAAAACAGACAGAGGAAGAGAGATCATCATCTTTATTTCAGCAGATAACAAAATACTAAAGTGAAAATGTTTGCAGAAATATAATGTGAATTTAGACTCATTGTGAGATACTGAGTATAAAGTGTTTTAGTTTAAACTTTTGATTCTTGTTTGTATGTATATATATGTGAGGTAGAAGCATGCTTTCGGAGCGTGTGATTGGCTGAATGTGAGGTAAAAGTGTGCTTTCGGAGCATGTGATTGGCTGAATGTGAGGTAGAACGATTATGTACGTCAGCCAGTTCTGAGCAACTCTGCATTTATTCATGAGAAAGAGAGAGTTCAATCCAATCACTGCACTGTATTACGCATGACATCATCGCATTACAGCGGAGAATTAAACAACATGCGGAGCATGAGAGCGGTTTCTGCCGCGATGAGTTTAACAACGCTCGCAACGCAGATCATATAGTTAATATACGGACCAGAGCAAGCACTTTTCAAGTTTTTATGGACATATTTCATATCCTCTAGTGCTCTAAACATAAACCAGCACTGCTATTCTTCAAATAAAATATATGTGCAAATAAAGACACTGATACAGGCTGTAGTGTAGGCTGTAGTGTTACAAATTTATTAAAATGTTTAATTTAGCTTCCAATACTATAGTATATAAACTGAGGAAGTGTGAATTTTGTAACTAAGATGTCACAAACCTGCCTGTTCCTGTCTGTCCTGATCTCTCTATTGTAAGTCAAATTGATCAGAGCACTGAGACTATCACCTTTTGTCGTTGAATGGTCTGGCTGATTAGATTGGTTTCTATGCATTCGAATCACACTGTTATGCTGATGAGATCAAGGCTGGGGAATTTCCAGTAAGAGTTAAATCCTGTACTTAATTTACATGCTTTGTTTCAGAGTGTCTCCACCTTTATGTAAATCCCTCCCCCTTGAAATGTATATCAACTACAATATATATTCCTTAGTCAGACTTGGGTAAGATTTTTGGATGAAGCAGACTTGAGAATACTACAGCGATGCAACAGCAATAAAGAACCCTGCTTAAAAGATACATCCAATTCTCCTGGTCTTCGCATCTGAGTTTTCAAACACTTTAGAAGAAAAAGTTTAAAACAAGCCGTACATCTGATCGTGAATGCGATGATACAATGGATTATTCTGATACACAGAACACAATGATGTAGACGACAATTAAAAGAACAATTGTCAAAAAAGTAACTATCTTTATTATTTCTGTTAAACTGACGCGTGTCGTTTGTTCAGACTCAGAGACCATAGTGCTCATAAATGTAATGAAAATATCATTATATCTTTTAAACATTCTTCCGCAATTCTCCCTAATTCTTGTGAGTGTGTTATATAGGGTTATATTTTTAAAATATTAAAATTATTATATAATTGTATTAATTATATATAATATATATCATTATATTAATATAATGAGTGTCAGCGAGAAGCTCATTTGATTGGCTGCATGATGAAGGTGGACCCGCCCTCCTCTTCGCGCTTGCAAAACTCAGTGAGTGAGAGAATCGTGCCAAAACTGGAAGCTCAGGTAAAAGAAAGACGCAACTGTACAAATCGCGTTATTTCGGGAATTTTTTTGCCCCATGCACACAACAAGTCATCCAGACATTTGCAATAGTTTATTTTTTTACACAAAGTTTGATTTTACGCAATTCATCTGTTTTGAAGTTCCTACCTCTGTTGTCTTCGGTTGCAAATTGCTGTTCACAGGCTTGCAGTGCTTTTGGCCGCATTTGTGCACAAAAACCGTGCCAAAAGTGTAGGCGCGGAAAAATGAAAGTCAGAAGAATACAGATCCTATTTATTTTGCGTTAGCATGAAGCTACAGCTTCAAAGTACATGAATTACACTTACGAATAACAGTTAAGGCTGCAAATATTTTTTTCTTACACTTAAAAGGCGATTTACACTTTTACAAATCTTCTCTTGTGCATGCAAATTTAATTTATGCATGCAATCTAATGTACAATTTCACAAATCTTACCCTGCGCATGCGATTCTTTATGGCATCATATTACCTTCATAAAAAAACTGCATATAAACAAGGGTTGCCAACCGTTCCGTATAATACGGAATCGTCCCGTATTTGACACATAAAAGTCTTGTTCCGTATTCAACTGATACGGAACGCACTTTGTTCCGTATTTTTGAGAATCAATTCACTGCAAATCCATGACAGACGCATAGCTTCTAATATATATGTCAGACAGACTATGAATGAATTCGGGGACTATCTGAGGCCACGCCCGCTTGGCGGGCTCTGACGTGTAATGACGTAGAGTTGGCTCAATGGTCGCCCGTCAGAGGCGCCCGCGCCATTGGATGTGCAGTTGCCGCAGCGCAGCCTATGAGCGAGCCAGACACTCAATGTTCTAGCTGTGCACCTGCAAATGCTTTTTGGGTTTTACATAAGGCTTCAGTAAATCGAGGAAAAGGAGTTTCCGAAGACATTTGTAGGCTGTGATAAGGAAAACTACAAAATTCAAAATATTATTTTTTGCACTGGAAAGAACATTCTAGAAGTCTAATTCTATTGAATAAGTTCGCACAAGGCTACAGAAAACTGTTGCGTTTATTTTTCTTCAAATGCAGTCTAAGCCAATGAGTTTTGAATGTAATATGTTGTATTTGTTTAAGTTGAAAATAAAACGTATTATAAACTAAACAAATCCATAGTTCATTGTTGGCAAAATGATCATGATAGCCTTTATATATCTACCGTATTTTCCGCACTATACGGCGCACCGGATTATAAGGCGCACCTTCAATGAATGACCTATTTTAGAAAATTTTTCATATATAGGGCGCACCGGATTATAAGGCGCATAAGATACTGCAGTCAAACGTTTGACTGGGTTTGCGTTATGCATCCACTAGATGTCAACAAATGTCAACAAAACAGTCAGATAAAGTCAAACTTTATTAAGCTTTCTGACAACTCCGTTCACTCCCATGGTAACGTTGTTCAAACGTTATAGGAAAACTCCGGTCAATTTTAACATTGAGCTCATTTTTTTTGTAAATTTGGAGTGCTGTCAGTACAGATAACAACGACAAAAACCGGTGTTGCCTACCCCGTGTTATCCTCTTTTTAAAATGTGCACCCTGTTGACTTAAACGGGGCAAGTTTTAAACCTGCTTTTAGCCTCTTAACAACCTTAATGTGTCATTACAAGTGCACAGCCATGTGAGTGAACACGGTGAATCTGACTCCAGTAAATGTGAAAGATATGAATAAAAATGATGTTTATTCAGCCAGCTCACATACCCGTATTTTCTTCCTGTTTTCAGTCGGAGTCCACAGTAGGCGATTGTCGAGTGCGCGCGCGCGATCATTGGTAACTAAGCAACAGTGGAGACTCAGACTGTCAGCCGATGACGGTGCTGTGTGGTGTTCTGAGAATATCAGCTCAAATGGATAGTTCATCCGAATCAGATGTTGAACACGGAGGAGGTTTGATCGCGCGCAGCGCGCGAACTCGACAATCAACTACTGTGGACTTCGGCCGAAAACAGGAAGTAAATACGGGTATGTGAGCTGGCTGAATAAAGAGATTATTCCTGCCTTCGTGAAAGCTCGGATCACAGTTGAGACTGATATATCAGCCCAGGCATCCACGATCCATTGGCAGATAGTGGCGTAAGTCGGCCGGCGCTGTCTCCCCGTCTTAGTCAACGTGTGTTCACCATCCATATATAAGGCGCTCCGCATTATAAGGCGCACTGTCGTTTTTTGAGAAAATTAAAGGCTTTTAAGTGCGCCTTATAGTGCGGAAAATACGGTATGTGGTTCAGTCTTGTATATTGATTAGGCCTACTTTGCTATTCTATAAATATATATAGGCCTAATAAGTTGTATTATAATATACTATAATGTATGATAGCATACAATATTCACCAGAAGTCCTCATTTCAGGGGTTATTTAAAAAAAAAAAAAAATTCCGTGGGAGCATGTCAACCCCCAAATCTCAGTAAATCTGCATGATTCATGGGTTCACAGAGATCATCTTCCCCTAGCGGTGAACCATTGACATTTCCAAACGTTTAAACAGTTATGACGTAACTAAGCCTCGTTTCCTGAAATCATGTGACTTTGGCAGTTTGATACACGCTCCGAACCACTAATTCAAAACAAAAAGATTCGGAAAACTTACAGTAGGCTATATGCTGCACCAAAATGAGACATTTCACATTTTGGGAAATACAAACATTGAATTTATGAACAGTTATGAACATTTCTGATTCTGATGTCACAAAAAACATTGTTCTGCCTCTACAGTAAATGATATAATTATTGACCCATGATCCAACTGTCTGTCTTAACCAACTATTTAAAGCTTGATATCAAGTTTTAATTGTGTGTGTTTTAATTTGCTGTTTAATTGTATTACTTTAAATTGTCTGTGTGACGCTAATGCCGAGTTCAGACTGCACGATTTTAGCCCCGATTTTGGCTCGCCGACAGGTTTTGAGAAATCGCAGACAAATGCCCGAAATCACAGGCAAATCGGTGCTCGTTCACGCGAGTGACAATCACGCAGTGTGAATGAGCAAAGACGCGGTCTGAGAGAATCGCCGACGAGTCGCCGACGCCCGTGAGATATTTGGCATGCTAAATATCTGGACCTGTCGGCGATTCACAATCCTGCTGTGTGAATGTGTTCTGACTGAAAACTACATCGGCGATGACCGACAGCCAACGAGAGAGCAAGATACAGGACAGCAGGCTGTTCGGGGAGGAGTTATAGACCAGAATATCAGTATTTTAATAGAATAGGCCTATATCTACAATTATATCAAACAGAAACAAAGCACAAACATTTGCGTGACCAGCAGCAACAGCAGGACGTCATTTGCAAAATTATTTATTTATAATAAAATTAATTATACATTTCCTGCATAAACTGTTTATTATTATTTTATTTTTTCATTTTCGGATTGCAATCTTCTAGTAGGCTATCATTTTTAATAACAAATTCAGTGTCGCGCGAGAACTCCGGTCTCACGCACGCGTGATCTTCCGTTATTTCCTATCACT
Source organism: Rhinichthys klamathensis goyatoka (assembly GCF_029890125.1). Classification (NCBI taxonomy): domain Eukaryota; kingdom Metazoa; phylum Chordata; class Actinopteri; order Cypriniformes; family Leuciscidae; genus Rhinichthys; species Rhinichthys klamathensis. The sequence continues at coordinate 16,280,030 of NW_026606564.1, forward strand.
TCTCACGTTTGTTTGGTTGTGAAACGTAGTTTGCGGACCAGGCAGAAGTTGTCGGCGATTCTTTCTTTTGTAAAGTCATGCAGTGTGAAACCTCCAGTCGCCGATCCATCGTGCAGTGTGAACACAGCAGCAACTGAATGTTACCCCAGATAGTCATGCAATGTGAAAACAACAGTGACCCGATTATTTTGAAAATTGTGCAGTCTGAACTCGGCATAAGGAATAAAACTGCTCTGACTCAAACAAGTGAGGAAATATTATCATCAGCTTGTCACAGTCTTCGTCTGCACCTGTCTGTCTTAGTCATCACTACACTTCCCAGAATCCTCCTTGTCTCCACACCTGAACTCACTCCCTCAATCACCCACCTGTTCATCGTCATCATCATCTGTGTCACCTGTCTTCACCTCGTTAGTGTTCGTTTGTATCTGTATTTAGTTCCTTCTGTGCAGTCTGTCTTTGTCGGTTGTTAGTTGTATTTTGATGTGAGTTTATCCTGCCTGTCTGTACCTGTGAGAAACTTTAAGTAAAGCGTTTATATTGGAGCCTTTGGACTTTGAGTCTTCTTCAACCACACCACATCATGACACAGCTAACATTGCAACTAAAAGTAAAGTAATATTATAAATAATGAACAATACTCACGTCAGTGTGTTGAGTTGACAGTGTTTATCCTGCAGTAGAGCAGCGATCTGATTCACTCGTGTGTCTCCTAGTTTATGTCCACTCAGATTCAGCTTTCTTTGGAGTAACGGGTTTTCACCCACAACTCTAGTCACATACTGACAGGCTTCCTCGGCAGCAGGACTCAAAAACCTGCAGAACAGTCAATTCAGTTCTCAAATAAATGTCTATTGCATTACATAAAAGATTAATACGATACATTTTTATATTTTTCTTTGAAAATGTAAATACACAAATAAATATAAATAAATAATAAAAAAATAAAATATAAATGATTCGCTGAAAACCTTGCACCTGATACGTCAGTTGCGTGTGAAAAGTTCAGAGAGAGTTCAGAGCATAGGTTCGGAGTCGGAGACCACTGATGCACGTTTAAAAGTTTGGATGACAATCAAGGTAAGCAGATAATAAAATGGTGTGCCTTGTCAGTTGCAAACGTTGTATGACGTGCGTTATGTGGGCTAACTAATTGCTCAATAAAAATAGGCTCATGGTACAAATTACGTTTTGGCAAATCGGGCAAGTGGCATTTTAAAATTCCCCAAATTATCAAAGGTTGTCCAGATTGTATTGAGCCTGCCACACCCAAATGCGGATGCTGAGCGAACCTTTTCAGTTATTGGCCTAAACAAGACTGACACCACAGACTGTCACTTGATGGCACACTGTGATGGGAAGTTCGGATCATTTTACTGACTTGCTTGTTCGATCTCTTTCATTAAAATGAACGAATTTTTTTTCGAGTTATTTCGTTCATTTAAAGGGCTTTAAATGTTAGACTTACTTTTAACAGCCAAAATCCCCGAACACATCCACCTACGCAGTCTTTATCATATTCTGAATTAAGAAATCATTATAATGCAGTCAAAAATAATTTACAGGGAACATAAATAATTACTTTACCTTCCGAGTCTTTCGTTCATTTGGCACGTGACAGACGCAATGAACGGATTGTTCATGAACGGATCGAACCCTGCTTCAGATACAGAGCTCTTGCAGAGGCAGTGAAGCAGGCCAAACTGCCACTGTGGCATATAACAGGCCTAATTTGTGAAACTTCTGTGTTGTGGTTTTCTGGGGAGGTGGAGTAACTATTATGTGTCCCTTTTGTTTTGAGATTTCTTATTGCTTAGATGTTGTTGTTTTACATGTTTGTTATTTGTTATTTAATCACCTCTATCTTTATTTTTTTTATAGTGCAATCAATAAATTAATTGCACATTTTGAAAAAACGTTTCCTTTCTATTTTTTTGGTTGTTGCATAAATCAGGGTTTATAGTAAGTAAACAAGGACTGACATTTTTAAAATTAGGGTTAGGGTTACCAAATAATTTCTCCATGCGCACACTGAAATTTCACAGTCTCACTCCAGCCAAAGTCCCAAAGTTGGCAACCCTGTTATCTAGAATTTTGATGAGAAGTGTGCACAAAAATAAAATTGTGCATTTCAATTATCAAGGTATTCTCCAGAATAGCAGCACATATACTGACCCATAATGTCTATTTGACCTGTAGCTCGTATCACAACTAAACTGTGTTGACGTTTATCATCATCATGACAGAACCTGCAGCATATGATCTGATCTTGATCAATTTGATGCAACAAATTGTCAAGCTAATTGTATAGCTGAAATAATATATTAGTTATGAATATTTAGCCTAATTAACTAGTTTAGTTAAATATTTGATCCTGTCTCACCTCAGTGTCTTCAGTTGACAGTCTGGATCCTGCAGTAAATCATTGAGCTGCTTCACTCCTGATTGTCCAGGATCATTTCCTGTGAGATTCAGCTCTATCAGGTGTGAAGGGTTTGATCTCAGAGCTGAAGCCAGAGCTTTATAACCTTCTTCTGTTACACTGCAGTTAGAGAGTCTAGAACAGGAATGAAAGCATTCAACTGATTAATCAGTTAAACCCCAAACAATATAAATCCTTAAACTTGAATTTTATTTTGTTCTTTGTACAAATGCATTTAAAGTTAGTTTCAAAAACTGACAACTAAATATGGAGGCAAACGAAAGGCACAGAAATCTTTAAACTGTGTATGCAAGACATCAACATCACTTTCGAGGTTACTATTATCTAAAACTGTGTAAGCCCGTTTATCGGTCCAAATGGGGGTTTCCGCCAGAACGGGTGAAGGTCTCTGCGTGTTACTGTCTTTCCACGTGGCAAAGTAATTTAAGTCCATTTAAGCTTTTATCTGACTCTATTTTATATCTGACTCCATTTTATCACAACCTTGAACTTAAGTTAGATTGCCAATTGGTTATTGGTCAATTATATAATAGTTTAGCAATACATTTGATTGTTCTATTTAATTCATTACTTATATTTTACCCATTCATATTAGGAAGCTATGTCGCTCAGAGGTCCTCACGCCTTGTTTAACGTGGGTCTCACGATCACAATCTCGCCAGCTTCGGTCACTTAACAGGGGTAATTGCTATATACCTGATTTCGGTCACATTCACGCTTACACAATCACTGATACTTTGGTATAGCCCCTGTGATTACATACACTTAAAATTAATGTAACATTTACTTCAGTAGAGGAATGGCCACTACTACAGATATAAGTCAACCACGTTTACTTGTCTTGTAATAGCTTTGGATTGGCCATGCGGTGGTGTCACACGCCACGTACACTGATATAAAGTAACATTAAATTAAAACAGAGGTAAGACACTCCCAGATTTAGGTTGGTCAATCAGCCCGTTTGCTGCCCTAAATAGAAATTCACTTCTTGTCTTTGCAAAACATTTACAGTTGAATTAGCGACAAAATATTAGTCGTCACTAATCTGATGCAAAACTTGCGGTAACATACAAATCCGTTTAATCTACTTGGGAAAACAATTTCAGAGTCAGTCGGAATAAAATCAAATGTACCAATTAATTATGTCAGGTAAATGTATCATGCCAATTACATAATCAGTTCAAAGATAATCAATACAAAACATCAAATGCTCTGGAATAAAGAGAGAAGATGTGAACCTGACATTATAAAATACATGATATGGAGTGCCCGCATACACGCTGCATCACAGGCTAATTTGAGTTACAAATCACCACAAGCCTTCTTCAGCATCTCCCTAAATACTCAGACCAAGGCCTCTTTTCAAATGTAAACATGAGTTCACAATGGGAATTTGCATTAACCCTCTGGGGACCAAGAACGCGCCCGCGCGTTTTGCTGTTTTTTTTTCACATAGCAGCAACATAGACAACAAATACTCCGTCATTTTTGGTCATATAAATAAAATCAATACATGATTATAAACTATAGAGGGTCTTCTTTTTTTGTGTACACTCACATTAACATCAAAACATTGTGGATTTTTTAAAATAAATAAAATAAACAGGGTGCGCTTTCAGCTCACTCTGTCTCCGCAAAAATCTTTCTGAAACATGTCTGGAAAATGAACGGAAACTCCGCTAATACTTATCACACAAACATGAAACATACGTCTAAAGAACGCTTTAAATTTCTACTTTTAAATAAAACAATTCACATTTAAAACAAATATTCTCCTGCAATGTAATCTGTCTGAAACTAAAGAGAAGTACAGTTTCTCCTGTCTCAGCTCATTATCGTTAATTTGTTCACACCCACTCGCAGAGCGCGCTATTCATAAGATAATGTGTTGAGGCCATTTGCAAAATAGATAAACGCCCCTAGGCAAATGCTGTAAACGCACTATATTTTTTGGTCAGATTAAGATTCGTCTTGCGCGGCTATGAGGAATAATCCTGGGACATTTAATACACAAGTGCTGGTTTATTTTCACTTAGATGAGGAGCAACAGATTCAGCTGAGAAGTGTAAGTGTTTTATGCTTGTGCTTTGTTCTAATCGCGATATAGAATAACGTTAGTGTCTGTAAACGGACAAATAGCATACTGTTTAAATGTGAATCATGTTTCTCTATGTGTGTGTGTGTGTAAATGAATGAACTCACAGATACGCACTGTTACAGACGAAATAAAAGACAAAATTTCGTTGACTAGTTTTGGATAAAGTTTTTCAAATCAAATAAGCATCAAATAAGCTTCAAATAAGCTTCAAAATAGAGACATCAGCTTTTGTTAGGAGTTTCTGAGGATAGAAGTGTCCAGACGTATGCACCCTGTATTTTAAAGAAGAACATTTAATCATTTGCGATACATTATTCATTCACAAAGAATTCAGGGACATTATTCACGTCCCTAAAGGTTAGAGTTTTCCTCATTTTTTAATTAAGGCATTACGATTTTTTATTCCTCTTTTTAGTCAACTTTAGCATGGGTGTGTTCACTTCTAATTCCAAGCAGTGTGTGTGTGTATAGCCTATAATTAAAAAGCTATTTTAACCAGAAAAATCTACAATGCATGCCCAAAGTCGTGCAGCCATATAGTTTCTCTTGATATCAGTCCTGCTGACTTCAACATTCACAGGAGACTGTAATGAAAAATCAAACACCTTGGACATGACAGGTATGTACTATGTTTCAGGAATGGGACCATGCTGTGTGACTGTGCAAGCCTCTGTATTTAGATCAGTGTGTTTACTAATGTGCTTTTTTGTCCTTTGTTGTGTATCTTTGGATTATGTTGTGTTGTAAATAAATCCAAACAATCTAAAAGCCATTCTTTTAAAAATCTCCTCATTCTTTGTGCAAGGCTCCTCGTAATGGGGCCTGATAGCACCTAATAGGGCTATTATGGGAGGGTCTTTGTCTTTCTCAGGTGTGAAATGCCTTACATATTAATGAGAGATCACGCCTCCTTGCATAAAGCTTTCTCAAACAAAACACGTCATACACATTATAAAAGACTTTATTGACTTATCTGAATGAGTAGTCAGGATGATTCTCACATAGTTTTGGAGCAAATATTCTAGACTATGTGATACAATTTTCAAAAGTCTTGTGAAGAAATAATCAATATGTGTTTTGTGGCCTTATTTCAGAAACTTTTATTTTTAAGTTTTTCAATAACCATGCATAAATAATATTCTCTCAAAAATACAAACATGTACATACATGTTGCTCACAGATTATGGTAGCCCCGTTTGTGCTATATAGAGTGAATTTACACCTTTGCCATTAACATGTTTATAAATAACTGAAAAAAGCACAAATGTCAGTGCATGTCAAAACATCCTAAGGGCCCCAAAAAAACCTTGGTCCCCAGAGGGTTAATTACCGTCCCAGACTTACTGGGGACAGAAGTTGATTTACATGGAGGCACACAAACAGCAGTTAACAAGATATCTCTAAACTCTCCACACCTTATTACCTTTTTGGTTTACATCTGTGGGAATGAGAGCATTGTACCAGTCGCACTGAGACATTTCAAATGATACCAAACATGCATAATACTGTATTATAATAGTTCATATTAAACCATATAGATTTTTGGGTGAATTCAGGTAGGGATGGGTGAAGGGAATGATGTGTAAATTGAGAGGTGATCAACTCAAGTGTTGAATGGGGATGGTAATTTAGCAAGAGAGTTCAGATGTTAATTTCCTTTGTTTTGTTTTGCCTCTCTTCCAGTTTCTCCCAGTCTTACAACTGTACAGGTCTGAAAGTCTTTGATCTGAATGATCCACAACAAGTAACCTGAAAATGTTCAGAAAATGAGAAAATTAAAGTTTGGGAATGGCCTAATTAAAGTCCAGACCTCAACTCCATTGAAATACTGTGGAAGTACGTGAAACACAGCTCATGTTGGAAAGTCTACAAATGTCACCGAGCTGAAGCAGCTTTGTAAGGAGGAGTGGGACAAAAGAACCAAAATACCTTCACAGTGGTGTAAAACACTCATAAACTAGAGGAAGTGTTTAGTCGAGACTAGCTGCAAAGCTGAAAGCAGAATCAAAGATACCAGACTGATCTCATGAAATGGCGTATGTATGACACGCCAATTCGTATTTCCATTTTTGGCGTGCTATCAACACGCATAATCACTTTTCAGCGTGTTTATCAACGCCTTTGACTTAACGTTATATTACTGTATTATGTATATATAAATATATGACCTACCCCAACCCCGTCCCTAAACCTACCCGTCACTGGGGTTAATACCATTTATGAGTCTTCTCCTACCATCCTAGGAAAAGAAATATCGCTCCACAGATGTAGATATAGATTTTGCTTCGTTTCGCTCGGACATTTAACGGCGTACACATACACGCGGAATCACTCGGACATTTAATGGCGTAGACATACACGCAAAAGATTTCGGCGTGGACATACACGCGGATAGCTCAAAATGCGTATAGATAACACGCCACTTGAATTGAAAGTGGCGTGTATGTTTACGCAAAGTCATGATGTCATGTTGAAGATACACAGCTAGGGATGGGTATTGTTACGTTTTTAACGGTATTACTACTCTTACCGATACTACTTATCGATCCGGTACTTTAACGGTATTCTTATCTTATCGTCATTCCACGAAATCGGTGCCTTTTCAACTTTAAAAATTTGAAAAATATAATTTGTTTCAAACTGATTTTTTTCAATAGCCATTAATTCAAGACATTTTAACATGACAAGAAATTGTGTTGGGCCATCTCAAGCTATGACATTTATTATTTTATGACTGTTTATTTATTTCATGTTTTGATATGTTCCTCAGTCCTGTTACTGACTAAAGTGTTACTATATACACTACCGTTCAACAGTTTGGGGTCAGTGAGAATTTTATTTTTATTTTTTGGAGGAAAGAAATCAATACTTTTATTTATCAAGGAATAATTAATTTGATCGAAAGTGACAGTAAAGAAATTTATAATGTTACAAAAGTCTTTTGAACTTCCTATTCATCAAAGAATCAAAAAAACAAACAAAAAAAAACTACAACTGACAGACCAACAACTGTTTCAACATTGAAAATAATAATAAATGTTTCTTGAGCATCAAATCCTCACATTATACTGATTTGTGAAGGATCATTTGACACTGAAGACACTGACACTGGTGATGCTGAAAATTCAGCTTTGATCACAGGAATAAATTACACTTTACTATATATTCACACAGAAAACAGCTGATTTACACTGGAATAATATTTAAAACTATAACTGATTTTTGTTGTATTTTTAATCAAATAAGCGCAGCCATGGTTAGCAGAAGAGAATTCTTTTAAAAGTATTTAAAATCGTACCGACCCCAAACTTTTGAACGGTAGTGTATAATACTTCCAATTACAAATATGCAACAGTTTGCACATATATAAGTAGTATTTTGGTCCCTCTTTTCATTCAGATTATGTCATATTTAAAAAAAAAATCTGTTTTATATCATAATTGCCATTCACATTACTGAAAATGTCCTATCTCAGGGATGACATCACATTACAATTAAGAAATATGTATACTTTGGCAAGACATTTATTTTAAAAAGGGTCATGTCCAAAATGCAGTATAGTACATGTTACTATGGTGAGATCTGTTTGACTGTCAAATGTAATTTTTCTTTTAAAATATCACATTAATGACAGTAACAGGACTGAGCTCTCAATAACCGAGAGGGTATTTAGTCACCTATTGTTTGTCATTGCAGTTAATTGCATGCATTATGGACAAGAGTTATGAACTTATTTACATACTAGTTACCTATGGAACATTAGGCCATGACAATCTGGTTCCATATGGGAGGTAATCTAGAATTATATAGAAAAATACAATGATAGAAGAAAACATATCTTTATTAAAACAAATTAACTTTGGACGTATAAAACCCAACTTGAAATACAACTACAAAAAAAATTCATCCACAGGACATAACAAGGGTAAGTACTTTTAAAAACTGATTGTTTCTTGTAAGTATGACATTTTTTGTAGTATATAAATCCTGAGAACAGCCATACAAACATCACATTGAAGTTACAAATCTCAACAAAGGAAAGGAATTTCATCAAAGGAAATTAGATATAAAAACTTCAAACTTAATCATGCACTTAGTAGTATTTAACATATAATATATACAATTGTGAGTTTTTACGACAATTAAAGAAACAGCTGCCATTCAAAAAAGAGCAAACAGTACTGTACCACAGAAAAACAACGGAATAGAAAATAGAAGTGGTGACAGAAGTAAGAACATTTGGCGGTAAATAATTTGATCTAAGGCAATTTCATTCAACAGAGAAACCTCTCTGATCTAAGATAATGACAGAGCTACTTCTCAGTTTACTTTGTAAGCTGTAACCATACATCTCTCTGTATCTCCACATGGCGGGCAGTGACTGGCAAAGGAGCAGGGATGAGACGAAGTACATCATCTAATAGATACCAAAGTACATTATCTCGAATAGGCCAAGATAATCTGTTCGGATCTCTGCTGTGCATGCATTTCACCTGGACATAAGAATCATCTGTTGCCATCACAGTCTCAGGGTAAAGGTCATCTCCATATTTAACCACACACCACTTTCCAATGACCTCGGAATTGGTCCAGTCAACTGTGTGCCCCATTTGTGTAATTCTGTGCAGAAGAGGAAAAAGTTGCCGCTTTGCCGGTATTGTGAGCAGGGCCCATCACTCAGAATATGTAGCACCTTCACAGTAGGATGCTCCTGCTGGACGTATGTCAGCACTGGCCTAAGATGCTCCCATATTGCAGCCGGGCCTTTTTGCCTTGAGGAAGTCACCATACAGAAACAGGGGGGTGTGGCATTCGGGGCTGTGTATAGCACACCTGTATGCAAGATGGCCTGTTGGTGTGACCCCCCAAATTGCACGGCCTGGATCTTGGAGGACCACTTACACGCATAGTTCTCTGAAAAATCAATATGAATTATACATTCATTATCAGAGAGCCTTGCCTTCAGGTCTCTGACAAAGGCAAAATGTTGAAGTTATGCCGTTTGAACTTTACAAGCTGGTCATTACATTTTTCAACAAGCTCACCCAGAGTGCTCTCCATTATCTTTTTTTATCGTGATTTTGAATGCTACACTTTCACCTCCTTCAGACCTCTGTCACTCCTCCATTCCCCACTGAATGTAGGAGACCATGGTTTCTGGTGTGTAAGGGGCCTTCATTGGAAAGTTGGTGAGTTTGCATGTCTCACACTCACCATACATGCACTCTTTTTTTTGTGAGTCACACACGATTTCTTTCACTAGCTCTTCGAGGTTGCAGTGTGAGACAAGCTCGTGTTGGTGGAGCTTATTCACTATGAAGGTAAGATTCTCGTGTGTCTTACATAGACACGTCTCCCTATCTGCCAGACTTGGACTGACCACACAAAAAGGTCGCAGGTGACAAAACAAAGAATACAAAATGATTTTTGACAAATGACAATTTTCCTGTGAGCATTTCGCATCATGTCAAGGAGAAATCGTTTTTGCTTTTTCAATTTACTTTTTGTTTTAGTCTGCTTTTTCCCAGTTGTCAATCGGCTCACATCATCACGTTCGAAATATTGAAACTAGTCAAGTCAAGTCAAGTCATCTTCATTTATATAGCGCTTTTAACAATGGATTGTTTCAAAGCAGCTTTACAGAGATAAACATATAATTTAAGGTAACAGAGATAGTTTTGGCTCTATAGCGGTTCTTGAATAACTAGGCATTCTCTCATTGAAACTAGGCCAATAATACATTCTGAATGCACGCAAATGCAGTTTACCTTAGGCTGCACTTCACTCATGCTCTTGCTCTTATCTTCCCCGTCACTTCCGGTGTGAGAACGCTAGGCGCGCTTGTGCTGCCGCTTCACGCTGGTACCTGTTTGTCTGCTGTTACGTTTTTGCTTTCTGGATATGGTTTTCTCGGATTCAACCTTCTCGGATTACTCACTGGACTATTTTTACACCCTAAAAAGTTTTTGGATAACTGACCTGGCTGTCTCCGTGATCCTGTCACACAGATCGGCTGCGAGCCCTCTCCATTCCTATCCTTACATCCCTCTCGACATCTGATACTGTGAGTCTCAGCTCTCTTTGTCTTTTGTGGTGTCAAATCCTTGGTATGGTTGGGTAGCTTGTCTGATGAAGGGCTTGGGCCCGAAATGTTACACGTGGTGAGCAACTATTAAATTCACTTAGGAGCATTTTCTGGTGTGCAGACTCATTGTTTACTTTTGCAACTACCTGTCTGCCCAGCACCCAGCTTTATTGTTTTGGATGTGCGTGCTGCACCTTTTGAACTCTATGGTTGGGTAGCCTTCCCTTCTGTGGATTGTGTGGATTTTGGTTTACGACACGGTTCTGGCTAACGCAGTTAAACCGATAAACTGTTGTGTAGGTCGAACTGGTCATCACTGGTCATGTTGTCGCGTATCCACTTGCAGGTTTTGTTTTTTTGGTCTTTTTTGGTTTTTGCTGTTTTTTGCTGAGAATAAACAAAGTACTTTTCCCGAGATGGCTTTGCAATTTTCTGCTGTTCATCTCAGAACATTTAAAGGATCTTTCCGCTTGGCTCCCGACACTTACAAATGGTGTGAACAACTTGGGGTTTTACGCCAGCCTCGTTACATACACCGGTCGCGGAAGAAACTTCGGAATTATCATTACTCATCTTCTAATAATATTCCGGTTGTCTGTACCGACACCCGTGTTCCGGATACAACACAGCTGGAAAAAAGACTTGGGCCTATACACTCTAGAAATTTAAGATCGCTGCGTCTTGATCCTGACTTTGGATTACGTGCATCTCCAGACTTGCGATGTGCGCTACTGAACACTAGCGCTGAGAATGACTGGCCAAACATCACTGGCTGTAATCTTAACTTTTTCTCTGATATTAGTGAGTTACTTACTCTTGTCTGTGGTAGTCATTCATCTGTTATTTTGCTTGTTGATTTTAATATACATGAAAACACTGCACAATGCAAAGAATTGATGTCTGTGCTGGACTGTTTCAATTTGACTCAGCATGTAACTTTTGCTACTAACTCCAGAGGTCATATACTGGATCTCATATGTACATCTGGCTTGAATACTATTCTTCTTAGTGGCTCTGATTTTGCATTTTCAGATCACAAACTTATAAACTTCAGTTGTAGTTTTCCAATATCTATATCACCTCAGAAGAAAATGCTGACTTATCGCAAAATCAATTCTGTGAATCCAACTACTTTCTCTGCTTCAATAAGGGCTTCTACTTTGTCAGAATGTCTACTGTCTAACTGTCCGTCAGAAATCTGCTGTATCTACAATAATGCTCTGTCTCAAACACTTGAGATGCACGCTCCTGTTAAAACTAGACTGGTTCCATCTACTCGTACCTCACTTTGGTTCACTCCTGAACTTCGAATGATGAAAACTGAGGGTCGCCACCTAGAAAGACTATACAGGAAAACTGGACTCACTGTGCACTCTTTGGCTCTTAAAGAACATTTGCTCAACTACCATACAGCCCTTAACAATGCAAGATCCTCTTATTTCTCCTCTACCATTAAGAATTCCACGTGCAGGGCCAAATCACTCTTTGCTATGGTTAACAAACTCACAAATCCACCTCAACATGTTATTTTAGGCTCTGAGGTGCTTGTAAATAGCTTTTGTAAATTCTTTTCAGACAAATTGAAGTCAATCACTGAATCCATCACCCAAAACACTCCTCATACAGGTGACTCAAATTTAATGTTATCTGGTCCAGCTCACTCAACGAACCTTCTCTCTGCTTTTACTCTGACTACTCCTGTTGCCATAAGTGATCTAATTGTCAAGTCAAATTCCACATCCTGCCGGCTCGATCCTACACCTACTGTTTTGCTTAAGATGTGTGTCCTCGAGGTTGCACCCTTCATAATGCATATGATAAACTGTAGTTTGGCTTCCGCCATTGTGCCAGCAGAATTAAAAACGGCAGCGGTGACCCCCATTCTTAAAAAAAAAAAACAGGCCTTGACCATCTAAACATGGACAACTACAGACCAATATCCAATTTAACATTCTTAAGCAAAATCCTTGAAAAGGTTGTTGCTTCGCAATTGCAATCTTATTTGGATATAAATGGTCTTTTTGAACCTTTTCAGTCAGGTTTTCGCCCATCTCACAGCACTGAAACTGCTCTTTTGCGTGTGGTTTACCACATTCTTTTGTCCATTGATTCAGGGTTGATAAACATCTTGATGCTCCTCGATCTAAGCGCTGATTTTGACACAGTCTGCCACGAATTACTTATTTCTCGGCTTTCTGATATCGGCATCACTGGTTCTGCTCTTTCCTGGCTCATTTCCTATATCAGTGACAGAAAGTATTATATCAGCATACAAGGTCATAGTTCTGCCACTGCTTCACTTACACAAGCTGTTCCTCAAGGTTCAGTTCTTGGTCCACTATTGTTCATCATCTACATACATCCACTTGGTAACATCATACGCAGGCATGGACTTCAATTCCATTGCTATGCTGATGACATTCAAATTGATCTCACCACCAGCTCTGATAGACCAGCTCTGATAGGCTATCCCTGCCTGACTCACACACTGCATGTATCAGGGACATCAAGCACTGGATGTCCCTTAATTTCCTCAAATTAAATTATAAAAAAACTGAGATATTAGTGATTGGCTCTGCTGCCTCTGTCAAAAGGATGGACCAGTCCTTTTATATTGATGGAGTTCATGTTAAGCCTTCATCATTGATTCGCAACCTTGACTCAACTCTATCTTTTGGCTCTCATATTTCTTCTCTTGTCAAAAACTCTTTCTTTCATCTTCGCAATATTGCTCGTCTACGATCTTCTCTTAATTTAGCTGACTCTGAAACCAGCATGCGCAATGTAGCCTCGTGCCCGTATGTGACCTCAGACGTGTGTTTCCTTTTCGCGCGAAATAAGATGCGTGTGGACCATAGACTGTAAAAAATAGGTGTGGACATACAAATGAGGCTTGTTCGACTTGAACCGGTGCTGCACAGAGCGATCAGCGAATGACATCAAAGTACCGCGAGAGCGACGGCTCCGTATGCTTTTCAATCACTCTCGCGGTACTTTGATGTCATTCACCGATCGCTCTGTGCAGCGCCGGTTCAACTCGAACACCTCAGTAAAAGTGGATTATGGAGTGCTGCAGGTCACGTCACGCGGAGAAGTGGCAAGTGGGAGAGATAAGGAAGGCTAACCGGAGTTGGAGGATGCGCCAGCGTCGTATAAGTCCGGTGTGTGGGAACATTTTGGATTTCATGTTATGATATTTAAATATATAGCAGCTACAGTGGCACTTTAAGTTTCGATAAGAACTCCAGTCATATGTTTCCAAATACTCTACTTTAATTTCAAGTGAAAAAAGTGTATCCTCACTCTCAGGGAATAGAAGCATTGTTGATACTGTTTTTGTGTTGAGGTTGAACTTATGTTTCACTTTATGATTATGGCCTTTGCTATTGCTACAGCCTAATTACAGGCAATTATGTTTAATGTATTTTGACTTATTTAAAAGACAGAGTTTTAAGAGTTCCTCTCTTTTTCTTTTAAAAGATACAATTTTTGTAAGAGCTACACTTAAGGTGGTAGTTTGATAAATGCAAGTTAATTTGTAATCTTTGTGTGCTAAAAATGCACATAAGTTCCTGTAGAGATAGTGATACACATTCTACTTTTTTTGCCAAATAAACGAAAAGCATGTCATCAATGTCTTCTCTCTTGCTGTATCAAAATCTCACCTAGCTTTCCTCGGAGATAGTCCCAATAATGTGCTTAAAGTCAAGTCAAATTCAGTTTGTGCATGATTGCATGATATAACATTTTTGTTAATACTGTATCCTAAATTGTGGATAATTAAGCTATATATCATATGCTGAAGTACATTTCTGGAGTGTTAAAGATTAAAAGAAAAAATAACAACAAGAACTGTACAGAACCGAAACGACAGCGCCGTTGCTTCTCGGCTACGGTTAATGGCATGTTACTAGTAACTGTAAAAGTGTATATCAAATTAAGTGATGTTAATTCTATGCAAATAAGACAAAGTACAAAGTAAGGTGCATAAGTATACAAATAAAAAAATGATGCCGAAAAAAACAATGGTAACTAAGCATGTGCTTGATGCTCATATGCTGCTGACTGGCACATGGTATGTAATCTGACTAAAATAACTAGCTTCCGGCCTTTATTAAACCCCCAGAGCGATGTGGGGCATTTATTTTACAAGAAAAGATATTTGCCAATGACCCTCAGGATCTGTAGCTCTTATTCTGATATTTAATGTTAGATCTTTCCTTTTCTTGGAACGAAATGAATGCTTAATGTCACTTCAATATTACTAGATATTACTAGATGAAAAAACACAACAACAATAAAATAGCACAATGACAGGATTGATATGGTATACCCACGTTGTAACAAATAAATAAAGATCTTTGAATTTTTCACAAAAGTTAACTTGCGCTTTTGCCTCAGCATTGTCCTGTCAGTCATCGCACCTCACTCTAGTCATGTGACTCCTGTGGCTCAACTTACCTCAGTATCTCCAATTTACACTTTATATTCTTCAGTCCAGTGCTGATCAGCTTCACTCCTGAATCCTGCAGATTATTATTGTTCATGTTCAGCTCTTTCAGATTGGTATCTGATCCAAGAACTGCAGCCAGAGCTGAACAGCTTTTGCCTGTTAAGTTACAATCATTTAACCTACAATAAAATCACAACACAGAATTAGATGGAACATATACAATACATTTTCTATTTACAAATATTAAATACATTTTCCATTTATTTTTGACATAAACAGCATATACAGCAAAGAGGCTGAGTTAAAATAACATTTATTTTCAAAAACTACAATTTCCTGTACAATAGTGTTTTCTATTCAGTGACAAATTTCCTAGATAAAATGAAGCGTGAAAAAATATTTGTGTAAAGCTTTTATAGCTCTAGGATTTTTTTCTCTATTTATGTCACCTGATGGAGCCACTGTTTCCTCTGTCTTGCTTAGTTGGGGACATTTAATATTCAACAATATTATTGACTTGACTGCACCGACACCATTATATGAGACAGTTCACACCTTTATGGCAAGTTAAAGGCCTTACATTATAATTCTAAAACTGTCTCCATTCACATGTAAATAAAATATTTAATGATTTAAGTAAAGCTAAGATAACTTAAACCTAAGAACCTATGAAATTGTATTTGTTTTTAATATTTCAAGATTAAGGTCAACCGATGGCTGATGCCAATATACTAGAGAGCAGGGTGGCCAATGGATGATATATCATTAATTTAAAGATAGTAAAGAAGCATCCATGACAATTGCTAAAATTAAATTTTACTTTTTACTTAATTACTGAATTAGAAAAATATATATTTTTAAAATATATTAAAAAAGAGATTTTGAACGATAATTAAAAAAAAAAAGTTTTTGTAGAAAAACCATCTAATGTGTTCATCAAATATGATACAACAGGCTTTTGATAAATGTTTATTTGTAAATCTCTCGATCTACATATTGCATTACATCCTTATTACATTAAACTTCAGAATTACTCATAGAAATAAGCATTCAAAATATCTAATTACTGGGAGAAACTGAGGGACAACTAATATATGATGTGATAATATATATGTACTTTATTTAAGTAGCCTGTTTTATAAAAATCTCAATGTTTTATACTACAACCTTTCAGAATTTCATCTTACTTTTTGGCAATATAAATAACATCTGTACCAATTTACATTATTTCCCCCCAGTTTGGGTATATGAATAAAATATGCCTTTTTTTTCTTCCTCAAGTATGAGTATGTGATAGTATATATAATTCTACCGTAAAACTTCAAATAATAGCCGAGTCCCAAATAGACGCATGTCTCTTTTACACGCCTGGTGTGGCAACAGGTTTGGGTAAATAAAGGCCTGTCTCAGATAGAGGCCTGGTCTGTTTTTTAGTTTCGGGTTGTATTTAATCTTCTAAAACCCGTCAGATCGTCTGCTTTTTGGCGGCCGCCAACACAAATGTTTGTCCCGCCAAAGCCTTTTTTGATCGGTGAGTGATGTAGACTAGAATGACTGCTGCGCCTGACAGGGCACATAACGAGCAGAGAGAGAGAGAGCCCCGGCCGCGCGCGCGCACTCTCACGTCTTCAAACACGAGCACTGTCTTGGTCTCTCTCCCTCGCGCATATTAATCAAAATCAATTGACACGATAGTAAAAGGTCAGAAGTTTCACGTGGAGCATTTGGAAATTTTTAGAGATTAAAGACTCTAGGCCTACATTCAATGAACAACATCTCAACACTAAATTATAAAGGCCTGTCTCATATAGACGCCTGTCTCAAATACAAGCCGGTGCAGTTAGACGATTTGGGAAAATAAAAGCCCGGGCTACTATTTGAAGTTTTACGGTATATAAGTCATACAAGTCTGGTGTATCATATTATAGAAAACAAACATGCAAACATTTTTACATGGTATTTTAGATTTTGTCTTAAGTTGTGATAAACTGTCTCCACACACACACACACACACACACACACACACACACGCACACAAAAAGCTTTACAGGTATAGCTTCATGTTTATGATGGGGAATCACTATAGAGTAATGTAGATAAATGCATTTTTCAGATGAGAGCTGAACATGACAAAATATATTAAAAGACTTACAGGGCTGTTTTGGAGGTTTTAATGACTGCCGATAATCTAATGAGACACTCGTCTGATTTCTTGAATTTCTGAAGCTCAAACTCCTCCAGCTCTTCCTCTGATGTCAACAACACAAAGGCTAAAGCAGACCACTGGGCAGGTGAAAGGTCACCAGATGAGAGACTTCCTTTGCTAAGGTGGGTCTGAATCTCGTTCACCAGAGTTTGGTCGTTCAGTTCATTCAGACAGTAGAACAGATTGATGGATCTCTCTGCAGGAAGATTAGCTTCTAGTTTCTGCTTGATGTACTGAACTATCTCCTTGTTGCTCTGGTCAGTGCCGTCTCGCTGTGTCAACAGACCTCGTAAGAGTCGTCGATTGGACTGGAGTGAATGACCGAGGAGGAAGCGAAGGAAAAGGTCCAGGTGTCCATTGTCACTCTCCAGCGCCTTGTCCACTGCAGTCTTGAGAAAATCAATCATGGTTTCATTTCTGTTTTCCTGTTCTGTAGACTCATGCTCAAACACACTTGTCTTGTTGATGTCTAGAAACAGATGTGCATAAAGGGCTGCAATAAACTCTTGAATGCTCAAGTGAACAAAGCAGTACATGGTACCAAGAACGATCCCTGTTTCCTCCTTAAAGATCTGGGTACACATGCCTGAGTACACTGATGCCTTATAGACGTCAAGACCACAGGCTTCCAGGTCTGTGTCATAGAAGATCAGGTTGTTTCTTTCCAGATGATGAAATGCCAGTTTCCCCAGTGAAAGGATGGCGTCTTTATCCCAGGAAACATCTGGTGCGTATTCTCCATCATATTTTCGGCGGCTCTGCTGGATCTGAAAGCGGAGAAAGTGTGTGTACATTTGTGTCAGAGTCTTGGGAGTGTCTTCAGTGTTTGATTCCTGCAGCGTTTTAGAGATCTCATCAGCCTGAGTGTTTTTCACATCATTATTTCTCTTCTCCTCCAGAATGTTCTGGAGAACAGTGGCTGAAATCCAGCAGAAGACTGGGATGTGGCACATGATAAAGAGACTCTTTGATTGTTTAACATGATCTATGATTTTGGTGGCTTGAATATCATCCGTGAACCTTTTTCTGAAGTACTCTTGCTTTTGTTCGTCGCTGAATCCTCGTATCTCTGTCAGCCGGTCGATACAGTCAGGAGGAATCTTACTGGCAGCTGCTGGTCTGCTGGTGATCCAGACGAGAGCAGAAGGAAGCAGATTTCCCTTCATGAGGTTCGTTAGGAGAACATCCAGAGAGGCTGGTGACGATACATCACGCCACGTCTCATTACAATCAAACTTCAGAGGAAGGCGACATTCGTCCAGTCCATCAAGGATGAACAGGAATTTGAACTGATTCCTTCTTGTAAGGTTCAGTCCTTTTGTCTCTGGGAAAAATTGAGTTATAAGGTCCATCAAACTTAGTTTTTCTTTCTCCTTTAAGTTCATCTCTCTGAATGGAAGAGGAAATATGAAGCTGATATCTTGATTTTCTTTTCCTTCAGCCCAGTCCAGAACAAACTTTTGCACAGAGACTGATTTCCCGATGCCAGCGACTCCTTTTGTCAGTACAGTTCGGATCTCCTCGTCTTGTTCAGGCGCTTCAAACAAATGTGTGCATTCAACCTGTATCTCTTGTGCTTCATGATGTCTGGAAGCAACTTCAATCTGTCTCACCTCATGTTCAGTATTGACCTGTTCACTGCCACCCTGAGTGATGTAGAGATCTGTGTAGATGTTATTCAGAAGTGTGGAGTCACCTTGCTTCGCCATTCCTTCAAACACACATTGATACTTCTTCTTTAGGCCACATTTCAGCTGAGGAATGAAGAACAGCTCACCTAAACACAGGAACAGAAAATAGATAGTTTTAGTCTTCATTTTCTCTCCTACATTTATAAGAGACAATCAGACAGATGATCACGAGTCTCTTGCCTTCTAGAGCATCAGCAGCTTCATCTTGCTTCATCTCTCTCAGGTAATGTAGTGTGAGATCAAGAGCTGCTGATTTGATACTGGATCTGTTCTCATTAAAGTCCTTCACAAAGTGTTGTGTGTTCTCATGTTGTAATATTTTCTTTAACTTCTCCAGTTCATTCTTCAGAAATGTGATTATTTTGCTCTCAAGATCCTACAAACAAAAGTAAGAGAAAAGACAGAATAACACAATGTAAGCCAAATTGTACATCTACATTTTGGTCAACACTATTTATTCAATAATTATAATAAATGTACATAAAAAATCCAGTTAAAAGAATAACATGCTGACCAAGTTGAGCTAAAATGTGTTTAAAAGGAAAAAAAGGAGATGGAAGAAAAATTTAATTTAATTTCGTTGTTCAATAAAATATTTGTTTATTAGAAATATTAAATATTCATAAAAATGTGTTTTCCTACCTGGAAGATCCCAAGAATATTGTCTTTGAAATTCTCGTGGTTCCTGTGAGTCTGAAGGTCTGAGTCTAATGTCTCATATTGAAGCCTGTAATCAAATTAGTAAAATAAAATACTAACTGATATTTTACAGAAAGAGAAATAAGCATTAGCTGTGAATACTCTGACAAATATTTGATCTAAACATGTTTCATGACTGGTATTCACTGATACAACTTTTAAACACAGTCAACGTGTGACAAAAAATGAGTAACACAAAATACCTTTCATTAGATGATGGTGTTTTCTCACTGAAGTATGGTCCTTCTCCATCTTTAGACCGATCACTCTTCAGAGACACAGAGCTGGACATATGTGAGCCTGATCTTACACTGATGACACAAAGAACAGAGAGAGAGAGAAAACACTTTAGTAAAGGAGGATCAACTGTGTCTGAAACACATCTGTGTTTTTATCTAATCCTCCACAGAAACACACACACTCACACAATTTACAGTTTTATAGTTAACCATAATTTTATTTACTGTCTCACATTAGTTTAACAATTTCTTTGAGAGATTAAACATGTTAAAAAATACTGTAATTTAAGAGAACATCAAGTGTTTGTTTATTGACAGAAATAGAGAACAGAAATGTCTGTGCGACAGTTTTGTTGGCATACTTGAATTAAATTAAGTGTATAGTCGTTTTCTAATGTCTATCAATAATGTTATGATCTAAATACTAAAGTCATTTATTTGGATTAATTCAGCATCTAGAAGGTTATCAACAAATTATTAACTGTGATATTTTCTATAGTGCAAACAGGGCTTTATAGACAATGTCAGTGTTAATTTAAGAAGTTCAAAATTGAAGTTGTGCAAATCATTTGTAGATATAGAACAATGCTTAAAGTTGTGTTATTGACAGGGAAACACAAAGTCCAGTGGAGTTTAAACTGAGAGTGTGAAAACAGACGCAGTCTCACCTGTGTTTCTCTGAGAGACTCATCTGAGAGAGAGAGTCCTTTCCTCTTTCCTCTGACATACTGCAGCTAAACTGACCCTGAAAACTGATCAGCACTGCTTTCTGAAAACACTCAATCCTTCAGCATCACCTGCAAATCACAACATTTACACACATCAACAACATCTTATTGAAGACAATAATGAAGAATAAAGAGTTATCATCGACAACAGCAACAGCAAAAACAATGTATCAAATAAAGTGAGTTACAAACAAATATATTGCTGTGTAAAATAACCGAATGGTCTTAATCATCTCTGGTTGTTTAATACCCAATCTTTATTAATTGTTGAATCGTTTCCCATTCAGTCATTACTTCAAGTTCACAATAACTGATTAAGTAAAAGTAACCAGAATTATAATACACATACTGTAATACTATTAATCATAATTGCTATGAACTGAAATATTCAGTTTAATAACAGCAGATTTGTTGTTGATTGGCGTTAGGCTTCATCTGTCCGTCTACTGTAAATGTCTGCTTCAAAAATACTTTCGATTTCACATCACAAAAACAACAGCCTAACACGGAAGAGGAAATGGTCGAAAACTTTTTAGAAACATATTCGTGTTGAATAAACCTTTCTCAATAAAACATTTTGTGTTTTCACTTTAAAAGATTGTAATTTCTGGCAGATTCTTCTTCTGTTCGGAGTAGCAGAAGAACAGCCTTCTGTAACTTCACATTTACATCTCGCTAATACAATATGCAGTTCCTAATAATAAAAAAAATGACTGTATTTGTCATGTACTCTATATGGAGAATGTATTAAACTTACTTGCAGTCTTGTCCACTAAGAAGAGAATTTATCAGTATTGTAAACTCAGTAACGCTTGTTGTCAGTCCGCGCGCGTCATTCTCAGAATCTCTCGCTGGTCTCGATGGATTGTGGATTAAACACATAAATGGCCGCGAGTGTTATTAGATTTGGTAGGCATTGTGCTAAATTGACATCTGTAGAAATGTTTCCTGGATCAAAGATCAGATCAAATCCAGTGAGCGACAGGTTTAGGTGTGGACAGGTGTGTGTTACTTTCGTTTTGCTTCTCTTCGTGTGTTTTACAGGAGGGTTTGGAACAGCTGAACAGTGTCACACCGACACTTACTGCACTGGAGCGGGATATTATACCACATATATCTCTAAATCCTGTTTAAAGGGGTCATATAATGCCATTTTTGTACAAGCTAATATGATTCTTTAGGGTCTAAATTAAAAGTTTGTAATATACTTTAATTAAAAATTCTCATTAGTTTTTTTTTTTTTCTAAGATGGCGGCGCGCATAGTCGCAGCGGCTCAGTGCTCCCTAAAACAATGCTGCATGTGGTTGCTGTTTGTATTATTCTTTGTTTTTAAGACCAGCTGGGGTAAACCATATATCTTTTACAAAGAAGAGGAATTATTGTATATCGGGAGAACAGGCGAAGTACCTATAACGAGTGCCTTCCAACACTCGCACAGCATTCCACCGGGAATAGCCAGAGCACCGGCGTCTCCATGGATCGCTTCACCGAGCGACAAGCGCCGGAGACGGAGGAGGGAACGTAAACAAAAGCGGGGCTGCAGATCAGGCGTCCTGGCTAGGCTAAAGAGGGCTCCAAACAGACCACCACTGCCTAGTCTTTTCGTCGCGAATGCCCGATCCCTTGGGAATAAGATGGACGAACTACATCTAGATATAGCAAGCCGGTCAACCATACGAGATAGCTCCGTGATAATTATCACTGAAAGCTGGCTACACCCGGGGATCCCAGACGCAGCAGTTGAGCTAGCGGGTCGCTCATTACATCGAAGCGACAGAACGGAGGACTCTGGTAAGAGCCGTGGAGGTGGACTTTGCATTTATGTGAACGAGGACTGGTGTACAAATTCTACTGTTATCAATAAGCATTGCTCACCTGACCTGGAGCTGCTTGTAGTTAAGTGCAGACCTTTCTATTTGCCACGTGAATTCACTGTTGCTCTGGTAACAGCGGTCTACATTCCACCAGACGCCAACGCTAATTTAGCACTGGGCCATGTACTAGCAGCTATAGACAAACAGCAAAACAATTACCCTGAGGGCATTTTTATTGTGGCTGGTGATTTTAATCATGTTAATCTTAAAACTGTGCTACCCACACTCAAAAAAATGATATGTTGGCTTTACTTAACTTTTTTATGTAAACAGGTTCCACCGGTTCCACATAACTATGTTTCATTTAACAAACATAATATGTTCATGTAACTTCAACATCATGGAATTTGGTCATTTTAAGCGACCCAATTAAACTCTGAGCTAAAGAGTTAATTAAGTGAATAATTGAGTGATGATTGAGCATTATTGAAGACACCTGATGATAACAAGAAGAATCTCTGAAGGAGAAAACCGGAACGTTTAAGTCACCATTATGGAGATAAGTGTGTGTACATGAGTTATAACAGCCGGATGAACAATAATCAAAGGTCATCTGATGGTGTTGGTTGTGTTTTAACATAATCATTATTTCACAATCATTTGACCTGAGTCACTGAACTTATATTAAACCGAATTTCCGAGTTAAGTTAACCTTTCGAATAATAGCAGCATTGTCATTGTAGAGCATACTATTTTTAGACTTTTCAATGAAATTCAAATGATCAAATCAATAAATAAAAAAGAAACTTCCTAAAAAATAATCTGAGTAGGCACACACAGACATCAAGGATCAGCCTGTGAATCTCAACAATGGTGACAATTATAAAGCATGTTGCAGTGCATTCTGGGTGCCACCAATCAAAACTCATGCATGGCTCCCATCATGCATTGCTGCATGAATAAATAATGAGATTATGATCTGTTTGTCACCATTGCTGAGATTCATATGCTGATTCTTGATGTCTGTGTATGCCTACTCAACATATCTATTAAGAAGTGTATTTTTTATTTCTTGATTTGATCATTTGAATTTCATTGAAAAGGCTAAAAATAGTATGCTCTACAACGACAGTAAGGTAAACTTAACTCAGAAATTCGGTTTAATATAAGTTCAGTGACTCAGGTCAAATGATTGTGAAATAATGATTATGTTAAATCACAACCAACACCATCAGAACTCCTTAGTTCATTGTTCATCTGGCTGTTATAACTCATGTACAGTAACAAAACAAAATCCAAAGTTAATAAGTTAATGGTCAAGAGCCCAACTAAAACACACACTTATCTCCATAATGGTGACTTAAACATTCCGGTTTTCTCCTTCAGAGATTCTGCTTGTTAACATCAGGTGTCTTCAATAATGCTCAATCATCACTCAGTTATTCACTTAATTAACTCATTAGCTCAGAGTTTAATTGGGTCGCTTAAAATGACAAAATTCCATGATGTTGAAGTTACATGAACATATTATGTTTGTTTAACGAAACATAGTTATGTGGAACCGGTGGAACCTGTTTACATAAAAAAGTTAAGTAAAGCCAGCATATCATTTTTTTGAGTGCAGCTTTGATCAGCATGTCAAGTGCGCAACACGAGGGAATAACATACTGGACTGTGTATACTCTAATATTAAAAAGGGATACAGAGCCTTCCCCCTTGCACAACTGGGCCAGTCTGATCACCTATCACTATCCCTGATTCCAGCGTATCGCCCTGTTATTAAAAAGAAGAAACCTACTGTCAGAACTATTAAGAGGTGGCCTGAGGATGCATCTCTACAGCTACAAGACTGCTTTGAACGAACAAACTGGACCTTGTTTTTTAATCAGGATGTGAATGAATATGCCTTTACTGTTCTCTGTTACATTAGAACCTGTGTTGAAAACATTACTATCAACACACGCATCAGAATTCACCCTAACAAGAAACCTTGGATGACTGCGGAGGTATATGCCCTCCTGAGGGAGCGCAATATAGCTTTTAAATCTGGGGATAGAGTATTATATAGCACAGCCAGGCACAACTTGAAAAATGGCATCAAGCAGGCAAAAGCTGTGTACAAGGAAAAGGTTGAGGGCTACTTCACCAACAAAGACCCAACACGGGTGTGGCAAGGAACACAACAAATCACCAATTACAAGAACAGCCGTGAACCACCTACAAACATCAATGCCTCCTTGGTAGAGGAGCTCAACCGTTTCTACGCCCGCTTTGAAACACCTGGACCAGATAACGGAGCCGCTCCTCCCCTTGCTGATACAGACCTCACACTTATGGTAACACCAGAGGAAGTGAGACGCACCTTTAGGTCTGTGAACACTAGGAAGGCAGAGGGACCTGACGCGATTCCAGGAAGTGTGTTCAGAGAATTTGCCCATCAACTTGCAGATGTCTTTACAGACATCTTTAATATGTCTATGGCCATAGCAACTGTACCGACCTGCTTCAAAACAACAACCATCATTCCAGTGCCCAAGCAAAGCCATATCAGCACTTTGAACGACTACAGACCTGTGGCGCTCACCCCCATTGTTGCCAAGTGTTTTGAGAGGCTGGTGATGAAGCATGTTAAATCTGCCCTCCCCCTCAACCTGGACCAGCATCAGTATGCCTATAGGGAAAACAGGTCCACTGAGGATGCTATCGTTACAGCCCTCCATAAAGCGCTGACTCATCTTGACAAGGGAAAAACATATGTGAGACTTCTCTTCATAGACCATAGCTCGGCGTTTAACACCATCATTCCTAACCAGCTGGTCACCAAACTCCTTGACTTGGGCCTCAGCAGCAACCTGTGTATGTGGATCAAGGATTTCCTGACAGATCGCCCACAGACAGTGAGAATGGGCCCACACCAATCCTCGAGCCTGTCCCTCAGCACTGGAGCACCTCAAGGCTGCGTGTTGAGCTTGTTGCTCTATTCCATCTACACGTATGACTGCATCCCCACCCACCCCTCGAATACAATGATAAAATTCGCAGATGACACAACTGTGGTGGGAGAAATCTCGAACAGCGACGAGAACGCCTACAGAGATGAAGTTGATAGACTGACAGGATGGTGTAAAGACAACAATCTGACCCTGAATGTCAAGAAAACAAAGGAGATTATAGTTGACTTCAGAAGGTGTAAGAAGGAGCCTCAACCCCTCATCATGAATGGCGAGGAAGTGGAAAAGGTCTCCTGTTTTAAATTCTTGGGGATCATGATCTCAGAGGACCTAAAATGGGAGATAAATACAAACTCCATGGTCAAAAAGGCGCAACAGCGGCTGTACTTTTTACGAATACTCAAAAGGAGCAACCTGTCTGCTGAGCTGCTCAAGACCTTCTATCAATGTTCCATCGAGAGTGTTCTAACATACTGTATGACTGCATGGTATGCCAACTGCACAGAGAAGGACAGGAAATCCCTCAACCGAATTATAAGATCTGCAGAAAAAATCATTGGACTTCCACTGCATCCACTGGACGACATCTTTAAAATCCGCTGCCTACGCAGAGCGCATAATATTCTGCAGGATGAGACACACCCCTCAAACCATCTCTTCTCCCTGCTTCCATCTGGCAGGCGGTATCGGGCTCTTGGAGCACGCACCTCCAGGTTGAAGAACAGTTTTATCCTCAGGGCCATTACAGAACTGAACAATCATGCTCCTCCACCCCCCAGTCGCACAGCTGCACTTTCTAGATAGGGACTTTATGCAATGGGACTTCGGTTTTTTAATATATTTTCTTATTTTATTTTATTGTATGAGTGTGTTTATGAAAGTGAGTGTTGTTTTAGAGGTTGCACAAGCAAATTTCGTTGTATGGTTCTACTGTACAATGACAATTAAAGATTCTATTCTATTCTAGTATTGTAAGAAAACACTTATTTTACCTGGTCAAAAACAGCTCTGTTTTCAGCACGCCGTTTCAGTGCATATGACTTTAAATGATAATGAGCTTTGCTCACCCCGCCTCTCTGTTCTGCGCATACACCGTTTGTAACACAATAACACAATACCATAACGCGTTGTTCATTATAAACGTGGGATTATGAATTATATTGAGAACGTTGTACATAGAAAACATGCTGTAATGTACCCTGAGTGTAAACCGACGCATTCATCGTGAAGCGTGCAGCTGGCGATTTGCAAAGATTAATATAAATATTAATATAAAGATTAATAAAACGTTACACTCACTTTAGTTCTTCTGAAGGTTCAGCAGGAACACGAATAGGTTCCGATCCTTTATTCAGGTGCAGCTTCTCAGCAAAACCAGCTTTACACTGATCCTCGTTTATAAAGCAGTCCACTGAGAAATGATTCGCGCAAACATGAGAGCATTGACGTTGCTCGTGGGGAATATTCCCTTCGAAAACAAACTCAGCCACTGCGTCTTCAGCGGTTCAGATTTAGGAACATTAAAATGACTGCTGTGTTCGTTATTACACCCAAGAACAGAACACCACAATTGCTTAGACGGCATTCTGCTCATAGACAGTGCTCCAGCATATCAACAATGACCGCGCCGGTCCGCGCGGACTATGATTGACAGGACGAGCGAGGGCGGGTCTGTGTTGAATCACTGCTGTCAGTCAACAATCGCGGGAGGGGCGTCCGTTTTATTGACGTCACAAAAACGAACGGCTCAATTTGAGGCAGGGGAAAACATATGGAGATTAAAACAAAAACAGTGGATGGATTTTTATCATTATATGATGGTTGTGTACAGGCACTGCCAACACACATTTCAGTACAATCAACTTGTAAAAGTGCATGTACCATTATATGACCCCTTTAAAACCTCTTAAATAGACATTTCAACAGTGCATCTGCTATATTCCCTGTTTCTGGACTATTATCTAAGATGCTGGATATTGTAAATGACTGACATCCTGAGGTTTGCATTTATTATACATTCAATCCTTTAGTTTTGTATTAGGACACAAATGATTCATGATTCAAAAATAGAGCTGAGTGATATGGCCAAAAATATCATCATAATTTGTTTGTTCACAATTAAACTCCACATAGTAAGCTACCTTTTAATTTAGGGCCCACATTTATTTATTTTTCCGTAAAGTGTGTTTTTTATGTTCAATATCAGACTCTGTTATGCTGAATGTTTTGCAGTGATATTGAAGCTTCACAAAGCAGTAACTTGCGTAAATGATGCACTAAACAGCTGCTCTTAAAGGTGCCCTATATAAAAATTGAGGTAAAATTATCCAAAAAATAAGCTACACGCATCAAAAGAATGAGAAGAAATAAGTGCAATGATGTCATTAAAAAATTGACAAGTTATAGTGCTGCCGAGATATAACCCTAAATTAGCATGCTAAATTACTAGCGCCGGCCCGACTGGTGTCGTAATACCAGTTTCGGCCATGGGAGGCGGTATGCGGGCAACATACATAACCACCAGCCAAACTGCAGTACACGAATAACTCGCACGGCTTGTGGGCGTACTTAAACCTGATGTCAATCGCGTCTATATGAGACCGGCCTTTATAATTTAGTGTTGAGATGTTGTTCATTGAGTCTCTAATCTCTAAAAATCTCCAAATGAACTGCGGTCTTACTATCGTGTCAATTGATTTGATTAGTATGCGCGAGGGAGAGAGAGAGCTCGTGTTGTTTGAAGACGTGAGAGTGCGCGCGCGCGGCCGGGGCGCGCTCTCTCTCTCTCTCTCTCTCTCTCTCTCTCTCTCTCTCTCTGCTCGTTATAAGCCCTGTCAAGCGCAGGCAGCAGTCATTATATTCTACATCACTCACCGATCAAAATAGGCTTTGGCGGGACAAAGCGGACGATTTGACGGTTTTAGAAGATTAACAACCCGAAACTAAAAAACAGACTAGAGTAGGCCAACTTTCTGGAGGTATACTGCCCCCCAGTGGCGGGCCGTGCATTTCACACCTAGGCCTTCTGTCCTACCTCAATTAATAACTTTTAATAGTGTAGCAGCGCAAACTAAAGACTCTCTATTTTTGTTGTTTTTATTTTGCACCGGCAGTTATTGGGTTAATGCGGTGAGTTTGGAAAAGGCCGGTAGAGAGAAACGAGCGCTTGAGTTCGGCTGGTGCATTTGTGTACAGTTGTAATTGCGTTCCGATTATAAGTTCAGAAACGGAGCCTCCCTAAACTTGTCGTTCAAGGGTTACAATAGTCCCTTTTCAGACGTTTCAATAGTATGGATGTTTGAAAAAAATTAAGTTTCGATCATAAATTTAAAAGAAAAATTAAGAAGAAAATCATATTCACCACGGGAAAAAAGCATTATACTCACCAAAACTACTGATTATTTTTTACACAAAATCCATCCTTATTTCTTTCCTCAAGAAGACTTAAATTACTCTGTTGTACAGGTTATCTGTGCGTTTCAGTTCCAACAATAACTAACAGTTAGTCTAATGCTGAAAGTCGAGTCCCTTCATATTTCTAGCGTTTTAATTCGCTTTAGAGAGTGTCTGCTCGACAGGAGCAGTGGACACAGTCACCGCATAACCTGACGATGTGTACCGCTGTCCCATGCTCTCACACAGAGTTTTGAACGAAAGCAATGAGATCAGCGGGACTTTTGCCTTCAAAATCATTCGTGGCATAACTTACATTAGTCAGTGTTTACCCGGACAGATCGAATAGAGTTCCGTGACTCTGTGTTAAGCTCAGGCTGAATAAGGGATTTTTTCCGGTAGGTTTGTGGGTTGAAAAACTATTTAATCTTCAGGAATATATTTTAGTTTGCAGTTCGCTACAGAATAGATGCGGATAGCCTACTGACTACCAGTAATAGTACGCGCTCTGAGCATCCAATCAAAGAACGTGAAAATGCTGACGTTATTGTATGCCTGCTAGATGGCCCCGCTGCACTCAAATCGAAATCTGATTGGCTGATTAAATCTGACTGCTTATCTGATTGGTTAAAGCAACGGTTTCATTGCCATTCATTGTAAGCTACAGGCGCCCGCACTGTCGATTCTGAAGGCCTGAAGGCAGATTTCTTTGACCCTGGCAACGCATGATGGCTGAAATATGATTGGATAAAAGCGCTAAAATAAACATACACTACTGGAAGCAGCGCAACCAAGAGAAAAGCTATGAAATTAAGAGAATGAACTATTGGGAATAATTTAATTCTCATTCATGGAAAAAATATATTAAAGTGCAAGTCAGTGATTCTGATAGTGTTTAGGCCAGCAGAGAAGGCTCTTTCATGCAAGAAAATGAGATATATGAAAAATTTCAGTCAGGATTCAGACCGCATCATAGCACAGAAACTGCGTTAGTTAAAATTACAAATGATTTACTTTTAGCTTCTGACCAAGGCTGTATCTCAATACTAGTTCTACTCGATCTTAGTGCTGCGTTTGACACTATCGATCATAAAATACTCTTGGATCGACTACAAAACTACACTGGTGTTCAGGGACAGGCATTAAGCTGGTTCAGATCGTATTTATCAGACCGTTACCATTTTGTTTGTTTAAATGGGGAAAAATCGAAGATAACGTCAGTAGACTATGGAGTGCCGCAAGGATCGGTGTTAGGCCCTCTGCTATTCTCAATATATATGCTGCCACTTGGTAATATTATAAGAAAACATGGAATTAATTTCCACTGTTATGCTGATGACACTCAATTATATATTTCATCACGGCCAGATGAAAACACTAACTCATCAAAATTGACAGAGTGTCTTAAAGATATAAAATGCTGGATGACGCATAATTGGTTATGCGACAACACAGAAATCCTGTACGTCTTAAAATATGTTTATGATTCTTACTCAGATATTTACGAATGCACATTTCTGCCACAGAATCATGCTTTGCTAAATCTTAATTTTTTGACAGAAAACTTAATAATCATGAGATAAAAATCGAAGTAATTTATTACATACTACTAATAATTGACAAAAGTCGAGTTAATAAGAAAGTCAAAGATAAAAAGATGAACATAGCCTACTAAGTTATAATTATGCAATTATACAGTCAAAGTTACGGCACACCAAGTAAATTATGACATAAATCAAAATTATGGCATAAAACGTCATAATTATGAAATACTAATAATTGATACGAGTCAAAATGAAAAGATAGTATGTTCGTCTTTTTGTCTCATAATGATTACTTAGTATTTCACAATTTTGACTAAGTCATAATTATGAGATTACAATCTAAATTATGACATAAAGTCAAAATTATGACATAATAATTATCATGATATTACAATTTGGAATTATGAGAAAGTGAAAAATATGACATACCAATTCATAATTTTGACATACCAAATATTTTTACTACATACTTGCATCCTAAATGTAAATACATACTTTCAATGTCGTAATTTCATATTTGTGATTTAGAAAGCATGATGTATTCATTGTATTCTTATGTGGCGTAATGGGCTTCTGTCACAGTTCTGACATTCCCCTTGAGTGAACTGAGTTTCTCCTCGTCAGCTGGGGCGTCCTGTTCTCTCATCCTCGAGACTTCACTCCTGTCTGCACCACTGAACTCGGCAGAGCAGCTCAACTCAGTCCAGAGTTCAGCAGACGCAACGTCAAGCTGATCGCGCTCTCCGTCGACAGCCTGGAAGACCATCACGGCTGGAGCAAGGTTCGCTTCTTTCAGTCTGTAGTGTCTCTCTCTGGATGAAACTCTGCTGATGAGTCTCCATGGATGATTTCAGGACATCTTGGCTTACAATAACGCGGAGTCTGGAAGCGAGTTCCCTTTCCCAATCATAGCGGATGCTGGGAGGCATCTGGTGGAGACGCTGGGCATGCTGGACCCGGAGGAGAAGGATCAGACCGGGATGCCACTCAGCGCGCGATGCGCAAGTGCACTGCACACATGAATACAGCTTCAAGAACAGAGCAAATTACAGTAACACTTTAGTTTAGGGTCCAATTCTCACTATTAGCTAGTTGCTTATTATGTCTATTATTAGGATATTGGCTGTTTATTAAGCACATATTAATGCCTTATCCTGCATGACCATAATTCTTCTACCCAATACCCAAACTTAACACCTACCTTACTGACTATTAATAAGCAGCAATTAGAAGTTTATTGAGGCAAAAGTAAATAGTAAATAGTTAGGACCAACATAACATGCCTGAAAAGAGTGAAAACCTTGTTTTGTGTTTGTTATTTTTGCAGAAAAAAAAAAAAAAAAAACTGATTACTTATTTAATCAAAAAGTAGGTCACACTTTACATTTGCTGTCTTTAACTACTATGTACCCGCATACAAATATTTCGGTACATTGTACTTACTCTGTTCATGTTGTATTGTGAAACACTTGTGCTGCTGTTGAAATGGGATACGGGTAAAGTTAGGGACAGGTTGTCATATCCGCCCGACTAACCTTCCAAATACTCCCAAATTCTGATCACAGACACAATCAAGGACTCAATAAAACCTGCACTTCCAATCCGTCAGTGTCTGGTGTCCAAAAGCATACAGACTCTTGTAATGTCTCCATCGTTGTCTTCATCGAAAAGGACCTATAAAGCCATTATTATTATCTCTGTGAAGGCCTATTTATTTTTCATATTTATTATTATATATATAATTTATTCAGCCCATGAGATGCAGACTAACCGAGCCTCCTCCACACATGTCTCTGCTTTGCATGCTTGATGGTTTACTGTATAAGATAAGAGTTTAACATAACTGAGAAGGTTGGGATATTGGTTTGGACAGAGCCATCAACCCTTCACACTGCACTAATTGATTTCTGTGCATTTTTTCGTTCAGGTATTTGTGATTGGTCCAGATAAGAAGTTGAAGCTGTCCATTCTCTATCCTGCAACAACAGGACGTAACTTTGAGGAGATTTTGCGTGTGGTCGACTCTTTGCAGTTAACGGCACACAACCGTGTGGCCACACCTGTGGACTGGCGGGTGAGAAATGTCAAGCTTGGTGTGTTTGGAGTGTGTGTGTCTGTCATCAGTGTGTAATGAGCAGGGCCGTTTGAAGGAATTTGGGGGCCCCAAGCAAAATGGACATGGAGACATAAATAACTAACAATTTACCAATGATTGTTATTATAAAGTGTTACAGAAAACTTAAAGATATGTTAGCATTTCCATATTTTGATATTAGAAGGGAAGGGATGCTGCTTTCACTACCAAAGCTTAAAAACATCCCAAGCTAATGTTTGATGCACGGAATTTATTGTGTGGTTTTCCTAACCCCCATTGGTAAATAGATTATCACGGTGGAATAGTTATGCTATGCCACTTTCATCAAAACCTATTAGCTATAGCAATGTCATGTCATTAAATACGATAAACAGTGATTCTGGAACTCCTTAAACCGTTAAAAAACATATTACAGTATGTAACGTTAACCATATTCCGTCCGTTCGGAAAAAAATTTGCACTAGCTGTTCGTTACAAGCAGCATTTGCCGTCAGGCAGGTAGCTAACATAAACATATTTTTGCTAGCCTAATGTTACCTGCTGCAAATTACACCATTTGTACAAGACAAGTAGAGCTATTTTTATGCAGTGTAATTTATTACTTTACCACTATCTGGTATTTTTCTTAACCTTCTCTTCCTTTCTCTTCTTTCTTTTCTGGCTTCCTGAAGCATAATTCCGCTTCATGATAACTCCCAAAGAGGTTTGTATTTTGCCGGCAGCAGAGATCGCGTTGGCTGGCTGCTGTCAGCGACTACTGAGAGGGCCCCCTTGAGGGGGATTCCGATAACAGTGTCATTGCACTTTACTGCATTGACTATCAAAGGGGCGCTCACAGTTTGTCGTTGCATTTTATTCTTAAACAGTCGTTGTCTTGGGGCCCCAGTCCAGCTCGGGGCCCCAAGCAATTGCTTGGTTTGCCTGTCCTGTTCCGACGGGCCTGGTAATGAGTGCCGCTCATCTGCTGATGTTTGAAACCTGGAGACAGTGTTATGGTGCCGCCCAGCATCCCTGAGCAGGAGGCCGTGACGCT
This sequence comes from Rhinichthys klamathensis goyatoka, assembly GCF_029890125.1. NCBI lineage: Eukaryota > Metazoa > Chordata > Actinopteri > Cypriniformes > Leuciscidae > Rhinichthys > Rhinichthys klamathensis. The sequence goes on from NW_026606564.1 coordinate 16,313,503, forward strand.
CTTCCCCGCTGGAGTTTACACCAGAGACCTGCCCTCCGGGAAGAAGTACCTGCGCTACACCCCACAACCAAACCCCCATCAGGAGTGAAGGTGCTGACGGCTGATGTGTGGGTTCAGTGATGCTGTGTGTGTGTGTGTGTGTGTGTGTGTGTGTGTGTGTGTGTGTGTCTGTGTGAGCAGCTGTTCGTAAAACACCAGAGCTGTTCTCAAAGCAAGAGGCAAAGTCCTCACATGTTCCAGACACAATTTACGGGTTTAATAAACATTACTGACACTTACAAAAAAAACAATTTCTAATTTGTATTTTTACATTTTAAATGTAATGTTTTATTTATTCAAACTATGCATTTCATCAACTAACATCAAATTATGTATTTCATTACTAACAAATTTCTACTTGAAATAGTTTTATATAGTTCAAGTATAGATTTTAAAACACATATCTCGCACTCACCAGTCGTCCTCTTCAGAGTGTGTGTGTGTGTGTAGTGTATCAGAGCCCAATGTTTGCACTCACCAGTCGTCCTCTTCACGTGTGTGTGTGTGTGTGTGTAGTGGATCAGAGCCCAATGCTCACACTCACAGTCGTCCTCTTCACAGGTGTGTGTGTGTGTGTGTGTGTGTGTGTGTGTGTGTGTGTGTGTGCATGTGTGTGTGTGTGTGCATGTGTGTGTGTATGTGTGTAGTGGATCAGTGCCCAATGCTCACACTCACCGGTAGTCCCGTGGCGCTCTGACCTCCTCATTGAGCCATAGTCCTGGCAGCATACACACACACATACACACACACACACACTCTGAGGTGCTCTGACGTGGACGTCCCACATCTGACAGCCGTACGGGACGTGAGCGGTTGCTCTTCACGGGGACGCTGGTGTCCCCTCACATCGGCCCAGAGGACCCCTACAACAACACCATCACATTACAATAACACTACTGACACTATATACAATAACACTACTGACACTATATACAACAACACTACTGACACTATATACAATAACACTACTGAGACTATATACAAAAACACTACTGACACTATATACAATAACACTACTGACACTATATACAATAACACTACTGAGAATATATACAATAACACTACTGAGACTATATACTATAACACTACTGACACTATATACAATAACACTACTGACACTATATACAATAACACTACTGACACTATATAGTCTGGCTTAGCCAGAGCTTCAGACTGACGGCAGAAGGCCTGGACTCTTTCGCAGCTTTTCTCGCCCAAGAGGACGTTTGATTGAGATGTAACACAACCGATCACAGTTCGGTTTGTTCTGCGTCATGTTTAAGGACGTGACAATATAATGTTGATGACAGACCGGCGTGCATCTAAAAAATTATTCATTTAAGGACCATGTGCAAGTTTACTGCAACAATGGAGCCGCGAACACATACTTTAATAAATACAGCGTTTAGTTGATCCTGGTAAGCGCTCATTGTCACAGTTGTAAACACAAGGGCTCTCTTCTTCCACAAGTGGTTTTAGCGTCACAGCATTTGTTTCCCGGCGTACCCATAAAGGACGCGACACACACGTCTCCCAGACATCCTGTAGAATTCAACCAATCAGATCGCGACTTCAAAACTCCTGAAGTGTTTCCAGAAATGTGTGCCGTATGTATAAGACGTTCAGGCAACGGTTCGTGGCTGAGACTAGACACAGAGGGGTGGTTTCCCGGACAGAGATTAAGCCTAGTCTTGGACTAAATTGGTCTTTTAAACCAGATTAACAGAAATCTGCTTTCTCTGTCATGGTTTTAAATAGTCCTAGACTTGGTTTAGTCCAGAGTTGAATAAACTGAGATTAGAGCTACTTCAGGACAAAAGTGATGCTTAAATTAAACCTACCAAGAGGCAGGTCTATCTTCAGATTAACATTGTGTTTCAAAGAAAACGCATGTATTACTTGGACTATGTCAGTAAAGATCAATACATACACATGTGTGTGTATAAATATAGTATGTATATATATACATATTAGCACATCGACATTCCATGCTGGGACCCTTCGAATCCTGCTCTGAGTGGATAGAGTAGGGCAAGTAGAACAAATCTTGCTCACAATATTTTTGTAAATGCAGTTTCTCGAGGGAATGCAAAACATTTGTGAGAGAACAAAAGCATTGATGAATAATTTGTTCTCCCATCTCATATTATTTTTCCTTCACCATGCCCCTTTAGGGCTTTGTAGATTCCACACCTGATGTGTGCAGTTTTTCTTAGCTATTTCCTCTTCTTCAGTTTTTTTTTTGATTGCTGTCTTTTTCTTCTGTCATTGTTTTCCTTGGATTTGCTTCTCAGTTCCATTCAATTTCAGAGCTGCCAACTCTCACGCATTGGCCGTGAGACACCCGCATTTGATTGGTTTCACACGCTCACACGCCACACTCCCGATTTCTCACGCTGAAGTGTCAACCCGGCCGGTCAAATGCCTGAAAGATGAGTTTATCTACAGATCTACCTGTTGAGCCACTCGTGATCGACTAGTTATACCGCAAATTCGTTAAAAATCTCCCGCAATTTAGAGCGAGCATGCATGCGAGACAGAGACTGTGCTCCAAACCGCGTAGAGCGAGCGAGAGACCTTGCGTGGGCAGAGAGTATACATTTTTTGTGTGGATTGACTTGCATGGATAAACTGTTCACCACAAAACGATCAATTTAGGCAAACAAAGTAAGTATGATCAATTTTGAATTCATGGGGACTTTAACAAAAAAAAAAAAAAAAAAAAAACGTTGCAATGAACGTGCTTTGTTTTACATAAATCACACACAGTAAACAAAACCTTAACAAAAAAACTTTGCAATGAACTTTGCAATTTAGACGCGCAAACTGCGAGCCGGTGCGGTGAGACGTAGCCTATGCTCGGGCAGATTCGGCTTGAAGTCGTTCATCCTCGGATGCGGCGCCGCGCGCGCTGTTACAAAAAAAGCTGTGCACACAGCCAAGCGAAATGGGGTCTTGCCGGTCTTGCGCACCCAACGCGTAATTTTTTGCCGGGCGCACCTTCGCGCTCGTGCGGACGCGTTGAGTATAAACAAGGCGAGCACGAAGGTGCGCGCGGCAAAAATGACGTCATTGCGGTGTGGGCGGTCGTGCGCGTTGGGTGCGCAAGACCCCATTTCGCCTGGCGGTGTGCACGGCACTTTTTGTAACATCCCGCGCGGCGCCGCATCCGAAGATGAACGACTTCGAGCCGAATCTGGCCGAACTGGTACGTCTGTACCAGCATGTTTATGATCCTTCTATACACAGAGACATTTGCATTGGTGGGCGACCATAAAAGCCTCTCATTTTGTGAATAGGAACACATTTGCATTAAGCACCCAGTTTGCACTTGTCTAAACTGCTTATATTTACAAAATAAGCCTACAATAGCAGAAGTAAGCCCTGCTGATGAAATTAAGGTTTAAACACTCTTCAAGAAGGCTTCAGTTGTTTAACTAGTTTACATGCAGTGAAAGTACAATAAACCTACTGCATTTATTACTCTTTTTATATGAATAAACTACTAATAAACGGCAAACTACTTCTTCACTGCTGATTCCTGGTGTTTTAGAGGAGAATTACTCGGAGTCGCCCCCTGTCGTTTGACAGAATAGCACAACGGCGAGCGCGTCAAGTATAAACGCCTCGTCCGTTTGGAGAGGTGCACGCGCAGTCAGCGGAGACTCTCGCTCGTGTCGAGTATAAACAAGGCTTTACTCCGTGTCAGCGCGCGCTCTGATCGGTAAAGGTGCACAGACCACTCCCGAATCATCTCCAGCACTCAGCCTCCGATCGCACCACTAACTCCGCCTCTGCTTCCCTCGTAAGATGATATTAGTTTTTAAACACTCTATATGATAAAAAATGTTTGTAAAAAATATTTGAATTGCACGGTTTTGGCGGTTATAGAGTTCTAATGACGGTGTTCAACTATAACTGTCGGTCTCACGGTTATATAATAACCGTCACACACCCCTATTAGTTACATAACACTTCCCTACTATTCGACTATGAGGTTCACAGTCGAATCAGACCTCTCCGAATCGAATCGTCGAATCCTCGACTATTAGAAGTCAGCCCTAACATCATCTAATGATTTATTTAAAAAAAAAAAATAAACCGCTCAAAAGGGGTACAGTGATTACCAGTATGGGTATGGTGTGCGAGTACAGTATTATACATTACATATACATTTATAACAAAGCGTCACCATTGTTTGATGTAGCGATGGCTTTGACATGAGTTGCATCGCCCTGATGCCCATTTCGGTTGCTTCTTTTACTTGGTCCTCCATGAGTGCGACCAAAGGAGAAACCACAATGACAACAGGCTTTTCATTGCGTCCCATATTCTTAGCGACCATCGGAACCAGCTCATAAATTAAACTTTTGCCGAATCCTGTACAAAGGACTGCAAACACATCTTGACGATCGACAAATCCCTTTATTGCAGTTCTCTTTTCGTCTTTTAAAATTAATGCCATGTCGATTTCTTTTACGACAGACGCGATGGCGGAATCTATACATCTCAGTTCTCCAGCTGCAGTCATCTCTGAGGGAAACCAGTTCAACCCAAGCACTCTTTGATGACGTGATGATTACGTAACTGCAGATCATCTGTCCATCATCGTATAAAGCCCGCCCTGGCAATTTGATTGGCCATTTTTGATTGATTTGAGAAGTAAAGATATGTAATTAGAATGATTACAATTAGAACATTATACAATCATTTTAAGTCCATACCTTCAAGTTCAAGTAGGAAATCTTGAAAGAATTCCATGATTTTTGACTCTTTCACTTGTTTAATCGAACCGGTTGGGCTCATCTCTGGGGCCAGGTGGGATAAAATGTAACCTAAAATGTCAACCTAAACACCAAAAAGAAAAGCATAAAAATTGATTTTAACATTTGTAATTTTTGACAATACAAAAAGCAAAATAAATAAATGCTCAAAATTGAATTTCTACATACTTTGTCATTATATCCTATGACAAAGAGATCATGACACTCCTGTGGCTTTTTCTGCATGACTTTGATAAGATCGTATATCTCAAGGCCCTCACGCAGTTGTTGCAGCATTCCCTTGTGAAAAAAAAGTGCACTTTAGTGTACTTTTCTAAAGTGTACTTATTACAAAAATAATACACTTTAAATGTATACACTTAAGTGTGACTTAAATGCAATGTTTTCGGGGCACTGAATGCACATTAAGTGTAATTTATTTCAAATATATCACATATTAAGTTGAAATAAAGTGTAATAAGTTGCAATTAAGAGTGATTTTTTGGAACAACTTAATTGGCACTTTAATACAACTTTATATATACTTTCATAATTGCTTCTATTGTATTTAAATTATAGTTAAAGTGCACTACACAATATAATGACACGCAATTAATGTGATTAAAAATATACTTTAATGTCAGTTAACAATACACTTAAGTGTGAATTAAATGCAATGTTTTCAACTCACTTAATGCACATTAAGTGTAATTAAGTTCAAATGTATTATATATTAAGTTAAAATAAAATGTAATAAGTTGCCATTGTGGGGATCTACTCAGGCAGGCATACAACACAGCTGCAGCACATTCACTAAACACTCGGGATCATGTGATCTGTTGTAAGGTCACATGACTAATTAGGAAGCGATAAAGGTTTGCTGCCTGCAAGGCAGACTTTTTCTGTGTTGATGCTGTACACTGTTGTGTGAGTTGGGCTCCTTTTCTTATGTAGGTATAAGTGGTCATTGTAGAACCTGTTTATTCACTGCTATTGAATTTTAATATTTATTTATTTCAATTTTTTTAAGGGTAATCTTAGAAGCGTGTGTCTACTCTTCACAGAGGACACAGACTTCTGTCTGGAGGTTTAACCTTTATGCGATCACCCCCCAGTGTGACTCGAGCTGCCGGGCTGCACTGGTAAATGCCTCAATATGTATTTTCCATTTAATGTTTTGTATTTGTATTGAAACAAGTTTTAATGACTTTCTCTGTCTGTAGCAACGGAACATTCACCTTTTCTCTGCATGTGTTAATGCGCTGTGGGACAGTTGAGCATACTGGAAAAGTAGGCCTATATTTTTGTGTTATGGTTGAGTGGACTATGCTATGGTGTTGAATGAGGTTGGTAACTAACTAACATGCTTGGTTTCTTTTGAAAAGGGACCAGGCCAGCCACTGTTTTCATGTGATTGATAAGCATTTCTTTATTGTTTTCTGTTGTTTGATTAGGTTTGTTGTTGTTTGGTTAAATTTTGTCATTCATGTGCCACATTTTATAGTAGCATTTGTATTTTATTTTTCTTGACTAAGGGTTGCCAATTAAGCTGGTGGTTCTCCTCCCTAACTATGTTTTCTGTGTAGGTTATCCTTGTAAAAGGCCGGATCCATGCTGATGCTTTGCCCCTTCTCTTCAGGGGACCACACTGGGAGAGGCATTGTATTGGTGTGTACTTATAACTACAACACGGTGTGATATTTTGTGGTGGTATCTAAAGATCTTAGGTGTGTAGAGCTTGCCGTGGTGCATGGTTCGACTGGTGCTGGGTTGCTGTCTCCTGTTTCTGTCTCCCCAGGGGCCTCCTGGGCAGGGGTTTTGCATTGGCTGATCTGACCTTCCTAGATTGAGGAGAATCCACCAGTCATTTGTTCCAGTGAAATATATAATAAATTTGTAATACATTTATATATCGGCCTCTTCTTTGCTGTCCCTTTGCGGGGATAAACATATTATTAGCCACACTACATTCATAGGAAGATTTGTGGTTCCTCCTGCCCATCATCAGGGGGTGGCGTAGTCAGACTTGAATTAAGGTATACTGGACGAGTGTACTACATTTTGGCGTAGTTGGGCAGGGTTAAAAAAAAAAAAAAGAAAAAAAAAAGAGGCATTGACATTTTATATTGCGTGTATGGTTTTGTTTGTGTATTCTTTGATTGTTAAAATAGAAACAGTGGCTGGCTCTGGACAACAGAGGACTACAATTGGACGACCAAGACAAATCACGATGGGAACCAGAGGCTAGTGACTACTACTTCTCAACAGAAGTGTTTTCGTTTTTCATGTCTTTGGCATTTGTTCTTTGTTTTCTTCTGTGATAGTGAGGCTGTTAAACTGGTAAAATGAGTGAGGTGGAGGAACATGTGCCAGAGGAACTTTTGTCTCTTCGGGAGGAAGTGCAGAGGTTACGAGTGGCTAATGAACAACTTCAGAGAGGAAGAGGTGCCAGCGCAAGTACCTCTGGTAATGACACTACTGCTGGTGGAACAGCCCCCAGTGGCGATTTGTACTCACCAAATTTTCCTGGTCCACAACCTAGACCTGAACGTTTTGTTTATATTCAGAGAGAAAGGAAGTGCCCCCACTTCTCTGGCTCAAAATCTAAATCTGATATATTGATTTATGATTGGATAGAAAATATTGAGTCATGTGTGAGGGATAGAAATATGAGCGCTAGAGAGAAGGCCCTCTTCCTTTATGACCATTTGGAAGGAGAAGCAAAAGCTGAAATTAGATTCCGCCCTTTAGCTGAGCGGGAGAATCCCGACACAATTTTAAAAATCTTAAAAGAGGTGTATGGTTCCTCCTCCTCATTTGTCAGTCTGCAAAGACAATTCTTTGACAGAAAACAAAAAGATGGGGAGTCTCTAAAAGAATTTTCACACTCTTTGTGGGCTTTAATCGAAGAAATTAAGCGTGCTTACCCTAATAGGTTGACAGACCCAGATATATTAGTCAGAGATCAGTTTATGGAGCATGTACGTGATGTTTCGTTAAGACGAGAGCTAAAGAGCATTGTGCGCCAAAATCCGACAGTTGATTTTATAGCACTGCGGCAGGAAGCACTTAGATGGATGGAGGAGGGTGACCGCCCCTACGGACAACATCGAGCCGGGCTTTATCACTGTGGGGTGGATATAAATGTTGAAGGGGCTTGTCATGCAGTGGGGGTGGGAAAAGGGTCGGAAGTTTCTGTTTTGCAGGAACAACTTAATCAACAGCAGTTACAGATTAATAAAATCCTACAGAGTCTGTCTAAGATTGAATCTGTGTTAAACCAGTCTACTGCTCGTCCCCATAACCCCAGTTATCAGTTCACCCCAGAAGGTCAACCCATCTGTCTCCGGTGTCGTAAGCCTGGGCACGTCCTCCGCCAGTGTCGACAGGGACTGAGACCGCGAACAGCCAGCCTACCTAATGTCCAGCCTGAGGAAAATCCTGCAGTTATAGGACAGTCAGGTATGCATTATATTGATCCTAGCACTGTGACAAACAGTCCTAGTCTCTCTAATCAGGTCTTGCCCCCTTCAAATGAGTCAATCTCACTTGTAGGTAAATGTCCTGTAGTGGAGGTAAAGATGGGGGGTGTTGAAGTAAAGTGTTTACTGGACACTGGTTCTATGGTGACGACAATAACAGAGTCTCTTTTTAAGGAAGTTTTTCAACATTGGGGTGCACCTAAGCTCAAGTCATGTGGGTGGTTGGCTTTAAAAGCTGCAAATGGCCTAGACATCCCCTATGTTGGATATTTAGAGTTGGATATCCAGGTACTGGGTAGAACCCTTCCAGGACGGGGAGTTTTGGTGGTGAAAGATGCCCCTCGCACATTACAAAAACTTTCCATTCCTGGGCTGTTAGGAATGAATGTCATTGCTCAGTGTTATAGGGAGTTATTTGCACAACAGGGTGAAGATTTATTTGCTTCTCTATGTGCTGTTCAGGCAGAGGCCTGTTGGGAGTCTGCTCTTCGCTACTGTCGTCGCCAAGATGTGTGCCATTTAACTCATGAGGGTCGGGTGCGGGTTTTAGAAAGGGGTGGGGAGTTTATACCAGCTGGGTCACTTAAGTTTATTAAGGTTGCCTGCCCAAAAGTCCCACATACGCCACCTGCCACAATGCTGTTGGAACCTGGAGGCTCAGATCTCGCCCCAGGTTTGTTGTTGTCCCCGTCGTTACTCAGTGTTACCAATGGTGTGACATATGTTCCTGTAGTTAATGTAGGAGCCACTGGTGCTACAGTTCACTCAAAGCAGGTGTTGGGGATGTTACACTCAGTGGTTGACATTCAGGCAGAGCAGCTGAGGTTTGAGGGGGAGAATGGAGAGGTTGCCCTAGTTAATACACATACTGCTGGGGGGCCATCTACCCCCATCTCAGAAGTCCTTGCAGCTTTACATTGGTCAGAGCTTTCTCCTGAAGAGGAGAGCCAAGCAAAACAGCTGTTAGAGAAGTATAGTGACGTCTTTGCTAAATATGATGGAGATTTGGGTTGCACTGATGAAATTGTACATGAGATACCTCTTTTAGATGATGTACCAGTCCGACAAAGATATAGGCGAATACCCCCTACACAGTGGCAGGCTGTGAAAGACCATATTAAACAGCTTATGGATAGCAAAGTGATCCGGGAGAGTAGCAGCCCTTATGCATCACCCATTGTCCTGGTGCAGAAGAAAACTGGAGAGCTACGGATGTGCGTTGATTACCGCCAACTTAACGCCAAGACAAGAAAGGATGCTTACCCATTACCTCGTATTGAGGAGTCTTTGGATGCCTTGTCAGGTGCTCAGTGGTTTTCAACTCTGGACTTGGCTAGTGGCTATAATCAAGTTGCTGTTGCCGAGAGAGATAAGCCAAAGACAGCATTCTGTACCCCATTTGGCCTTTTTGAATTTGAAAGGATGCCATTTGGGCTTTGTAATGCTCCCGGAACTTTCCAGAGGCTCATGGAGCGAATATTTGGTGATCAGAGCTTTCACTCAGTTCTTTTATATCTGGATGATGTCATAATTTTTTCTTCTTCTGTGGCCCAGCACTTGCAGAGACTGGAAATGGTCCTCAGCCGACTCCAACAGAAAGGGCTTAAGGCAAAGCTGAGTAAGTGCCACTTTTTCAAGAGGGAGGTGCAGTACTTGGGACATCGGGTGTCCAAAGAAGGTGTGGCCACTGATCCAGAAAAGATATCTGCTGTGAGTAATTGGAGGAGGCCCTGTGATGTGACTGAAGTCCGATCATTTCTAGGATTTTGCAGCTATTATCGTCGCTTCGTCAAGGGGTTTGCCCAGTTAGCGGCTCCACTTCACCAACTAGTGGCGGACGTGATTAAAGCCGCAAAGATGAGTAGGACCAGGCCAGCTGCAGTCCTACCCAGTATGTGGACTGAAAGATGTGAGAGAAGTTTCACTGAGTTGAAGAGGATGTTTACAAGTGCTCCCATTTTAGCATTCGCCGATTTCACCAAGCCTTTTGTATTGGAGATAGATGCTAGTCACCATGGCCTAGGTGCAGTCCTGTCTCAGGAGAAGGATGGAAAATTGAGACCTGTGTCATATGCTAGTCGCTCATTGCGTGGTTCAGAGCGTAACATGGAGAATTACAGCTCCATGAAGCTAGAGTTCTTAGCATTAAAATGGGCAGTCTCGGAAAAGTTCAGAGAGTATTTACTGGACAGTAAATGTGCGGTCTATACTGACAATAACCCTTTGAGCCATTTTCAGACCCTGAAGCTGGGGGCTACTGAACAAAGATGGGCTGCTCAGTTGGCAGCTTTCGACTTCACCGTGCATTACCGACCAGGTAAAAATAATGCTAATGCTGACTCTCTCTCTCGTCAATACAGTACTCAAGCAGAGACCACAGTTCTGGAGACTGACCAGCTGAGAGATGAATCTTCCCAGCCGCTCATTCCCGACAGAACTGAGGAAGTTATGTCTCATCAAATTGGAGTCCTTCTAAGTCGATCCAATACTGATCTGGCAACGTTGCAGGGGGCGGACCCTGTTTTGAAAGACTTCCTGTGTCTTTGGAGACTAGGAAGGTTTCCCAGCAAGGAGCAGCGGGCCAAACTCACCAAGGATGTACTGCATCTCCTCCGGCAGTGGGATCGTATCCTGGAGAAGGACGGCCTGCTGTACCGGAAGACAACTGCCCCTCATGGGGAGCCATACACGCAGCTACTCCTTCCCCAGTGTCTCCACCAGGAGATTCTCCGGGGTCTCCATGACCAACATGGACATCAAGGAGTACGGCGGACTACTGACCTGGTGAGGCAACGGTGTTACTGGCCAGGGATGGGAGCGGAAATTGAGAAGTACTGCCAGAACTGCCAACGCTGTGTGCTGGCTAAAGCTGTTCAGCCCAGAGTAAAGACTTACCAGGGGGTTCTGCTGGCCAGTCAGCCATTGGAAGTGCTTGCTATAGACTTCACCCTGCTTGAGTCTGCAACAGACGGAAAGGAAAATGTCTTGGTCATGACAGATGTTTTCTCAAAGTACACACAGGCAATTCCAACCAAAGATCAAAGTGCCAGTACAGTGGCGAAGGTCCTAGTTGACTGTTGGTTTTATCGCTTCGGAGTGCCTAAACGGATACATTCCGACCAAGGGAGAAACTTCGAGAGTGCACTCATTGCACAGTTGTGTCAGCTATATGGAATTGAAAAGTCTAGAACAACAGCATACCATCCCCAAGGGAATGGCCAATGCGAAAGATTTAACAGGACCCTTCATGACCTCCTCCGATCACTCACCATAGAAAAGAAAAGGGCGTGGCCAAAGTACATCTCCCAGTTGGTGTGGGCATATAACACCTCTACCCACCGCTCCACTGGTCATTCCCCTTACTCATTGATGTTTGGCGTGACACCTCAACTCCCCGTGGATTTCCTCTTGGGGGCTACTGACACAGAGGAAACAAGCTCTTGGGATGAATGGGTCTTACAGCATCAGGAACGACTTCAGGTAACTCGTGAACTGGCCCGCAAGAACATGGAGGAGGCAGCAGATTACCGGCAGCGAAACCATAACCAACAGGTGTGTGATAAGGGTTTTATAGAGGGTCAACTGGTCTACTTAAAAGATCACCGTTGCCAAGGTCGCCGCAAGATCCAGGATGTCTGGTCACCAGTACTGTACAAAGTTGTCAGGGCACCGACTGACCCTGGTGGGCCCTACACCGTAACAATGGTTGATGGAACGGGTAATGTCCGGCAAGTCCACAGAACAGAGATTAGAGCATCACAGTTAGAGACTATACCATCAGTACCAAAGGTCCCTCAGCCATGCATAAAATCGACTTGCCCAGAAAGTAATTTGACTTGCAGTGATGAGGATAACCTCACCTGGATAGAAGTAAGACCTATTCCAACCGCTGCTGTCACTACAGATCTGCCACCAGTGGCTCCCAATGAGGTGTCTGAAGCACCTGTAGGAGAGGATGAGGGTTGGGACGAGGGCGATGGTGAAGATGATGACGAGGGTGGGAACTCTCAACTTCAAGGCAGGTCGCCAGGTCTTAGACGCACCAGACGGGCAACAGCTGGGAAACACCAGAATCCTCACAATTTGCCAAGGTCCACGGTATCCAGTGCCAATGTGGGGATGGTAGGGGCTGCTGCATTCCTTGGGGTTGATGTTTGATCGTCAGGGGCGACGACACATTTTGGGAGGAGTGAGTGTGGGGATCTACTCAGGCAGGCATACAACACAGCTGCAGCACATTCACTAAACACTCGGGATCATGTGATCTGTTGTAAGGTCACATGACTAATTAGGAAGCGATAAAGGTTTGCTGCCTGCAAGGCAGACTTTTTCTGTGTTGATGCTGTACACTGTTGTGTGAGTTGGGCTCCTTTTCTTATGTAGGTATAAGTGGTCATTGTAGAACCTGTTTATTCACTGCTATTGAATTTTAATATTTATTTATTTCAATTTTTTTAAGGGTAATCTTAGAAGCGTGTGTCTACTCTTCACAGAGGACACAGACTTCTGTCTGGAGGTTTAACCTTTATGCGATCACCCCCCAGTGTGACTCGAGCTGCCGGGCTGCACTGGTAAATGCCTCAATATGTATTTTCCATTTAATGTTTTGTATTTGTATTGAAACAAGTTTTAATGACTTTCTCTGTCTGTAGCAACGGAACATTCACCTTTTCTCTGCATGTGTTAATGCGCTGTGGGACAGTTGAGCATACTGGAAAAGTAGGCCTATATTTTTGTGTTATGGTTGAGTGGACTATGCTATGGTGTTGAATGAGGTTGGTAACTAACTAACATGCTTGGTTTCTTTTGAAAAGGGACCAGGCCAGCCACTGTTTTCATGTGATTGATAAGCATTTCTTTATTGTTTTCTGTTGTTTGATTAGGTTTGTTGTTGTTTGGTTAAATTTTGTCATTCATGTGCCACATTTTATAGTAGCATTTGTATTTTATTTTTCTTGACTAAGGGTTGCCAATTAAGCTGGTGGTTCTCCTCCCTAACTATGTTTTCTGTGTAGGTTATCCTTGTAAAAGGCCGGATCCATGCTGATGCTTTGCCCCTTCTCTTCAGGGGACCACACTGGGAGAGGCATTGTATTGGTGTGTACTTATAACTACAACACGGTGTGATATTTTGTGGTGGTATCTAAAGATCTTAGGTGTGTAGAGCTTGCCGTGGTGCATGGTTCGACTGGTGCTGGGTTGCTGTCTCCTGTTTCTGTCTCCCCAGGGGCCTCCTGGGCAGGGGTTTTGCATTGGCTGATCTGACCTTCCTAGATTGAGGAGAATCCACCAGTCATTTGTTCCAGTGAAATATATAATAAATTTGTAATACATTTATATATCGGCCTCTTCTTTGCTGTCCCTTTGCGGGGATAAACATATTATTAGCCACACTACATTCATAGGAAGATTTGTGGTTCCTCCTGCCCATCATCAGGGGGTGGCGTAGTCAGACTTGAATTAAGGTATACTGGACGAGTGTACTACACCATTAAGAGTGATTTTTTTAAAACAACTTAATTGGTACTTTAATACAACTTTATATATACTTTCACAATTGCTTCCAGAAAATAGTTAAAGTGCACTACACAATATAATGACACGCAATTAATGTGTTTTAAAATATACTATAATGTCAGTTAACAATACACTTAAGTGTGAATTAAATGCAATGTTTTCACCACACTGAATGCACATTAAGTGTAATTGATTTCAAATATATCACATATTAAGTTCAAATAAAATGCAATAAGTTGTCATTAAGAGTGATTTTTCTGGTACCACTTAAGTGGGACTTTAATACAACTTTATATTTACTTTCATAATTGCTTCTAGTCTATTTAAAATGTATTTAAAGTGCACTGCTCAATGCACTGACAAGCAATTAATGTAAACTAAAATGTACTTTAATGTCAGTTAACAATACACTTAAATGTGAATTAAGTGTAATGTTTTCGACAAACTTATTGCATATTATATGTAATTGATTTCAAATGAATCACAGATTAAGCTCAAATTAAATGCTATTAGTTGATATTAAGAGTGTTTTTTTGGAACAAATTAAGTGGGATTTTAATACATTTGTATATGAACTTTGAAATATGGTAAAGTGTACTTCCAAATATACTGACAAGCAATTAATGTGAACTAAAATATACTTTAATGTAATATACATGTACACTATTGTATAATTAAATACATTTGTAATTAAAAATAAATAAATAAAGTTGCAAATTATTTCAAATTTGAACAAAAAAAAGTCTTAATAACCTTGCTACAATCAACACAAATTCAATTTAAAACTCTCCACATTTACTGACAAAACAATCTCTAAAATAAATACATAAAAACCTTTCTGTTGATGCACAAGAAAAAACCCAAGAAACACTATATATAAACAGTTACAACACTTTAAAGGGATAGTTCACTTTAAAATGAAAATTCTGTCATTATATACTCACCCTCAAGTTGTTTCAAACCTGTATGAATTTTTCTTCTGCTGAACACAATGAAGATATTTTGAAAAATGTCAGTAACCAAATAGTTAACTGGTCCCATTGACTTCCATGGTATTTTGTTTCCTACTATTGAAGTCAATGGGACCAGTTAACTGTTTGGTTACTGACATTCTTCAAAATATCTTCCTTTGTGTTCAGCAGAAGAAAGAAAGGTAACACTTTATAATAACTGCACACTATTATTCATTAGTTAAGCATGAATTAACAGTTAATTCATCATTTATAAAGCATTAATAGACATTAATAAGAAGTTTATAAATACAGCTATACATGCTTTTTCTTGATTTATAAGCATATCTATAATGTGTTTAATAATTATATTTTCATACTTTGTTAATGATCAATTAATAATTTCTAAATGAAGTATAGCATTATTTACAAACCAGTTATTTAAGAGTAGTCAGTGATTCATAAGATCACTTAAGTGTATGTTGAGGGTGAGTATATGATGACAGAATTTTCATTTTAAAGTGAACTATCCCTTTAACTCTCATTTAGAAAGAGTCTGGAGGGCAATGATGCTTATATGCACAATCATTTTCTCCCTCATACAAAGGTACCTAAACCTAAACCTATCATCACAGAAAACATTTTTGTGTTTTTACATTTTCAGAAAACATCATTCTGTATGATTTATAAGATTGTTTCCATGTAATTTACTGGTATTACTATACTTTTGGGGTAATTTGGTCCCCATAACCTAGGGATTACCAGTACAAACATCATTTTAGAAGCAAACACACAGTACATCAAACACACAACCCATGAATTAATACAAACAAAATGTGATGTGACGTTATACTGCAAAATGTGAACACTAAGATTCAGACGGGTAATGCTTTACAACAAGGTATTATTAGTTAACTCCTTCAGTTAACATGAACTAAGAATGAATAATACTTTAAGCATTTATTAGTCTTAGTTAATGTTAATTTCAACATTTAATAATCCATTATTATATTCAAAAGTTGTGTATTAAAATTATAATGCACTGTGAACTCGCATGAACAATGACTATAAATTGTATTAACTAACTTTAACAAACCAATTTTAATTAACTAATATTAACAAAGATTCATAAATACTGTAAAAATATGCTCATTTTTAGATCATGTTGGCTAATACATAAACTAATATTAACAAATGAGACCTAATTAAAGTGTTACCGAACCTTGTTAATTTTAGCTTTTAAACCTTTTCATAGCACCAAGATTAAACAGGACAAAATGCTTACTCCAGCATTACAGTGAATATAAGGTTGTCTAAAAACAAAAAACAAAACAAAAACTGAAGAAATCTAAAGGCACAAAAACAAGAAAACCAAAATCATTTGTCACCAAATGTTTTGAAGTAGTTGGAAAGTGCTGTTTATGTCAATGTCCCGGTGCTCTCCAAAGTAAATGTGAATGGATTTGTTCGGAAGAGGCAGGAAAGTCAGAAAAAAATACCTTGAGAAAAAAAAAAGTGAAGGAAAACATTTGTTTATAAAACATATCCAGTCCATTATTATATTTGGCTCAAATGAATGAAAGTGATAGATATTTTCCCGTTAAAGTTTATATACACCTTGCAGTATCTGCACAATGTTAGTAATTTTAGCAATAAGAGGGAACACAAAAATGTATATGTTCTCTTTTTATTTAGTACTACCCTGATGAAGCAGTTTATTCTGCAAGGTGTACGTAAACTTTTGACTGCTAACTGTTGATGTGATGAATTACCTCATCAGGGTCACACCGAAGTAGAAAGCTGGGCAAGGTTCCTCTATTTCCCACAAACACCAGGATTGCACTGACCACACCATCTTCACTGACACTGGGCTTAAAGTTATTAAAAATAGAGAACATTTATTTTGCTACTTTACAAGGAATTAAACATAACTTTATCAATTACACACATATAGGTTAATGACCCATGCAAACCCAAGACCCATGCAAATTGAGAAAGGTAATCTTGAATTTTAAGCTTGCCGCACGTATCTTCATGAAGGATGTTCCTGTATTTACCACGGTTGACACAGTAATGCGGCAGCCTTCTTCATTTGGTTTGTTACCTATAAAATATATGATGATTATAGGGGCATATGTAAATGCACATGCAGGTGGGAATCTATAACTTGCAAATGGAAAAGATACAAAGCATTAAAAGCTATAGGGATACTTGGTGACTTGATAGCAGTGTTTTAGCTTGGTGTGCTGGCTGGGCAAAAATTCATAATAACTCTTGTAACATCACCTCATCAATACAGGTCTGTGATTCCACACCGCTTGCCCTGTATCTCCAATAACAAATGTGAACTGATCCTGCAAAATGAATGTTTAATCCAGATAAGCACAAAAATATTACATATTCCAAAACAAATAGTAACTGAACAACTCTCTCTTCAAATGCAAAACGAAATTAAATACATTACAAGCATTATTTATAGAGGTGGGTGATATATTAAATATGTAACGTTATGGTGGTTAAGATTAATTAATATAAATGACTTCGAGAGTTACAATTGGATCAGCATTCAGCATGCAAATTTAACTTTAAGTCATTTAGTTTGTTTAAAATTATTTTAAAAAGTCGGTTTAAAATAAATAAATGAAAATATATATATATATATATAAAAAACACATTTCAGTAGACAAATTCCTCGAACACGCCCACACACGCGAGCACATTACGATGTAAGACATTATTAGAATGCAATCATAGATAAATTAGTGGAAACATGATTAATTTACCTCCCGAATCTGTTGCGTATAACTTTACTATCTGCGATTAAAAAGCACTCTTAATCGCAATATCAACTGCGGTGAAAACAATTTCAATAAAGAAAGCATCAAGATATACTTACTTGACTGATTATTTGCAGTATAACATCTCATCTGCAAACAACCAAACGTGGCGCTCCTTTTGTTTGGGAAGCTTCAGTTTCCTCATGCACCTCCATTACAGAAACATAACAGCGCATTTTTCAAACTCTAGTGAAGTAGTGCGTCATCATGACGTAGTATTTCTGGCGCATGCTCATTAAACACCATGTTCGTATAGAGTATATTTTCATTTTAGCTTTTCTGTTTAAGTTGAAGTTGTTCTAACTCAATGGGCTCTATGCACGGCGGTATTTCCGGTGAAGGTCAAGGATGCTCGATAACTTCCGCCGATCATAGCGTCCAATGCATTACCGAGAATTTATATTGAATTGTATACTCCATGGTTATACTAAAGAAGCGTTAGTCACAAAAACTGACAAAACAGACACACCTCGTTGTGTTTATGCTTCTTTTTTAAATTATATTAAATAAACATAACTACCGTAATTCCTCAAATAAAGGCCGGGGCCTTTATTTACCTGAACTGCAGATGGTAGCCGGCTTTTATTTGAAGCAGGCTTTTATTAGAGGCAGGCCTTTATTTCTAATTCGCGATCCCCGCCCGCCCGCCAGCCAAGTTTCCATGGTGACGCGTCATGCTTGGCACGTGTTCACCACAGCCAAAATAGCGCTGTATGACAGATGTAGCGCTTTTATTTCTAAATATTAACAAACTTGCTTACCATGTCATCAACTATCTTCTATTCTGACTCTCAAATCCGTGTAAGTGAGTTTGTTTTGTCGTTTAAAACCCTTTATAAATGATCTTGATCTGTAACGTGAGATGGGCACCGCAGTTCGGAGATTCCTGTTGTATTTGTTACGTTACAGCGCGTGAATTCTTCAGTTTCTCCCGAAATACATGAAAGTAAGTGGCCGGTGAACTGGGAGAAGAATAGAGTAAACTTTATAGTTACTTACACTGTGTATCTGATATGAATAAAACACGTCGCCAAATATATTTGAATGGATTGTTATTGCTGCTTCCATAGACACAATTGTGTATTTTACAAACTATAAATTTATTGTTTTGCTATAAATCATATCTATTTAAATGTCTGAAACCTAAAATAAACATGTGGTTAAAAACACTGAATAGTTGTGATATATGACAAGCGCTGAGCGCGTCCGTCTTTGAGTGTACACTATTTTTTCCCCGGCCTTAATTTGAGACCGGCCTTTATTTGTCCGCGTTGACCACGCCCCGGCCACTATCAGAGGCCCGGCGTTTATTTGAATACCGGCCTTTATTTGTCCGCGTTGACCACGCCCCCGGCCACTATCAGAGGCCCGGCGTTTATTTGAATACCGGCCTTTATTTGTCCGCGTTGACCACGCCCCCGGCCACTATCAGAGGCCCGGCGTTTATTTGAATACCGGTCTTTATTTGAGGAATTACGGTATATATAAAATTACATCTAAACGTATGAAAGTTTCGTTTCAAAGACGGGAGGACAGTAAATTTTGAAGACTCTGCCATAATCCCGTTTTCCTCGTTTTCCTCCGCTTTAATCTCCCCAACCGGAAACTGACGAGCATCCTTGCGTCAAATGCGGAACTTATGCGTGCATATAGCCTATTGTGTTGTTAGACTCTGTAAGTTCACAAAACTTTACTCTTTCATCTAAAAGTCAATATTTTTGTTCAATGTAGTGTAGATTGCAATTAAATGTGTTTAATTGACTTAGAACAACATAATGATATTGAAAGTATTCTGTTCACAGATGTAAAGTACAACACATTACTGCTAAGACTCCTCTCATAAATTAAATTTTATTGTCAAATATTATGTAGAAAACTGACAAAAATGTCAACAATAGGTTGTCCTGGATTATACTGTATTGCAAATTTATTGGAAAAATACATTCCAAGTGCATTAATGCACACAGTATATATTATAGACTAAACACATTTAAAATACATGAACAAATTATTTTTGGACAACACACTTGAGTTGAAATTAAAGTGAATTACTTTCCATGTTTTCCATTAAAAATATTATTTTATTAAGTATATTAGTCAATACATCAAAATAAATTTCATTTAATAACTTATAACTTTAATAACTTTAAAACACTATAAATTCATAATTATTTAACATGTATGTTTAAGTAAAACTTAGACATAATTAAAAAGTGATTTTTTTAAAACATGCACTTAAGTGTGTTTAGAAATATTGTGATGAAAGTGTACTTACTTTAAGTTAAGCTTAATTAGATATTATTACAAAGTGCATTTGTAAAAAGTGCACTTGAGTGTGTTTAGAAATATGATCATGAAAGTGTACTTTCTTTAAGTAAAACTTAATTAGACATTATTACAAAGTGCATTTTTAAAAAGTACACTTTAGTCTGTTTAGAAATATTGTCATGAAAGTGTACTTACTTTAAGTTAAACTTAATTACATATTATTACAAAGTGCATTTTTAAAAGTGCACTTAAGTGTGTTTATAAATATTGTGATGAAAGTGTACTTACTTTAAGTTAAACTTAATTAGATATTATTACAAAGTGCATTTGTAAAAGTGCACTTAAGTGAGTTAATAAATATTGTCATTAAAGTGTATTCCCTTTAAGTACACTTAAGTGGTCTTTAATTTTAATTATATTATATTATCTGCAAGTACACTTTTCAAAAAGTATACTTTTATGAGTTTAAGCACACAAAAAGTACACTTTCAATACAATTAAGCACACTTCTTTTTCACAAGGGTACATTTGTCGTGATTTTTGTCCGTTGGCGACTCATAGAGGCAAGGAATAAAGTGAAGTGGCGAACATTACACTACGAATTGTTCTATCGCACCACCAGCTGTCAGATATTGCTTATAATTTGTAATTGATAAATTATTTGACATTTTATTGTCAAACGAGTCTAAATATCCTATTATGCAATTAAGTAAGAACATATATAAAGCATGTGCAAATTGAAACAACCCGTCAGTGCAGTGTTGGCTTAACTAGGAATAAAAAATAAACTTCATTAATTCGGTCAGTAAAGATAAAAAAGAAAGTAATATTTTTATTCAGCAAGGACACATTGAATTTGTTTAAAAGTGAGAGTAAATGCATTTATAATGTTACAAAAGATTATAAGATTTCTATATCTGTTTGATTTAAGTTTTTATTCATTAAAGAATCCTGAAAATACTATATCACGGTTTCCACGAAAATATGAAGCAGAAGCACACCTGTTTTCAACACTGATAATACTCAAAAATGTTTCTTGATCATCAAATCATCATATTAGAATGATTTCTGAAGGATCATGTGACACTGAAGACTGGAGAAATGATGCTGAAAATTCAGCTTTGATCACAGGAATAAATTACACTTTCACACAGAAGACATTTTCAGTGAAATTTCGTTTCTTGCTTGCTTTAGCCATGTTCTTGCAGGTTTCTTGTGCCAAATTAGACTAATTACCATATTTAAATTAATTTAATTGGGGGAGGAGACTGGGTGGGGCGTTGTGCTCGTGCATGTGCGCTCGATTTTACGTTAATTGGGATGTACAAAGAGAATATGCGTGGGATCCTTCGTACGCAGAGATTCATACATCTGCTTTTTTTTGTGCGTACGCACATTTACAGCTTTGTCCGTACGCAATGTTTTAGTATGAATTCAACGCAAGTCTTTGTACATGAGGCCCCAGGTGTTTTGATTGCTTGTCATCTAATCGTGGCTCATTTATACATTTTAGCCAGTGGAACCAGGACAACACAAGCCTCAAGGAAGGCAGAATAGTATGGAGCCATATCAGTCTCAAAAAGAATAGATTTACAAAACAAAATTCATAAATGCACAGCACAATTCACATTTACAAAATCCGATTAGTAAATTCAAAACTCAATTCATAAATACACAAGTAATATCAGAAATATTTCCCCAAATGCATCTTACCTAAATAAATTAAAAATGTTTGCAAAAATATGGATATATCAAGTTGTTACATGTATTTATGGATCGTTGAATCTGAATCGTCACACGTTCGTGGACTGCTTTGAATTTGTGTGCGGTATTTTTGAGACCTTCCTGGCAGGTTAAGATTCAAAAATATCTTTTTGTGGAGGATGTTCTGTTTAGCCAATCGCGTTGAGCTTTTAATCCACCAATCAAAACGCTCCTTACTGAACAGACTCGAGAAGCTCAACGCTGCGCTTGTACTGTGCACTGCACTGGAACCTTCAAGATGGCTGCCGAAGACAACACTCGTCGAGTAAGTAGTAAACTAAATGTATTATTACATACAACAGAAATCATTTTACTTGTTCCGGCTGTACGTGACAAGTTTTTAAACTCTTCTACGCCCAACATGAGAAATGGAATCCAGTTACAATAGAATATGTCTGGAATCTGCAAAGCGTGGAAGTTGTTTGCTGGATGAGTGCGTCGTGCATCTCGAGCATGCAGATGTAACACCGTATCCACACCGGACACGAGTGGCCTTTGTCGCGTCGCATCGGGCCGCTCATGTCCGGCAGAGGCCTGCGTTTGGCATCGGGAAACCTGGACAATTCCCGGTGGCCTGGCAACTGATTTGGCTTTGACTTTATTGGTTTTATGTACCAAAGTGATCATTTTCATTTTCTGCATTCGATAGAAAAATCAGTTTCACACTCTACAAGTGTATGATAGCAATAAATGTTTCCTGCCAAATTATGATTCCCACAATGATTAACCTAGGCTTGGATTGGTGGTGGGTTTAGGGATTAGCTAATCGTGCAGCAGTGTGTGTGGCAGCGTTCCAGTCTGTGTGCCACAAACACAACGACCGCAAGGTTGCAGTACGTTATGTTAAGTGTAATAAGAAGCAAAATCCCTACAAAATTATTATTTTACGTTTAATTATATAACTTTGATTTGTGTTATCCGCATTGTTTTCTGGTTACACTTTATTTCGATAGTCCACTTTAGACATTCTACTAACTATAAGTAACTTTTCAACTAAATGTCAACTAACTCTTATTAGAGTATTAGTAGGCTGTAGTAAACTGTCAATAGACTGTTAGGTTATGGTTAGGTGTTAGGGTTCGGGTTGGGGGAATAAGTTGACGTAGTTGCCAAGTTACTTATAGTCAGTAGAATGTCTGTTGTGGGACCAACAAAAAAAAAGTGTTAGCAAATATTAAACAGACAGTCTACTAATCCTCTAATGACAGTTAGTTGACATGTAGCTGCAAAGTTACTTATAGTTAGTAGAATGTCTAAAGTGAACTATCGAAATAAAGTGTTACCTGTTTTCTTGTTATTTCTAGACAAGTCAACGGGTTGGCGCGTATGGTTGGGCTGCGGAGAGATTGTGAGATTGTGGTTAGGTCTCAGCAGCAGGAGGGACGTAGAGGTCAGTAAGCAAGGCTGAGTTGAGTGGGGGACGGAGGGGGGTGATTTTGGGACGCAAGAGTCACTGTCTTCATGTTTTGTCATTTACGCCTGTGTAATGGAAATCATCATTATGAACAGCAGCTACGCTAATTATTTTCCCTTTGCTTTTCTGCTGTTATCTCGGGACGCGAGTCCCGAGAAAATGGCGTTCGTCAGCTCCAGTTTGTATCCAGCCTCTCACGGAGACTTCAGATGCTCCAATCACAAAGCCTATGAAGTGACGACTCAGCACGGGCGATATGGACTCTCTATGGTGGACGGCACTGATCCTCAACAACTCGTCTTAAGACCGGCGTGCATACTTGGACTTCCAAAAAATACTCTAAATGTTCCGATCCAATCTGACTTGTAATGCTGCCCGAATCATGCACTGTTCCTTCGTTGGCCAGAGGAGAACTGGCCCCCCGACTGAGTCTGGTTTCTCCCAAGGTTTTTTTCTCCATTCTGTCACCTGATGGAGTTTTGGTTCCTTGCCACTGTTGCCTTGGCTTTTGGCTTGCTTAGTTGGGGACATTTAACATTTAATATTCAATAATATTATTGATCTGCCTTACTTAAGGTGGACGTTGACGCAATTTCTTTTAGAAACAAACTTTGTTATATTGTTTTCATGTTATCACTGTGAAGCGCTTTGATACAATCTGTATTGTAAAAAGCGCTATATAAATAAAGGTGACTTGACTTGACTTGACTAGACGTGTAGTGTGCTAGATTAAAAAAAAACTGTTGCACTTTATTTGCTCTTTGCTCTGAAATTATTGAGTGCAGGAGAGAGTAACAGCATGTGTACTTTAAAAGCATAACATGAAGTGTGCATTTTTTCTTCTTCTAAAGGTTATGAAACAAATGAGGATTCAGTCACTGCAGGATAAACTATTTAAAGTACGATGCAATAATTGTTTCCCCTCACACATATAGTGATAATAAAATGAGGTTTTGATAGGCATTGTCATCGGAGGTGGAATCAGCTGCGAGAGCTCTCGCAGCTACGTATGACTGCCGCCCAGTCCATCACCAGAATAACATCATCAAATTCGCAGACGATACTACAGTGGTGGGACTAATTTCAAAGGGAGATGAGGCTGCCTACAGAAATGAGATCATGAGACTGTCAGAGTGGTGTTTAGCCAATAACCTGACACTAAATACCACCAAAACAAAGGAAATCATCCTCGACTTTAGAAGGCACAGGGCAGACCCCGCTCCTCTTTACATCAATGGAGACTGAGTAGAGAGGGTTCAAACATTCAAATTCCTTGGTACAACCATCTCAGCAGACCTCAAATGGTCAGCCAACACCACAGCAATTATCAAGAAGGCACGGCAGCGCCTTCACTTCCTGAGAGTGTTAAAGAGGAACAATCTAAAGGAGAAGCTGCTGGTGACCTTCTATCGCTCTGCAGTGGAGAGCCTGCTGACATACCATATTTCAGTATGGTACTGTTGCTGTACTGAGGCAGAGAGGAAGGGAATACAGCGGACTATTAACACCGCGCAGAGGATCATTGGATGCCCTCTTCCCTCCCTGAAGGACCTCTACAATTCCCGCTGCCTCAGCCGAGCCTTGAACATCGAAAAAGATCACTCTCATCCTGGCTCCCATCTGTTTAACCTGTTGCCCTCTGGTAGGCAGTACAGATGTTTTAAATCAAGGACAAAAAGACTCAAGGACAGCTTTTTTCCCAGAGCTATAATTACACTAAACACACATATGCAGTGAACATTTTCGTATGTACTGACTTTTTACCAAGCACAATAAGCGTAAATATTTTAATACATCTCTTTGTACTATGTATTTTATGTATCTGTACTTACTTATCTAATTTATTTTTTTATTTATTTGTCTTTTTATGTACCATGCACCTTATGCAGAAGCTCCGCAATTTCGTTGTATCTTGTGTACAATGACAATAAAGTTAAGTAAGTAAGTAAGAAGTTTTAGCCAGGGACTTGTCTCCATGTTCGTCAAGAGCAGAGAACAGCACAACAGTATCCATCCCTTTAATTAGGGCTATAGCCCCTTCTCCTTTGCTTCCTTCTGACTCACATACTAGGGTGAGGCAGGCACTAAGAAGGTAATCAAATCCCTGATTTTACAAGGTTTTTTGTCTTTTATAAGTCTAAAACTGTGTTCTCTTCTTTGATGTTCCAGTTCAAGTCTCAAAATGATCAGCCTAGGGCGAAAAGACGTTTCATGTCAACACCTACAACCTGTGTGAAGATAACGGGTTTTCAGATGTACAGTGGTGCTCAGAATTAATGGCAACCCTGGTAAATATGATCAAAAATGGCTGTAAAAAAATAAATCTGCATTGTTTATCCTTTTGCTCTTTCATTCCAAAAATTCACGAAAATCGAACCTTTCATTGAAGTAAAAGAATTGAAAGTGGGGGGTAAATCGCATTATGAAATAAATGCTTTTCTCCAAAACACGCTGGCCATCATTATTTGCTCCTTGTTATTAAATACTTTTTGCAATCTCATTTTGCCAAGAGACCAGCTCTGAGTTTTCTCCTATAATGCCTGATGAGTTTGGAGAACACCTAACCAGAGATCAGAGACAATTCCTCCATACAGAATCTCTCCAGATCCTGCAGATTCACAAGTTCATGTTGGTGCTTCTTCTCTTCAGTTCAGCCCACTCATTTTCTATAGGGTTTAGTTTAGGGGACTGGGACGGTCGTGGCAGAAGCTTCATTTTGTACTCAGTTACCCATTTTTGTATTGATTTTGATGTTTGTTTTGGACCGTTGTCCTCATGGAAGATCCAACCACGGCCCATTCTAGCAGAGGCAGTCAGGTTTTTATTTTTTATCTGTTGGTATTTGCTAGAATCCATAATACCATGTATCTGAACAAGATGTCCAGGCCCACAACATATATGATCCAGCTGTATATTTAACCGTAGACATGGGGTACTTTTATATCCCTTTTTGCACCAAACACATCTGGTGGGTTTGCTGCCAAAAAGCCCTTTATTTGTTTCATCTGACCACAGAATCCAATCTCTTTTAAAGTTCCAGTCGTGTCTGACAACTGAATATGCTGAAGTTTATTTTTGGATGAGAGAGGAGGATTTTTCTTGAAACCCTCCCAAACAACATGTGGTGATGTAGGAGTTGTTTGATATATATATTTTTATAGGCTTTCTGACCCCGAGACTCAAGTAATCTCTGCAATTCTCCATCTGTGATCCTTGGAGAGACTTTGGCCACTCAAACTCTCCTCCTCCCTGTGCATTAAGACAATATAGACACACGTCCTCTTCCTGGCAGATTCATAACATCTTTAGTTGATTGGAACTTCTTAATTATTGTCCTGATGATCAAAATGGGGCTTTTCAATTCTTTAGCTATGCTCTTCCAGCCACTTTCTATTTTGTAATGCTCAACAATCTTTTGATGCACATCAGAACTATTTTCTTTGGTTTTACTTATTGTGATGGATGATTGTGATGTGATGGCCTTTGTGTTTCCTCATATTTAAACTCCTGTGAAACAAGTCATGGCTGGACAATTTCATGTTCCTAGTCACCCTGGTGTGCTAAAAAAAAAGGTAAATATTAATGGGAATATACTTCAGAGATATTTTACCCGTAAAAAAATATTCTAGGGGTGCCAATAATTGTGGCCAACATGTTTTGTAGAAAAACATTTATTTCATAATAAATGTTGAAATAAATGAATGTTGAAAAAAAAGAATCAGTCACGTGACCTGCCAGAATCAGACTGCCAGCTGCCACCACCCACTGACAGGTCACATGATCTGTCAATGGCAACTCCTGCCAACCAGTTGAAGATTGAACCCCCACTACTCTACTGAGACACTGGAACACAGAAGAAGAATAACCTTTTTTTTTTGGAGCAGACTCTTGATCTCACATCTTAATTCTACGCTTGTAGACTGTCCTCCAGAAAATGACATGGCCAAACGGAGGACGATGACGATGATGAGGGTGACATAACCGCAGAGAAGTTATATCCGCACTTTTATTGAGGAAGGTAAGAGCTTTTTCACGAGTATTGAGGATGCCTGTTTTCTGCAAGTCTGAAACATTTTAAGTTTGTTTCTTTTAAGCACAAATGTACAACCTTAAATACATTTAAATGCATTCAGATAATTATAAAGCACACTATAGGTACACATAAACACAATCTGCAGACTATTTAGAAATAACTATTTCTAAACTATTTTAGAAATTACCTTTGATTATGGACACTTTTACCAGCAATAAAGCCATTATAAGCCATGTTTCCATCCACTTGTCAATCGAATTATCTGAAGTTCGGTAAAAAACCTCATGCGAATAAAGCTGGTGAAAGTGTGTTTCCATCAAACGGCTTTAAAGCGGATAAAAACCTGTGCGTAATGACGTCACATGCTGTTTTGCGATCAAATTGGTATATCGAATTGATTTGAGACATGTTAAGGTGTTTCCATTCATTTTCTCACTGAATTGCACAACATTCAAGCCAACATTTGCGAACAAGGTTTTACTAAGCAAAATGGATCGCACCACAATAACGTTTCCATCCGCGTTTATCGCATAAGCCGGATATCGATCAAGATAAAATCCGATGAGACCGATCGTATTTCATTTGAGTCGATATTCATGAAATTAAATCGAATTTTACTGTTTCCATAAGGCATTTTTCATTCGATATCACTTAATGCGGATAAAAACGTGTGGATGGAAACATAGCTATAGTCAGTTCCAGAAAACATTAGCTGGGCCACTCCCATGATCACCTCTCAATCTAAAAAACAAAGCATTAAACATTGAAGCATTACTTAACCACAATTGATTATGAACTAGGAGGTCAAATCTTACATAACATGATTGTGTGGCATAAAGATTAATAAGATTAACGATTTGCTGATTTCTAGGTTTCTATTTAAAACACTCTTGCCTCTGTGGAAAGCCATGCTCATTTACAGCCTCACTGAAGATGGTCAAATGTGTCAGAGCGATTATTGTTCGCTACCTTTAGGTACATTATTTGTACAATAAAACATAATAGGATGTAAATGTAAATTGACAAAGGAAATAATTTTTAGGACAAGTAAAATGTGCACATTGCACAGTCAAGAAATGTAAGAAAAATCTTTCCTTTATGGAAAAACCATCTATTCCTCCAAAAATTAAAATGTTGTACCTAGGTTACAGTTAAAGACAAAACATCACTTGAAACAATAACAATTACTACAAATAAATTGCTACAGGTGATAGTTTTTTGTTGAAAACGCAGATAGTCTCTCCCAGAGTGTTGAGTCTGTGTAAACGATGAGATAGAGCATCAATGTTTGATTTCAGTCAATAATTTCACTATTGTTTTAATCGTTCGGGTTATATTTTCACAGAATGTTCTTTACTGTCACAATTCTGTTCTGTCTTGTCTGCTCCTGTTCTTGTTAGTCCCCGATTAGTTCATCTTCATCCACCTGTGTCTAGTTAGTTCCCTTGTTTACCCTGTTTATATATTCTCCCCGTTCAGTTCAGTCCCTTGTCAGTTATTGTTTGTGTGTGCATGTCTTGTGGACACGCCGATAAACCCGCTTGTTTCATTCAAACTGATCTCTGTTGAAAATTACCTTCATCTGTCTGTTTCATCTGCCAAGCCGTGACATTTACATTATGTAGGATAATTTTATATAGAAAACAGTAAATCACAAAAAAAACTTTTCACAGGCAGAGTTACAAAGTAAAAGTGTCAATGTTGCAGCAGAATATGAACAATGTTTTACTAACCACACTATGGTATTACTTGGCAATCATTTCTCAAATCATTTCTCAGTGTAGACGCTACTTGGCGTATATCTTCTTCGCCGTTGCGTATGTGTGCTCGGCAAGACCGTTTTGTGTTTGAGCGCCCCCAAGTTGTGTTTTACTGTAACTTCAGAAGCTCCAGACACGTGAGCAAAAGCGCCAATCTCATTGGTCGGATAGTTTTTGACGCGGCGCGTCAAACCCAAAAAACGAACCCGAGGCGTTTTTAAAAAAAATGACGCTTTTACGCGTGGCATTTTTCGTGTCGGTGTACACACTCACATTGGCCCCCTTTGTTTAGTCACGAGGCGTTAAACGTCGGCGAATATCGCGCGCGAAATTCATCCCGGTGTAAACAGGCCTTTAGACTAATAAATGAAATGTACAAACTCACATCTCTTAAGTTCTCTCTCTCCGCAGGTAACACACATTTTCTCTACACTAACGTCAACATAGACATAAGAGAGAGGTATAAGGGCACAAGCCATCACTTTGAGTGATTTATGGCCCAATAAAATGGTTCCCACGCTCAAGCCACGCCCCCTTCTACCCCACCCACCCACTTCCGGTCTGAACACCTGGACCGTGGGAATTTTCCCACGGCCCCCCCTCCTCTTTCCACCTCCCTCACCCCCTCCGGCCACCCCCTCCCCTTAGGGTTGTGAGGATTTGAAGTGTGTCAGTGAGAGTTTTATGGGTCAATATATAATTGAGGGAGTTTTCATGTCCATGAGATTTATCTCGCAAACATGCTTATTAAAATAAAATTTTAAAAGTCTTCAGTGTTCTTCATGATCTTGTCTTTACAGATTCCATAGTTTATTATTATGGAAATAATCATTTATTTAAAAAAATTTACTAGATATCCCTAAAATGTCAACTAAATAACCGTCCAAAATGAATTACAACCACAATCTCATTACATAAAAAAACATTTAAAAAACTTATTCAAAAACAGTTTTAATTATAGTATTTACATTAAGTTGAGGTAATTGTGAACAATGTGTCTTTTTGGGCAATATGTCACATTTTCAATAGAAATTGACAAATTGAATATGTGTCCGAGAAGTCGCTGTCATCTAAGTTACCCATAGCAAATACACCCCTCAAGGAAGAGTGTTTTTTTCCAAATCACATGACCTGCTCCACATGATGTCATTTCCTCCTGAAGAGAAAACTAGCAAGACTCCAATGTATGTTCTCCCTCCACATTTTCAGTTATTTCACCTAAAGTAGTGCTTGGGGCAAATGTGTACTTATCATATGTCAACAATGTTACTACAATGAATTCATAAATAACTTTGAATTTCAATTTTACTCAGTTGTACATATAATATTCAGAAGAACCTCTCCGTAAAATGCCATGTGGTGTCTGGTGCTAGGCAACCATTTTGATTTTATCCATAAAAACAGCAAACATGTCAACTAGGTTACCAGTCACCTATGTTACTCTGCAAAGGTAACTTAGTTGACCAAGAGTAACATAGTTGACATTCATGACATGTTCTTATAGTTTTCAGGAGTTCATTTAATATTCTAATTGTACAATAACTATAAAATACTTTGCAATAAATATTATAAAAGTAAACTTGTTTTCAGGCAAATGCCACGATTATCTGCTGCAGAAAAGCAGCACCGAATTCGCCATTATAGCAGGTTCCCCTACGTTAGGCGACCAGACCCAATCAGTGTGTCAAGCAAGCCCTAGCCACACGGGTTCTAGCCTGGCAAGCTATCCCCGATGTGTCGAGTTGGGTCATAAACACTATAAAGCGAGGTTACTTGCTCCAATTCGTTCGCAGACCCCCGAAATTTCAGGCGGTTCTCGAGACTTCGGTGAGAAGCAACGTGGGTCACGTGCTTCGCACCGAAGTACAGAATCTATTAGCAAAAGGGGCGATAGAATTAGTCCCCCCCGCGCTAAAGAATATGGGTTTTTACAGCCGCTATTTTCTGATTCCGAAAAAAGACGGCGGTCTCAGACCCATTCTAGATTTGAGACATTTGAACAAAGCTCTCATGAGACGGCCGTTCAAAATGTTAACGATCAAACATATCCTCATATCCCCTTAGTGACTGGATCCCCCTTGGATCTACCACCAAAGCAGACAAAA
This sequence comes from Rhinichthys klamathensis goyatoka, assembly GCF_029890125.1. Taxonomy (NCBI): domain Eukaryota; kingdom Metazoa; phylum Chordata; class Actinopteri; order Cypriniformes; family Leuciscidae; genus Rhinichthys; species Rhinichthys klamathensis. The sequence continues at coordinate 16,344,435 of NW_026606564.1, forward strand.
AGCTGTTCTGATTGTCTAAAAGACGCAGAACGCTCCCGATAGATTCTCAGCGCTCAGACAGGGCAGAGAAGATTAACCTCTCCATCCTCTGCAGAAGGAGGGAGGGCTGATAATGTCACCACCTGTGCTCTGAACAGTGTTGAGAGCACTTTAGGAACGTAACCATGTCTGGGCTTGAGGATGACTCTGGAGTCATCTGGACCCAACTCCAAACATGCAGGGCTCACAGAGAGCGCCTGCAGATCTCACACTCGCTTGATAGATGCCAACGCCATAGGAGAGCGGTCTTCAGCGAGAGGGTTTTTAGATCAACCGATTGGAGCGGTTCGAAAGGCGGACCTTTCAGAGCCCCCAGGACCGTGGAGAGGTCCAAAGGCGGCACAGACGGAGGTCTGGAGGGGTTCATTCTCCTCGCACCTTTCAGGAATCTTACGACCAGGTCTTTTCTTCCCAGTGACTGGCCAGCCGTCAGAACATGATGTGCTGCTATGGCTGCCACATACACTTTGAGCGTGGACGGGGAGCAACCCGCGTCCAGCAGCTCCTGTAAGAATGAGCGAACCACAGATATCTCACATGACTCTGGGTCAGCCTGATTTTTCGAGCACCAGCTGGAAAAACCTGACCATTTTGAAGCATACAGGCGCAGAGTCGATGGGGCCCTGGCTTCAGATATAGTGCTTAAAACCTTCTCAGGAAGGTCCTTGGGTACCCGTTGAGGGGCCAAACATGGAGGGCCCATAAATCGGGTCTCGGATGCCACAATGTCCCGTTCGCCTGTGTGAGGAGGTCTTTCCTCAGTGGGACAGGCCATGGGATTGTGTCCGATAACTGAACCAGTTCCGGGAACCACGGTCTGGTTTTCCAGAGAGGGGCCACCAGAAGGACTGGGCACCCGCTCTCTCTGACCCGTTTGATGACTTGTGGAATCATCGAGACGGGGGGGAAAGGCATAAAGGGGACTGTTGGGCCAGCGCGTCCCTGTTCTCCGAGAAGAACAATTTGCAGTGGGTGTTGATTCTCGAGGCGAAAAGGTCGATTTCGGCCTCGCCAAACACCTTCCATATCAGACTGACCTTCTGTGGGTTCAGGGACCACTCGCCGAGGGGAGTGTTGCCCCGTGAAAGCATATCCGCGCCCACATTCTGGACGCCCGGGATATGCGCTGCTCTCAGAGAGCTCAGGTTGGTTTGTGCCCATATAGAGGAGGTCTCTCGCCATCGCATGCAGGTTCCCTGACCTGATGCCCCCCTGGCGATTCATGTAGGCCACCACTGACGTATTGTCTGTGCGGACTAAGACGTGGTGACCTCTGAGGTTCGACAGAAATGCCTTCAGGGCCAACCCAACTGCTTTCATCTCCAGACAGTTGATATGTAAGCTCTGCTCCGTGCTCGACCAGAGGCCGGATGCAGGCATGCCCTCGCGCAGCGCTCCCCAACCCAGGTTGGACGCATCTGTAAGAACCACTTTCCTCCTGGAAATTGTTCCCATTGTCACCCCCTTGTGGTACCAGTTCTGAGCCCGCCAGGGAATCAGGGTTCTTAAACAACCGTGATTCACCATATGCATATGCACCATTGCATGCACGTGTAAGCTGCCTGACTGACATGCATGAGTTGGCACACGGCGTGTCAGCCAATGCTGCATCGGGCGCATGCGCAGTAATCCCATGCGGAGTACTCGCGATGCTGCTGCCATGAGACCAAGCAGTTTCTGAAATTTCTTCAGTGGCGCGCGCTCGCGCAATCTGAAAGTGCCTGCAAGCGCTCGCACCGAGCGCTTGCAAGCGCTCTGGTGTGAGTCGCGCTGTCATAGCTCTCGAGTCTAAAACTGTGCCCAGAAAGATCACGCTCTGGCTGGGGGTTAGTTTGCTTTTTGAAACATTGATTGTGAAACCCAGGCATTTTAGATGGCCGAGAATCAAATCCCTGTGAGCTAATAGCTCGATTCTCGACTGTGCCAGCACCAGCCAGTCGTCGAGATAATTTAACACGCGCACTCCCTGATGTCTCAGAGGAGAAAGCGCTGCATCCACACACTTCGTGAATGTACGGGGTGCCAACGATAGACCGAATGGCAGAACGGTGTATTGATGAGCCCGGCCCCTCGAAGGCGAATCTCAAGAATGGCCTGTGACGAGGATTTATTTGAATGTGAAAGTAAGCATCTTTCAGATCCATTGTGACAAACCAATCCCCCTGGACGCACTTGCGCGAGGATATGTTTGATCGTTAACATTTTGAACGGCCGTCTCATGAGAGCGTCTCAAAATAGCAGCTGTAAAAACCCATATTCTTTAGCGCGGGGGGGACTAATTCTATCACCCCTTTTGCTAATAGATTCTGTACTTCGGTGCGAAGCACGTGACCCACGTTGCTTCTCACCGAAGTCTCGAGAACCGCCTGAAATTTCGGGGGTCTGCGAGCGAATTGGAGCGAGTAACCTCGCTTTATAGTGTTTATGACCGAACTCGACACATCGGGGATAGCTTGCCAGGCTAGAACCCGTGTGGCTAGGGCTTGACACACAGATTGGGGCTGGTCGCCTAATGTAGGGGGACCTGATACCCTTATATTGTGATTTGTGCACACATTGGGTATTGGACTGACTGTACAAGCATTTGATATATGTGCTTGTTAATAATGTTGTGATTGATCCTTGTAAACTGATGTGTGTCTGTATTTCTCCTTTATGTCATGAAATATTCAACAGGTCTTGATTAAATGCAATAAAAGATTAGCTAACATATAATAATTGATATAGTTTAGGATTGTTTTTGTTAAATACATCATCCTACTTTGTCATGTCCAGTCAACTATGTTACTTTTGTCAACTATGATACTGGGCTGTCAATTAAGTTACCATTATGTTTTTAAAAAAATATATGTATTTCAATGGTTCCCTAATCTCCAAGTAAATATTTAGAAACTGAGGACCTGTCAAATATATACCTCAGCATAATTTCATCAAGAAAATTATCATGAATCAAGCAGTTTGGAAACAAAATATACAGACCGGTTACTTCAGTACTTGAATTTTGGGGTTTCAATTTAACAAAATGTGTATTTTCTTAATTAATTGGGTATTTTAATTGAAAAGGTAGGTAAATAGACACATATTCTTCCAAGAGTAATGATTTTTTTAAATGTCTGCCATTTACTTAAAGTTAAAACTTATAGGTTTTGTCCGTAACATAGTTGACCAAATAATGAGTAAACTTCTTGTTTTTAAAACTAAATATCTGAAATCAATTATGCCTGAGCTTGGCAATGACTAAAAACAAAATATTTCAGGGATGATTTATCAGGGAAGATAATAATATTTTGTAAATAAATATATTTTTTCCCAGAATTATTCAAACTCAAAATCTCCCACAATTATATATTGACCCTTATGATTTAAAAAATGTAAAACGTTAAAAAATGTTGAAAAACATTAAAACAATGTTGAAAAACATTAAAACAATGTGTTTTCAAATCTTTTTTTATTTTATTTTTTTATTTATTTTTAAGAAGGTTGACCGTAAGGTTGACGAGGTAAGTTCAGTGTTTTATCAAAGTCTGTTGTACATTCAAAACCAGTTTTAAAACAGTGTATAAATGTTAAAAGTATAAATTGTATTTCTTATAAGTGTTAGTGTTAAAATGTCATCAGACAAATAATCGTTTGTGCAAAACGTTGAAAGAGGAAGATAAGTTTAACCAGTTTTGTGTTTAAACATGTGTGAAAGAGCACAGAGTGTAATCTCCGGGATGCACGATAAAAAACACATCTGATCGTACAGGAGGTCTGACAGCAATGATGACAGCAAAGTCTGTACACCACCCCACACCCTGACTCCTCCCACGGCACACCCACACGTGACGTGTGTGGGAAAACACCGCACAGGGAGGACCCTAGCGTCATACACAAACCACACCCTCATGGTGTGATGTCACATGAGATTTAAAAACGAGCGCGAGCTCAGAGCGTAATACTTGTGATTTTTTTATTCAAGTAGAAAACTATGGCCACTGCAGCCCCCAAGACTCCTGAAAGAAGGATTGATGAGGTTATGGAGGATCTGACTTTGGCACCGCGGAAAAAACACGGTCCTTCATTAACGAGGTTTCTCCACGAGCCAGCGGAGCGTGTGGAATATGTATTCCACCTGTCAGGTGGCCGTGCGTGCATGTACAATTTTGATAAAAACAATCGAGAAGTTAGACTGAGCAACGTGGACGGTGATGAGAAATTTACAACGAATATGACGGAAGACCCCGATTTGATGTTCACGGAGCGAGATTGGATTTTATTTTATACAAAAGTCTGGAGAGACTTGAAAGACGGAGGAGACGAGCCTCTTTTCATTGCTGAGTGGAGCGGGTTAACAATGGGGACACGATACAGACTACTCGCTGATCATGTCCACAAATATGCAGAGGATTACATATACATACTCTGCAGTGATTTCGGAAAGGATGCATCCGTGTGTTCATGGCCCATTACCGAGAGTGAACATTTAGAATACTACGATTTAAAATTTATGTTTCAATGGAAGGATTTACCCGTACTGGAAGACATTTTTTCTAAAATACATAAGCTTTTTCAATGGTCCGATGCTAATGAGAGGTACAAAAACATCAAAGTCAAACTGTTTCACCCTGAATGGTGCACGCCCAGCAGGAGGGGTGTTCATATAGCTCCTCCCACACTCTACAAACATTAAATACCTCCCCATACTGACAGTCTGGCTCACACTCACAACAATGTCTCAGGAAGATGTCACCTCATCATACTCACCTCTTGGAACTATTGATGGATACCCACCAATAGGATTATCACCGGTTTTGGGGGTGTCAGATGCATCGAATGGATGTACACAGAGAAACATCGACTGGCTGAATAAATTTTGTACAGATTTTGGATACCACAACCTTGCATTCCTCACAAGTCATGGTTCTGGTGCATCCTCTGCGGCTCCACCCCCAGCAGTCTACGAGAGCCCTGGCGTCACGACCGGTGACGAACCGGATGCGTGTATAGGGGATGCCGGTCATAGGATTATTAAGGCGGTTGTAGCCATCATATTGGAATTTTTAATAGACAAGCGGATGAAGCAAACATGCGACGGTTGCACTGTGGATCATCCGTCCCAGACAAGACATTCCTGTTTATTTGAGCCGTGTCCCTATTACTTCTATGGATGTTTTGACGAGATCAGACAGGAGGTCCTCAGCCATGGGTTAAAAAATATCCTGGCGCATGCTCTGACTCTGTATGGAACTACTCCGCACCTGCAAAGAATCCAGGGGTCTATCGAGACGATTTTGTTCGAACTCCGGGATGAGATGTACATCGTGGAACACCTAGGATCTATCAGACAGAAACTTGTGGATGAAAGTTGCGAGGAGATTATCTACTCTGCTGTCGATAAGTGGAAACTCGTCGCAGTCGAAAAACCTGAGTCTACCGCTGTGTGAAAATGTGGAATCTCTGCACATTCTGGATCACCAAGTATTTCTTTAAATCGCATGTTAAACACGGGGTATCAAGTCTGCTCTACAAGATTATCGATGATAATCATGCAACAAATACCCACGCGACTATGGATGATACAGGTCTAGCGAAGTTAATGAGTCATATGAACACTGCACGCGAGTCATCGAGCGACTGGAATACCATGGTGAACATATCTGTCAGCCATAACTCCGATCCGTACACGACTGTCAAAAACATCCTCGAACTAATGCCTGAATGTCAGAACTCTCTTAGAATAGGAAACATTGTATGTCTTTGTACATATGTAACTGATGTCTGCAGATTGTTAAGAAAGAGGGGGGCGGATGTCCCCCAAATTATTGACCTGTTACTTGAACACATTCTGGAGAGAAATTTTGAAATGTGTGTGAGGTTTATTTTACTGTTTGGATGATCGACATTTAATTCATTATGTATGCTTGTAAATCCTGAAAAAAAAAAAGAAAAAAAAGTGTGTTTTTGTAAAAAATTAATTGATATTCCTGAAATAAATAAATGTACACGGAAAAAATAAAATGTACATGAAAAAAAAAAAAAAAAAAAAAGCCTTTTGTTGTTTGATGATATATACGTGTGATTGCAAAAAAATAAAAATAAAATCTTGACAACTTTCGCCATCTGACTCATTATTCTCTGAAAACTCACAGTGACGACATGGCTAATCAGGACCTTATGAAAAAGATTTACTATGACCCTGCAAATTCCGGTGCTTTGGGGGGTAAAAACAGATTAAAACAGGCTGTTTTACAGGAATACGGTGTAAAATTATCTGATAAAGAGGTGACCGAATGGCTTTCAAGTCAGGACACATACACGCTCCATCGAACTGCACCAATAAAATATAAACGGAACCGTGTAGTGGTGTATGGGAAAAGCCAACAGTTTCAGATGGATTTAGTCGATATGTCTTTTTTTTCTAAACACAATCAGGGTATTAAATATATAATTACGGTTATAGATGTTTTCAGTAAATACGCTTGGACCAGACCTTTGAAAAATAAGACCGGACCGGAAGTGGTTAAAGCTTTTACGTCTATTTTGAGAGAGGGGCAGATACCTGTCAAGTTACAGACAGATAAGGGTACAGAATTTTTCAATAAACATTTTCAGCAATTGATGAAAAAATATAACATACATCATTTTGCAACAGCCAGCGATTTAAAAGCGAGTGTGGTCGAAAGATTTAATAGAACTTTAAAAGGACGAATGTGGCGTTATTTGACAGCTATAAATTCCAAACGCTACTGTGACATATTGCAAGACCTGACAGATGGGTATAATTCAAGCTACCACAAGTCAATTAAAATGAGACCAGTGGATGTGGATAAGGAAAATGAAAATGTGGTGTTTAATAATTTATATGGGGAAAAACGTAAAGAGACACCCAAGTTTAAATTCTCGATTGGAGACGTTGTACGAGTATCTAAAACCCGTAATATTTTCGCAAAGGGGTACGAACAGAATTATACTGAAGAATACTTCACCATAACGGCGTGTATACCCCGAAATCCGGTCGTGTATCGGATACAGGACTATGACGGGGACTTGATTGAAGGTTGTTTTTATGAACAAGAATTACAGAGGATTATAGTTAGTAATAATTCGGCTTTCAAAGTTGAAAAAATACTGGACAAGCAACGTCGTGGAAAAGTCATGTACGTTCTCGTCAAGTGGCTTGGCTGGCCTACAAAATTCAACAGCTGGGTCCCCGAAAAGCAGGTGATGGATCTACAAACCGTCTTAAAGCCGTAGTGAATTCGTGACAGGTGTCATTTATGTGAATTATGTCCGAGGAGGGGTTCTATGTCACGCTCCCGTGCAATGCCTCGAGTGGCATCTATCCTGAGAATTGTATATCCAATTACAGAACTAGACTGGCCAGAAGTATAATTTTAAAAGGCCTGTGGGAGGTGGCATTGGTCGAATTTGAATACCCGTTGACGTGGTATGCATTTAATGAGGATGACGCATTTTTTGTTATTGTTTGTGATCAATGTCTGCTGCAGGATAACCACGAGCTCCCTGTTAGGGGTGATGCGTTTCAGAAACCTCTAAAATTATCAACAAATCGGTATACGTTGAAATGTGGGTATTTTGAGGATGTACCCATCTTACTCAGGGATATAAACATCTCTCTCCCCCCGGCGGTACGACTCGTCTACGACCGTATAAAGAATAAGGTATTTCTGAAAGCACCTCACGGGACGTCGCTGACATTTTATGGCAAGCTGGCTATCATCCTGGGTTTAAAACCAGGGGTTTCTATAGAAACTGTAAACAGTTCGGATGAACATCGAGACACACACATCGCATATGCTCCGTTCCAGGCTGATATAAGTGGGGGTTTTTACACATTGTATGTATACACTGATATAATCGAGTGCCAGACAGTTGGAGATGTCCATGTACCTTTACTAGGCACAGTACACATCGAAGGTGAGACTAACAAAGTTGTCAGTGTCAGGTACGACAAGTCACACTACGTGCGCCTTAATAAAAACAGTATTAACGAGATTACTATAGAGATTAAAGACGACTTAAACAGAGACGTCCCATTCACCTACGGGAAGGTTGTATCTAAACTACACTTTAGACCCGTGAAGCAACACCTGTTTTAAAAAATGGCTTATCTAGCACCATACCAGCCGGATCCCGAGCGTTACGTCTCGTACTACCAAGCGCAAACCGGAAATGGTATCCCCGGATACACCGGCGGCGGTGTTATGTACGGTGGGGTTTTTTTATCAGGTATCGGTGGTTTGTTTAGAGGGTTGTATAGATTGGCTGTGCCGCTTATTAGGAGAGGGTTCAGTATAGCAAAACCACACATGAAAACCGCAGCAAAAAATATAGTGAGTGACGTCGTTAGCACAGCCCTAGCAAAGTCATATAACAACGATGATGGTCAGAGCGGGCATGGTCTGATGGTGATGGGGCGTAGACGATTAAAGCCGCCTGGGGCCCGTATGAGAAAGGGGCGTGGTCATGGCATAAAGAAAAGCAGGAGCGTCACCAAAAAACGCTCAGTCGCAAAAATCAAAAGAAGAACTCGTGTGAAGCGTGTGAAAAGAACCACAAAATTAAAAAGACGAGTCAATACTATATTCTAAAAAATAAAAATAAAAAACATGTCTCTGCTACATTGCATGTCTGACGAATGTGTTAAATCCGAGCTGGATCTGTTTACCGTCCCTTTGACACAAACAGCTATTGAGAAGAACACCTACATCGAATACCCACCGATTTCGGCTATTTCTGATTTATCTCCGATTGAATTCTTCATAGCGGGGACGGGTGAAGATTACACAGATTTGAATAACACATTATTATTTACCCGTGTCAAAATAACTATGCCGGACGGGTCCGATTGTCCTGAGGGAGCTCCAGTGACGGTTCTCAATTACCCGGCGGCGACAATCTTCTCACAGGTTGATGTGTCTTTGGGGGACCGTCTAGTTTCACAACCGTCCAGCACTTACCCTTATAGATGTATTATCGAAACGCTCATTAATTATGGGAGAGACACGTTAGAAAGCAACTTTTCAGCAGGTCTTTTTTTTAAGGATACGGCCGGGAGTATGGATTCGACTATCCCTGGAGCCGGCAACGAAGGTTTGACAAAAAGAGCTGCGTTCACCAATGCCAGTAATGTGGTGGAGTTATTAGCACCGATACACTGTGATATGTTCTTTCAACCGAAACTATTATTGAACTATTGGGTTGATATCCGTATTCGCCTAACCAGAGCAAAAGACGCATTCTGCTTGATGAGTGGCGACGCCATCGATTACAAGCTAAAAATTCTCTCAGCTTCACTCTTTGTCAAGAGAGTGAGCGTGTCACCGGCTGTGCGTTTGGGGCACGCACAAGCGCTTCTCTCGGCGACAGCCAAATACCCCATAGACCGTGTCTGTGTGAAAAATTTCTCCATACCAGCAGGGGCGCGCGTCTCAAACCACGAGAATCTCTTCCTCGGCACTCTTCCAAAATCTATCATTTTAGCTATGACTGATAACTCGGCGTTCACAGGGGCTTATGACAAAAACCCTTTTGCTTTTAAGCACTTTAATTTAGAGTATCTCAATCTCACCGCAGATGGAGTCTCGAATCCTAATAGGCCTCTTCAACCCCAATATAATTTAGGTAACGCCGTTAGGGAATTTTACCAGCTGGTGTCTGCGACCGGTAGACATTTGAAGAATCAGCCGCTGGCCATAGACAGGGAGGATTTTCTCAACGGATACACACTCTACGCTTTCAATCTCACGCCCGATGACGAATGTGGGCAACACATGTCACTAATTAGATCGGGAAATATTAGATTAGAAGTGCGTTTTAGAGAGCCGCTTGAACACACCGTCAATCTTTTAATTTATGCAACCTACGATTCTCTTCTCGAAATATCAAACCGGAGACAGGTGCTCGCTGAACACCACTGACGTGGGGGCTTGAAATGAATACTGTACAGTTGACGGAAATCATGGATAACTTCTGTGACATCAATTTTCTAGGTGTGTTTCCTAGCGATTACCTCCCCAAAGCACCATTGGTAGATACACCGGCCCTGTTAATTTCTAATACAGACGCATCGGGTGATCCGGGGCAACATTGGGTGGCGATGCACGTAGGTCGAAATGGTGTCGCGTGTTTCTTTGACAGCTTCGGCAACCCTCCGAATGCAGACTGTTTTCCTAGGTCTATTCAAGATTTTCTAAAAAATAATTCTACACAAGTTCATTATTCTACCAGACAAGTGCAAGATTATACTTCTGTTACCTGTGGACAGCATTGTGTTTTTTTTCTGTATCATATTTCTCGAGGTTTTGAGTATGAGAATATAATGAAATTTTACCATAATGATAATCTGTTAAAAAATGACTCTATGGTATCTCTTTTTGTAAAAAAATTGAAACCCCGTGTCTGTGATAGGAAATCATTCAAGTGTATACAGTGTGTACAGACTGGTAAAACATATCAGACGTATTAACTCATGGTGTATGTGCATATGTATCGAATAAAATGACACGTAAACGAATGATGTTTTTCTCCCCTTTTATTTGACATCACAAAAGCAACAACACAATATACATCTTTTAAAATAAAAAATATGAAATTCATAGACTTATGAAATAGGATAAGTCACACACATTGGGTAAAATAGATAAAATCATTTGTTAAAAATCCAACCATTGTTTACTGTCTAATTTAGAAGAATTAAATACAGCTGCATCAGGGGTGTGCGGTGGTGTTTTACGATGTCCTCGTTTTTTCAATGATTTCGACGGTACATCTCCAAAGCTATCATCTGTTGTTTTTCTTTTAAGCGATTCGATCATGTGCCTAACATGATGGTTGGCTACAGTCGAATAAGGTATGTGCAGATTGGCAAAAGCCTCCAGAAACGCATGCCACCCCACTGGGCGCCTGTTATCACGTATCATCTGTGGTGACGTCACACTTTTCACCAGATCAAACACATGGGATCCGGGGATGATTGCCCCTTTATAAACAAATTCCCCGTTATCTGTCCATGAAGACAACTGTTTGGCTTTGGACATTTTATCCATAATATATTTCACATTTTTTAAACTTCTCTGTGGTACATTGTTTAATACTTCAGATACGATTACATCATCAGGGGCTTCCTCAGATCTATCTGATGCATGAGCGATCTCACTGGTCTCGGTCTCAACGGGTGGGTGTGTGAAGGTCAGTGTGCTACTTTCCATATCGTTGTGTTTCACCACACTAAGATATCGCTGTAAAGCATTGGTGTAAAGTTTTGCCTTCTCGTACGTGTTCAAATCATGTTTCTGCAATATCTCTCTAATAGCTGAATCCAGATGGTCCTCCACAAAAGTGTGGATGTTTTCGCGAGGTGTTTGTGCAGACCTTAGTCTGTCCAATTGATGCTTTGGCACTAGATACATTTTATCAGTATGATCCATTCTCTTCAGATTTAGCTTCTAGTTATCAGACTAGATATGAAAGGCAGAGCTACTGATAATAAAGGCAAGATAAACCCTCCTTTTTGATTAATCATGCGCCTCTTTCTGGTTATGTTGATCTTTTTATTAGCGACGTACTTTATTTCAGTCTTTCTCCTTTTTAAAGATCCGTGTTGTTTCGCTGTTAGAGGGATCTTACCATGAAGAATATTGAGTGCGACTTCGCAGAGAGCCAGTATAAGCTCGTCAGGTGCTGAATGGAGAATAGCGTTTCGTTGTCTGGGTGAGCTCTTGTATAATAACTTCAAAAGGTACAGATTTCTGGAAAGTCTCGAACTCATGTTAAACACCCTTTCTGGACGTAGACCGCCGGATAGTCTGACAGTAAATCTGTTCTGAGACGAAATCTTTCAGGTGTTTGCGGTTTATAATCTATCAGTAAATAGCTGTAAGGCCTCTCGGTTGCATCCTGGTACGCTTCGATGAAAAATTTTGTATTACCAGGAAACATCTGACGACCCAAAACACCTATCTGTTGCTTATCTCGGGGGTTTTTAAATATTATTAAATAATTTGCGTTAAGCCCTATAGTTCTGGTAGATTTACCCTGGAAAAAAAGATTCTGCACCAATAATAAGCAACTAATCCCATTGTGATGGGTGTACTGTGTAAAAACCCTCTCGACTTCAGAACTGCATGCTGCTTGAGACATGACATCATCTAAAATTAAAAGGGATCTTTTATCGCGAGGAAATAAAGATTCATCATCCAGTTTCTTGGGGATATTTTCAATGAATTTAATATCAAAAGCATGCAACAGTTCGTCGTATAAAGGTTGCCAGGATGTATATATGTAAACAAAATTATCAAACTTCACAGAACACATTCTGTCTGAGTTATACATTAGAGTCTTCACAAAAAAAGTCTTCCCGCTATTGCTTGGACCGCTAACAACCCCGGAAAAAGGATGTCTGAGTCTATAGTCAAAAACATCTGTTTCACACATATTCACAGATATTGTTAAAACCCGTAAGGTAATGTTGTGTAGTCAGGTAGAAGGACACGCTTGTCATACACGATTCTGAACGTCTTCACAACTGTTTTATTATGCAGCGTGAAGCGCGACTTATTGCGTGTGATGGTGTCCGTGCTAGCGAGCAGGTGCGTACTGACACCTGTCTCAACATATGAGCGCACAAGACCTATCAGACTCTGCAGCGTGACTATTTGTGCGTTCTTAGCGTGAAGCGTTATCCCTTTAGCTTTGAGACACGTATGCCCATTTTTAGTGGCAAAACCATAAGATTTAGGCCCTGATGCTGAAAATAAAACCAGATAGTCTGACGGTTCTAATTCGCTCGTGAGCTGACCGAGATAAGGTCCTGTCTCAGGAATCCAATCGCCGTTTTTCGATACAAAGATAACAGAATCTGTATCGGCATAAAGGACTCTCTTATCTAATTTATCCAAAAGATTATAGAGCTCGAGTCGCGCGTATGCAGTGGTGAATGCCCCAATAAACACGTTAACATCACGAGTCGGAGAGGGGTCTTGTTGCGCGTAAGACCATTGGATTAAAGCCACGGAGTCAGATACAAAAGAGAAATGTTTTATCACATACGCATTGCTAAAAAGACGCTGTGTGAACTCTTCAGGTTCTGTCAGAAGCTCGGCGCTGGGGAGATGGCTGCGAAGAGAGAAGCGACCCCAAAGAGTATTCATGATTAGCTTCGTTATGGATCTTTTTGCCGGATTGTGTGAAATATTAGAAATGTCCAGTTGAACCCCTTGGTTTTCAAGATAATCGTCGACATAAGACTGCTTATCTGCGTCTGTCACCACGTGTGAGGGAAAGCCAGAGGCTTCCTGCTTGAATTTTAGAAATGTATTTACATAATCACTGAACAAGCTGTCAGATGTTTGTTCAAAATGCCAGATTTCATCTATTTTCAACACCTCATATCCGTGTTGAATAGCTCGCTGTAATTCGATGGAAACCCACGAGCCTGTCATACACCTGTCCTCATCCGCGTGACAGCATTGAGGGGTCTGAATCCGGCTCTCAGCACAAGTCCTACACAAAGGAAATAATAGCTTACCACCGCTTCTGTAAGGCAGAACAGGGTGATAGAGCTTGCGAGGGGGGAGGACGGTGGCTTTGACAAGCCCAAAATAATTCTCTATAGGTTCGAAATCCTTAAAAATTATTTTAGGGTGGCCAATAGGATAAGTTTTACATGATTGTACGTACGGATACAAGGATGTAAAATCATAATAATCCAACCTCTCATCCTCGGCTGTTTCGTGGTATAGTTTGTACGTATTTGTACGTCCTCCATAAAGTGCTTCACGAGGCGTCATTCTCTCGGGCGCTTCGTAAGATTTCATAAATTGTATCACTGTCGGATCTGTTTGTTTCGCAGCCTCCCACTCACACCCCCACATAGAAATAACGCGCAAGGAATACACTTTACGAAGGGCTTCTAGTTTATCATCCGATTGTCTCCTGAGTGCCCCGAAAGACACTCTTGATAAGGGATTAATTTCTTCATCCTTAAATCTGCAACAATGTCCGTGAAAAAAGCACCCTAAATACTCTAAAGCTGTCTTGACACCCTCTTCACTCACGTAATACCCGTCAACATGATAGGGTCCGAAGCTGGCTTCGCCGCTGTTCAATGCGTGTTGGACATCCACGTTCTGTTTCTTCGCGTAAAACTCCAGCCATTGTATAGACGCGTTTGAGAAAGCTTTATACTGATTAATGTATGCGTGACTGTGTGTGAGAGCCAGGGTGTCACGCGCAAGGAAATTAGTTTTGAACACCTTCATACACGTTCCAGCAAGTGTCACTGATTTAAACGGATCAATGTTTGTACATTCGATGAATTCTTCACGATATTTTATACACGCTAGGCGTAAAATAATCACGTCATTCCGACAGTAAAAAGCGAGCTCCTTTTTGAAGTCAAAGACCCCTGATACACCTGTGTACCATTGATCAAATCTAGAGCGCTCGGTTTGACTGAGAGTGTCATAACCGTAAAACTCTTTTGCCGGGTAGGGCCCCACGTAATTTGCATTCTCCAATCTATTGAAGTGGTGGGGGAAAAAACCCTTAACACACACACCCAGGTTTAACGCCGAGGATTATTTTTCCCAGAGACATTGGGATAAACTGAAAAGAATCGACAAAACGTTGTCTAAACACAGTATCGTACATGTATAATATACGACATCCTTGCATAATAATTTTTGGTGTTAACCCCTCCTTTGCAAGGTGTTCCGCCAGTATAAAATTGTCAAAGCCCGATGAATTATGTCCTATGAATGTAAAGCCTGCGTATTTCGTACGTCTAAAGTGTTTAACCAGAAGCTCTACACATTCTGTACCACCTGCTTCAAACGTCTCGCCGTCGTGTGTCATTGCACATACATAATTAGCTGTATGCCTGCCATTTTCAAACATAGTTTCAAAATCGTAATAAATGTATTTTTTGTCATGTGTTTCAGGCTTAAGAGGTTGAATATAGCACTCGTGGCTGCCATTATCTGGCAAGACCTCTTTGCAATGTACGCAACGCTTTGGAGAACAGGTGTGGGGTTTCAACTTATCGCCGTTTCTCACAACCCTATAAATAGAGTGACATTTCGGGCAGAAACGCAGGGTATCACACTGCGATGTTTCACCAGGTACTCGTGATTTTTTATGCGTATTGTAGCAGAAGGTATTGCTACAATATCTGAGGCAATCTGGACATTGTCTAGAGTTTGTAGCATGTGATCGGCATTCGGCCGTATTGCACACTTTACATACATATTTACATCTGTGTGTGCGTATATCGTTGTGCCCTCTGTTGCAGAATTGGCAGACATAGCTATTCCCTATAAAACCTTTCAAATTTTTTATTAGATGATAATGCCCCTCGTGATTATACAAATGCACAGTCTTTGGATGAATTTCATCCATGTTTTTGTACACTTGTAGCCTCCCTGAGCAGTCTCGATGAAATACCACAATTTTTAGATCATATTTTCTCTCGAAAACAGCCAAATTGTGATACCCTATTTTATCATGTGGTGTAAAGCCACAACTTGTATGGATTTCGTACGCCGGTCTTTGTAACTGCTGATCAGTAAGCGACGGGTTAAGGAAATAGGCTAGACAAAAACTCAAACACATATTATTTTCGAAATTTGTAGGGCTGAACAAATGCATTTTATTCCTCTCTACACTCTCGCTGATCGCATGACTTGTAATTCTTCTGCGACCCCCTCCAGGCCTGTCCATAGCTACTGAAATCTGTAACGATAGTGATGTATCAGTGCAAATCTCACTGTTGCTCTGTGTTGCTTGTTCAAGCTGTTCGATAAATAATGAGGGATCATGATTATTCTCGGGTGTTAAAACGGTGTTTATGGACGTGGGTAAACTTTCTCCAGACAACGCAATGTTGATATATCCCGTTTCACCGGCCATCAGTTGAGAAAAATCTACAATCTCATTTAAAATGTTATGCAGATGAATATTAAAAGCGGCTAAATCGTTCGTGTCTATTTCGCTGAGATTAAGCGTTCTATTAATTTCTACTCCGTTGAAACGCGGTCTTGGAATAATTGTGAAATCACCCACGCGACCACCCTCGGTAGCAAGACTGCGTATTTCTGCCTGGCTCAAACTCATCTCAGGGGGCTGGGGGTTCGTTCGATCAGGCACCCCCGCACCTGTCTGTGTGCTTTCATTATCGTCATGTACGGGTATTTCCCCCAAATTTTCTTGCTCTGCTATTATATTTCGCAATAGCTCGGTTGTGGTTAGGCCATTTGTGTTTATCATTCGTAACTGCTCATTTATTAAAAGACGTAAACTGTTAGTGTGACGTCTAGATCTTTCGGCTTCTTCGGCTTCAGAGTCTGAGTCTGTGCGCGCTCTTTTAGAAAGCATTTTGATATGTTTTATTTAAATCGTGTAAAACAAAAGCATGTGTAGGACTACCACATAAACAATAATACCACATCAATAACTAGTCACTACTAGTTTTTTAAAACAGATACAAATAATAACCATCAAATTAAACAAAATAACATCACTCGTTTGAAATAAAAAATAAGGAAATGATCACCTTCTCATGAAGACCTCATGTAATTCCCGCAATAGTCTTTGAAGAATATTTAGTCTCTCTGAGAATAGCGACAATGCAATTGTCTGTAGCTGCAGGTCTTCCCGTGCCTGCGTAATTTCCCCACGCACTGCCAAAACCTCACTACGTAATTGCCTGTTTTCGTTCAAAGTTTGCTCATGACAAACTCCAAAAAAATCAACAGCGCTCCTTAAATCAGTCGTATGGCGATTCTGCTGGTCTATCACTCTGTGTAGAAGTGTGACAACATCGCTTTGGGACTCGTACACAATGGCCTCGGTTTGTTGAAACGATAAAGGTTGATTAGCAACTTCTAAAATCCGTAAAAAATTCCTGTTGGTGCTGCGAAGCATGTCATGGCTCAGGTTCTGGACATCACAACATCTGTATGGGGGCCTGAAACATCCTGCAGAGTCCTCAGAACTGCCGTCATCTGATGAATCCTGGTCAGAATCGAAGGCGTCCAAAACCGCTTCCTGGGATTGTAAGAAAAACTCTAAACCCCTCTCGTCGTATTCATGTGCTAGATGAAACATAATAATAGGTTATTATATGAAATATTTGTTAGATGAAATATGTAAAAAAAAAAAAAAAAAAAAATGCAACTCACAATTGTCATTTGGAGAGTTCACAGCCGATTCGGTTCCGTAATATACCTCATCGTAAAATTGTGCTAGATGAAAACATAATAATAGGTTATTATATGAAATATTTGTTAGAAGAAAATATGTAAAAATTTGCAACTCACAATTGTCATTTGGAGAGTTCACAGCCGATTCGGTTCCGTGATATAAGTCTGAAAACCGTTTCCTACACGGTGTTGAAGTGGACGTGCATTGTGCCTCAAAGTTTTGCTCTGGAGAATAAAAAATAAAAAATAAACATTTCAATTATTATTTTAGAAATCTAGGAAAATATAAAATAATTCTAGGAAAATATAAAATATGATAAGGTAAAAAACAAAACAAAAAAAAAAACATCGTCGCTCACCTTCGCATGGATATTCTAACTCTTCCCCGTTGTCAGAATTATAGTCCCCATAAACCTCCCGAAGACGCTTAATCCCACGTCCGGAGCCTCTGAGACCGCCCGGAGCAATAGATTGTGTTGCCCCGTCGCTGGATGAAGGCTCCTGATGCGTATCCCCGTCCGAAGTCGTATCGCTTTCGTGGGATCTGTGTGACGACCCGACCCGTAGCTCGACGACCCTGGCGTCCCCCAAGGTGTGACGTTGTCGTACGACCTACTGGTCTCATCCAATGGATCGGTCGCTACACTCGCCAATACATCCCCTGAGCATCCTAGCACGTGACTGGGGGAGCGTGATAATATGTTTTCGAAGTTATTCACTTCTGACGAATTTTCATTATAAACATGTAAAAAATCATCAGGTGAAACACCGTCTGGAAAGGACTCCACATCTAAAATCAGACAGATGTATATTAACAACAGTAATATTTTCAATGAAATGTATAACGTTTGGAAAATTTACTCACAAAGCTCGTTCAAAATTTCCATCAAATCTTCGTCAAAATATACACCCTCGGCTCCCTCTGCTGTTTCATGTTTAAAAATGAGAGAAGAAAATTAAACACTCATTTGTTATAATATTTTTGTAAAAAATAAGAAATAGACTACACCCTACCGTATTGATCTTCGGCCATGTTTTGTAGGATATCGAATCTGTAGACGATCTCGCTCAGTGTATATCGATCGAATGAGCTGGTCTCTTGTCTTCGTAAGACCCCCCCCCAAATTCAAAAAACACATTTTTCCTCTCAACCCCTAAGTAAAACGATCCTCCGTCGGAAAACACATCTTTCTCGAAGAATAGTTCTTTCAACTCCGCATGGGATCTGATAGCTGACTTTACAACTAGAAAAACATATGGTGAATCTCCCGATAGAACCGGGCCAAACATCGCTGATAAAAACCATGCAATAAAATAAAATCACGCTTCACCAAAACTTCACAACTCCGCATGGGATCTGATAGTTGATTTTACAACTAGAAAAAGACACGTGGTGAATCTCACGATAGAACCGGCCAAACATCACTGATAAGCCATGCAATAAAATAAAATCACTCTTCACCAAAACTTCAAAAGAGAAAAAATAAAAACAGACCCCCTCATGTTTTCAAACACATCAAGGGGGGTCAGACATTACGGAGCCAATAGTATGTGATAGTGTGTGTGTGTGTGTGTGTGTGTGTGTGTGTGTGTGTGTGTGTGTGTGTGTGTGTGTGTGTGTGTGTGTGTGTGTCTAGCGGTGAGACTTAAATTCTTTGGTCTAAACATTTAATTATGCATTCATCTGTAGGGTAGTCATTGTTATGCTTAACAACTTATAGGCTCCTACAAGGAGTATCCATGTACGGAGTATCCAAAACCTATTTACATAGAGAGATATACAAATAATTATAGAATAAAAACCCCGTATTAAACAAATATAAAAGATTAATAAAAAAAGTGTTTTCCCACACACGTCACGTGTGGGGTGTGCCGTGGGAGGAGTCAGGGTGTGGGGTGGTGTACAGACTTTGCTGTCATCATTGCTGTCAGACCTCCTGTACGATCAGATGTGTTTTTTATCGTGCATCCCGGAGATTACACTCTGTGCTCTTTCACACATGTTTAAACACAAAACTGGTTAAACTTATCTTCCTCTTTCAACGTTTTGCACAAACGATTATTTGTCTGATGACATTTTAACACTAACACTTATAAGAAATACAATTTATACTTTTAACATTTATACACTGTTTTAAAACTGGTTTTGAATGTACAACAGACTTTGATAAAACACTGAACTTACCTCGTCAACCTTACGGTCAACCTTCTTAAAAATAAATAAAAAAATAAAATAAAAAAAGATTTGAAAACACATTGTTTTAATGTTTTTCAACATTGTTTTAATGTTTTTCAACATTTTTTAACGTTTTACATTTTTTAAATCATAAAACTCTCACTGACACACTTCAAATCCTCACAACCCTAAGGGGAGGGGTGGCCGGAGGGGGTGAGGGAGGTGGAAAGAGGAGGGGGGACCGTGGGAAAATTCCCGCGGTCCAGGTGTTCAGACCGGAAGTGGGTGGGTGGGGTAGAAGGGGGCGTGGCTTGAGCGTGGGAACCATTTTATTGGGCCATAAATCACTCAAAGTGATGGCTTGTGCCCTTATACCTCTCTATGACATACCAAACACTAACAAATAGAACAAAATAGTGGCACAATACAAAGAACACAGCTTGAGTTGATCAGCTGGCTGGACATCATGACACGCACGGAGTTCACCGCTGCGTGTCTCACCCTCCTGTACACTCCACTTATATGCTCAGCACGAGCCATCAGAGCAACGGACCACAGGTGCGCAGGGGAGGAGCCTACACTCAGAAAGAAACACCAATTAGAAGACGAAACAAACATACACACAAAAATACACAGGCAACACCCATAAGGCTGAGGCCATAACAGCCACCGGCCTCACGCCGCTCTCAGGTGTATCTCACCTGTTAAAAATATATAGTGTGATCGAGTCTCTTTAGAGGACTAGGAGGAAACCACGCGAATCATATGGATTAGGTGATGTTTTTTGCGATTAACTTTTTGAAACGTGAACAGATCTGGTTAATATTTTATCGGAGGGTTGTAACGTTAAATCTCTCAGGTTTAATTAAAATATGTCAGTTTTTCTTTCGAAGATGAACGAAAGTCTTAATTGGTTTGGAACTACTTAATTTTACCCAGCTTCTTCAAGTTTGCATGGCGAGCATTTGGAACCTCATTATATTGTGATTCTCGGTAAGATCTGTATTACATTAACGTTACTTGTCGGTGCCAGTTGTATTTTTGACTAAGGGGCTTTTTACACCTGTCTGTCTCTCAGTCAATGTGTAAATTTAAATGGAAGCCTAAATATAACTAAACAAATCACACTATAAATGTCACTATATCACCAAAAATCCGCTATCTCAAAACCAAACTCCTCTCACAAAAACCCACGACGTGAAAATGCGTTGACTTTACTTTTATACTGTGCGATTGTGTGATCTGTTCCCGACCCTGTCAATTAAACCCTGATTCGGCGGACCATGCCACCTGTTGAAACACTCAGAAGCTTCATTTAGCCGTAGTCACGTGACGTGGGTGTTTTGAATCAAGCTTCGGATCAGTGTTTTGAAACATCTGTGCTTCGGGATCTCGCAAAGCTTCAGAACGTCAGCCATCCCTATATTTGAGCGTAGTCATTAGCAGCGAGGGGTGATGAACAGCAGATGCACTGATGCAGCTCAGCTGAGCGATCGCTGATGAGACCGTGTAGTTGGCCGATAGCGTTAGCAGCATCTTGACTACCTGGCCTGCCAGAACTGACGCTGATGCTCAATTTGGTCATAATGCTGTATCTCATTTAAATTATTGTTTTTCAAGGATAACCCTAGTGAAGATAAAAGTGAAACATATGATTATGCCACACCACAAGAACAGCTAAGTGTGGAAACTGTGAGTATAGTGTAGTGATAATCAGATCGGTAGGTGAGCCAGCTCTGGTATGTGGGAGGGAATTAACTAGATTCTAATGTAGTTAAGTTCCCCTTTAACTTCCATTCATGAAACAAAGGGGATAGTGTTTTGAATTGATTAAATCATTGACTCTGCCTCGCACAATGCAGCATCTTTCTCTAATGAATGAACAACGAAGTGCTTTGCTTACGAGTCGAGGCGCTCTGGACATGTGACTCGAGATAAGACCTCATGGGTCTGACCGACGATCACGGGGTCTGCTTGATTTGATCACTTCACAATGCTGCCTGAACGCTGAAGGACAATCACACATTGATTGCACACACACACACACACACAAATGTCCTATAATGTGTATATAAATGTATACTGTATAACACAGAAATTGGATCCAACCTTCCGGTATGCATGCATATCTAATTAGTCTTGTCTTATTCTATAGATGTAATTTTAACTGTTCTGTAACTTCGAACCTTAAAGTGTATTTCTAAAGAAAGATTCTATAACTCTCCCTTCTTGCTAGGTCATAAAACTTTATGACTCCCAAAAGGAATTCCAAGGGAAATCACAGCTCCCACTTGAATTCTGATGAAGAAAGGGGAATAGCCTCTGCAATCTTATATTGTCTATAAGTATAACCACTTAAGAAATGCATAAACATGAATTTGATATTTCCTAGGTCACGGTAGCCGGTATTATGGCTTTATAATCGTGTGAAGGAACATTAAATGCTTATAAAATGCATATCTTATGTAACTCTGTATTCCGATAATCTTCATGCGACGTGTCTGATATGTCTGTAATTCGCTCAATCTAACGGAGCCGAATTCCGATAGCATGATGAAGTAAGGTGCATTATTTTACACATTTCATATTTCAGGAGCCAAACGGCTCAAATGCAATCTCCACATGAAGTGGGCATCCCCCACAAGACAAAGAGAACTGTGTCCGCTTCAGATCCGCGGACGGTCATGTGTGATTCGCGCAAACAGAGGCGTGAACCTAAGTGTCCTTAAAGAGACGCGCCGAGCTTCCCTTGTTGGCTGCTGAAACCCTTCGGAAAGTTTCCTGAAAACTCTCTGCCTAAACTCCCTGGCTCTTCCTGCTCTTCGTGGCTTCATCATGTGACTCCTCGTGCGTCTGGACATCGCCTTAGTGTGATGATCCATCGTTTCTCTCTTTGTTTTCTTCAAGTTTATTTTATCTTTTTCGAAGTCTCCTCTGTTCATGTCTTCTCGCGAAGAAAATGAACACAACCAGACTGGCAAGCTTCACCTACAAGGACATTCAAACACGCCGCGCTCGCTGGACGAACCCGAACGCTCGGCATCCACATGACAGAGATACATACACACGCCTTTTCCAGATCAGCCCCACCAAAGAGCTTTATCTCTGCAAGTATCCGTCTTACTATGCTTATTTAAGATCTGTTGAGTCTTGTTCTAATTCAAAAGGTTCTGTGTCTGTGATGAATTGTGCCAAGAAGATCTCATCTTCTCTCTCTCTCTCTCTCACTCCCAATCTTGCGCCCTCGCAACCTCTCTCTCTCTCTCCTATGTGTACTCGTCTGTCTCGTTAGTTACTGTTTAACTGTACATACATGTATCCTGTGTTCAAATGTAGAATTCTGTATCCGTAGTTTCAATTATTAAAACCATATTCTTGATTGATCCTGAAGTGCTCATTTACAAGTCAATGAAATGAATATCTCGCTAAAAAGCTTTACAAGTTGTTACTATATCAGTAACGTAAATTTTATAAACACGAGAAAATTAATGTTCACGGCCGGAACATTGAGATTTCTTGGAGTTTATAAAAAGGGACAACCTTGTTGAGAAGTTGGTTAGTTAACCTTACGGCTGTTTGCTGGACAAACCGATTGTTTGATAAACTAAATTGATTCCCTTAAAGTTGTCTCATATAATCGATCTGTAATGAGACCATTGATATATGAATGAGGAATTATAATTCGTTATGATTTACCATTCATATATACAATCGATCTATTTTCAATTTCGATAATTCAACTGTAATATGCAATATATTAATCATATACATGATTAATTATTAAAATTCCCTATGCATAATTTGAGCTAATTAAGGCACATCTCAATGTGGCTACATAATATGGTGGAGGATGCGGGCACATTTCAAACTTTGTTTTATGAGCAAATTCAGTTTCAATCTGTTTATATGGTTATTAATAATTTTGTGCACGCACGACAGGGAATTTTGAAATTGTGAGAAGTCGCACTGCGAACTCACTCCTAACTGACAGGCAAAAACCCGACGTCAGTCAGTAACGTTACATGTTAACAGCTGCTAAAATATGCATAGACATGTTTTTATCACTGTTAAATGATTACACTGCAGTATTAATATCACGAATGATCTGTTTTGAGATGAAGACAACTCTCTGCAGGTGATACATTTTAATATGTCTAAAACCGCCTATTAAGACGAAGCAATCTCTTACTAGTGTGAGACAATCTGATCAAAGCGAGAGTCCTTTGATTCAGTAGTAAAAGGCCTGATATTATAATCGTTAAAGTAACGATGAACTCCTGGTTTGAAAAAAACATTGATTTAGCTAATCAATTGTAAAAAAACGAAAAGCATATTATCACAAGTGCTATTTGATATATGCTTGGAGTCGAATACAGATGAATAATTCCTGTTTCCTTTTGCACGACGCAGCGAAGAAAACCTGCTAACGTGTTAAATAAATATAGCACCGATAAAAATCCAAAACTGAAAACATTTTTAATCAATGCCATTTGATAAATGTTATCGGGAGCCGAAGCAACAGATGAATAATTCCTGTTGTCCACAATTTACGTGCAGTGAAGAAATCTTGCCACACACTTTTGTGAAATATAGCACCAAAAATCCGCCGAGATTTTGAAATAATTGTGATTTTTGCAGACAACTGACGCATAGAAATGCACTCAGAGTTAAATCACTCTGAAGCCGAGTGCTCAGTTCCGCTGACAAACACTAAAGACACCTTTTTAGTGCTTAATAGTGCAAGTTACTTCAACCCCATGACTTCAAATGGCGCCATCGTGTGGACGTTAGGAGAAAGAAATTCTCAGCGTAAAATCACACTGAATGTAATTCCGCTGACGAACACTGGAGGGCAGCCTTCCAGTATAGTCTGATTACTTCCGCTCCGTGACATCATTCTGCGCGAGCTAAATTGCGCCCCCGTGTGGGCATTACCAAACAGGTCACTTTGTTTTCAAATTCTCTCTTGTTTTTTTTTTTTCTCTGTTTCATTTTCCCTGTGATAATGAACTCTGCAGTCTAACTTCAATGTATATATGTGCATTAACAGCTCTGGTTGTGCTAAATATTATTGGATGTTAGATTTTCCTGCCCTGACTGATTACAATTATTTTGAATTTGATTCAAACAAGATTTGAATTAAAATTTAAGTTAAGACTCTCAGCTCAGTCACTGATACCCACTTAACAAAGGGCGCCCCCTCGTGGCATCCCCGGCTAAGTCGGTTTATCACTCCCTTCCTGCTTTCATTCTGTGTTGAAGTGGTCAATTTCCAGGTGGTTTATTTGATGTGCTATCACTGATACCTTACAGTAATCGTGATTATCATCAGATATTATTCTGATCTTTAACTCGTCTTACACTTATTCAAATTTGGTTTGGAATATCAAATTCCTAATTTAAATTTGAATTAAGTTTCTCATGTCAGTTTTGTTTTCTCTATTTTCTCTCTTTTCCATTCCGTTGTGAATTGTTTTATTTCTACCTTTCCCTTCTGATTATTGTATAATTATTGACGATACTTCACTGTTATCGTTAATTATTATAGGATATCATCTTGACTTTTCAATCCCCTTACACGCATATTTAAATTTGGTTCGAGACCAGTTTGAACTTAAAATTTAGATTGTGTTGGTCTGTCAGCCATTGATATCCACTTGGAGGAAACAGCGCCACTGTGTGGCCTTGTGGATACCAAATCGGTATCACTCTTTTCCCCTTTTCACTATCTGGGAGTGTTCATGTATATCACCTTTCTCTCCTGATTATTTTACAAATAGGACTGATACTTCAGTGTATCTGGACTATTGTAGGATATCATTCTGAGTGTTACATTTCCTTACACGTTTATTTAAATTTGATTTCAACTCCTTTGAATTTAAATTTAAATTAAGGTGGCTGACTCAACCAGGTTAACCACAAGTGCGCCCCCTGGTGGCAAAAACCCACTACTACGGTTCACTTCCTCCTGTGTTCAGCCTGCTCTCTTTCGTTCTACCTTTCGTTTTGATTATCTAATAATTATGGATGATACTTCACTGCTATCATTAGTGATTATTTGATATTATTCTGATTTTCCCTTTAATTCTTCGTACATGCTTATTTAAATTTAATTTAACCCTCTTTGAATTGAATTTGAATTAAGTTTGTCTATTCAAGTGACACAAACACGCTACTACCTGCCTCCTCCTTTGTGCCTCTGGCTTTCGTTATTTTCTATTTTCTCTTTTGGGTTAGGTCATTTTGATAATTACCAACATTATCATAATTTCCTTTAGTTTACTATTACTTAATAAAGTCTTTGCCTTTATTTCTACATACATAATTACCCCATTGGGTTAAACAAGAAAACCTTAATTCACTTTGAGTTTCGCTTGCTAAATCCTGTTCTGTATTTGTTCGTAGAATTCCCCAGGTGGTGATTTGACGATCATCTCTGGCTGGTTTCCGGCAAGCTGGTTTGTCTGACTGGCGTTACCGGCGCGGACCGTGAGTGAGCCTCGGACTCCCCTGTCTCTTTACATTGGTGCAACACATAAAACTGTGTCATCAGAAATCTGGCACTCCAAAGTCGCAGATTGTTTGAGAGGAATGCACCTTGGTAGAGATGAACGGGGAGGCCCGGGGACACGGCGGTTGAGCGTGGGGACGACGGAAGGATTAACCACGACGCTGGCTCCAACCAGAGTGACCTCAATTCACCCAGGCAAACTAAATAAGGCTTTCCACCGGTAAACCCACTAGCCCGTGGGCCCGGCTATAAATCCAGCTGGATAGCAGGCTCAGGCTCCCTATCCCCTGTAACACTCTCTGTGTTAGTATATCTCCCATTTTATTACAGACCTATTAATTTGTTCTGTTTAATTTTACTGCAATCTTTTCTATCACACTATTTTCTTTTTGTTCTGTTGTGATTTGTTTCTTTCAGTTCACCTAGAGACAGAACCTATGACACGAAGGACAGCTAAATAACAGATCGACCACTGAGCAGCTAGCGTCACCATGTGACCCACTAGGCTGCCGCCCTGTCAAAATCTTTATTTAGGCCTTGCGCTGACCTACGCAAATTGTCCCAATCTAACTGTCTGCACCAGTTAGCCAAAATTCGCATAGACGGCATAGCCCGTATTAGCATAATTCATTAGCTCGTAAACGAACTTGCAGTGGTTTTGCTTTCTTGTGTGTGTGCTGTGCTCCTCTCGCCCGCAGTGAGCCAGTATTGTTCCGGTCTTCCTGTCCCGCAGCCCGCTGGGACAACCTGGAGACATGGCTGAGATCCACCACACCTCTACTCCTCCCCAAAGTCGCCAGTGACTCAGAGCCCCCGAGCCAAGAGCAGCTGGACGCCGACTTGGACAAGCTGAGGGCTCACAAACCGAGCCAAAGCTACAACGACAAAGACTGGGCCCGACACGCCGGAAACCTCGCTCACAAGCTCATCGCACAAGCACGCCTCCACGAAAGGAGCCGCATCGCCCTGGAGCATGAAGGAGCAACGCTAAAGATGCAAGCGGAGGAGGCCCAGATCGTCAATCGTCTAGATCAACTACTCCTCGAAACCGAGGAAGAGGATGACACCGACCCCAAGCTACAGAAGGAAGTGGAAAGACTTCAAACTGCCCTGTCTGATCTTCGTCTACACACAGACCGAAAAGAGCAGTCAGAGAAAGAAACCAGAGAGGAGCTCAACATGAAACTCCAAAACGGTGAAGCTCTCCTTGCAAGAGCAGAGACTGAACTAAAAGAAATAGACACTAAAGCCAAGGCCTGCGAAAAACACTTGCAAGCGTCCCAAGCTGAAATCCATGAACTCATTCAGCACAAAGACAATATCATATACAAAATTGACATTGTTCACAGAGAGCTGAAACACTCTTATAGATTACAAAGCGACCGGAAAGGGGAAACGCACACCACAAGGTTTCCCCTGACCAGCCGGTCCGCACCTTTCAGCCAACAACACAGAGCTGAAAAGAAAGGTGAAAGTCCACCGTTCCCAAAAAAAAAACACCACCAGCCAGCCCACAAGAACCCCCGTCAGCGAAAGGGGGAGAGCCTTTCCAAAGAACCCCTGCCACTAACCACGGCATGGCTCCCAATAAACTTGACAAGCTGGCCAGAAACATCCCGACGTTCACTTCGAACCCTGCAAGAGGCCACGACGTGCACGCCTACCTGCAAGACATGGACTTTCACGTACAGACTGTTACCAACACAACCGCGTGGGACAGACTTTACCTGATAAGGATTACGTCCAGCCGTGAGGTGCGCAGCCTCCTAAATCGTCAAAAAAAAAGACACTGTCAAAACTGACTACCAGCAGCTGCAACAAGCTTTGATCCGTGAATTCTCTGATCCAGAATCAGACCAAGGGTTATTCACCGCCATGGACCTCAAGCAGGCCCGACTTGAAACCCCACAGACCTTCAACAACCAACTCCGACAAGCCTATTTCGGAGCCCAAAATCACCCAGGTATGGAAGAAGATTTCAACTTCAGAACTCTGTTTCTCCGAAATCTGCATCCCACAGTAAGTCATCACCAGGGCTTGACATTAACTTTTTTGCTCACTAGCCAATGTGGCTAGTGGTTTTCCAAAGTTACTAGCCACACAGCATTTTTACTAGCCACATTTTTGTTGTTGTGAAATTACCTGATTAAAGTTGACTATGGCGTGCTAAAATTTACTTGAACTAGATTTACAACCCTTTTAAATGTAAAACCACTGTACACACGCAAATCAAGACTAGGTATAACAATACAGGTCATTATCATTAGCTCTGATAAGGTTGTGTGTAAAGCTCCTTTAAAGCTCCTATAAAACCATGTATTAAGATGAAGACATAGCTTCTTATTGCATAATAAAAGTGGTGCATGGATGTAGAAGATTAATAAAAAATTTAAAAAACTAAACAAAAAACCTTTAGCATTAGAAACACTGTCTGTTTAAATATCAGAATCAGAATTACTTTATTGAGCCCCGATGGGAAATTCTTTGTTACAAGTTGCGTTTTCTGTGTCTTTGCACACCAGAAACGTGTCTGCTGGTAACGTACATGGAGGGCTATCTCGGGATTCGGGCGTTGCAGCATAGACGGCAAAATAGGCTATAAGAATATTTCGTTCTGTATTGACAGGTGCAATATTTGAATTTTTTTAAATTATATCTGCATTTGCCAAAACCTATGGACTTTCAAACATAAAAATGCCATTTATTAATATGTGTTCGTGTCAACATGACATATTTTCCTATTCTATTTAGCCTGGAAACGCTTCCAACAGGCTTGCGTGTCGCGTGAGAAATAGGCGTCGGTTTTTTTTCTAGCATGCACGCGTTTTCGGCGCGGCTCGAGACGCGCGTCACGCAGGCAGTGTGCAAGTTCTAACCTGTTAACATGGGAGCCGAAATAAAAACGGACACACCACGCAGCTGAGACGCGCACGCCACGCAGCCAGTGCGCTTCAGATGCCTTTTGAAAAGACTACAATTATTCAACCCGCCAAAGTGGCTAGTTGAAGTGACTGTGTTACCCGCCACGAGCAAAATCCACCCGCATTTGGCGGGTTGGCGGGTGTTAATGTCAAGCCCTGGTCATCACCTAGGTGTCCTGGCCTGTCCCCGTAGCATGTCTACCCACCAGCTAAGAGACTTGGCCCAAAAGGCTTACACCAAGCAAAAGACTGTGTCCAAAAGACTTTGAAAAACCCAACAATCTACTCTGTCTCTGAACACTACTCAGAGCTGCCCATAGAGGGCGCCCCACAACACCCAGCCACGTCAAAGATCCTGAAGGTGCTGAAAGAGCTTCTTCACGGGAGATCTCACAAGAGAAACAAGAGGTACGAGCCCGACATCCTGTGTCTACGCACCCTGAACACTGCTCGTTGACCCCAGGCCACAGAGCCAGCTGTCACACCACAAAGTGACAGCATCACCCAGCCACCACAGCTGACCGCTGCACAGCCTGAGCATGACAGCACAGTGTCACACAACGGGCACCAAAGTCCCGAAAGACCAAGAAATTCTGTTTTGGCTACCTGCCTCCGCAGCGACCCACACAAGACCGGCCCTAACCGCCCATCGATCAACACACCAGCCCCGACGCCAAGACTCCTGGGAAACCTGATCCAAAAGGGGGTGGCCCGAAAGCTCTACCTAGCCATCACGATAGACCTTGATTTCAGCATTAAAGCCCTGCTAGGCACAGGCTAAGACCTCATGTTGATATCAGCTGAACTTTTTGAAAGACTCAAAGCTAAGAGACAAGATCGAACTCTTACATCTCAAACGTGTGAGCTGAGCGTACAGTTGTACAGCCAGAACAACATCTGGCTAGAACGGGTAGCTCACATCCACCTGACAATTGGTCCTTCGAGTCTAGTCCATCCCGTGCTCATCTCACAAATAAACACTTTTCCACTTCGAATTGGCAAAGATCTGCTAGATCGATTTGAGCCTTTAATAGACTTCAAACAACTGCAAGTTTGGGCTCAAGTGCGAGAACCTGACCCCCTCCAGTCACACAGGTCACCAGAGCCAGACTGGCAGGCCACAGAGGTCACGGGAACTCCCACAGCCAGCCATGAAAAGACACAGACTCAACACCAGGTCAAGGTTCAACTGTGCTACCCTGCACCTTACAGCTCACTAAAAGACTTTGACACCTGCTGCCCAAAGGTCATGACTGACCTGCAGCTATATGATCAAACACATGCCCTTGCCAAACCTGGCGCATTAAACGAGCTGAGGCCACTTTCAACCCTCAAGGTTGAGGTGAATAAACACTGCTTGGCAACTTTACGAACTAAACTGCCTACCTCAGAGCCACTTCCGCTGGCTCCGCTGTTTACAACAACCAAAATAGCGGATGCGGGCTTCTGACACAATAAAGACTTTGCTTAACCACCTCTTGACCCCCCTCCCTCTTGGTTTCACTTTCACTTTCACTCTCAAATTGAAACCCAGATACTTTTGTTTTCATTTGTTATTTATTTTATTTTGACTTAAGGCGACCCCTATTTTATTTGTGAGTGTTTACTAGGGCTGTAGTCAACCAAAGAAATCCTTAGTCGACCAAAGTCTTGTCCTGCACAACGATTAGTCGACAAAAAAAAAAAAAAAAAAAAAAAAAAAAAAAAAAACGCGATGTTTTGATTGAACATTTTTTAACAATTGTCATAGAGCATTTATAAAACAACAACGAAAAAACATCAAAAATACATAAAACTATAATAATAATACAATTCTTTGAAAATTAAGTGATTTTTTTTTAACTGCAAAAAGTGAGGAGCACTGTCCTAGGTCTATAGTGACAGTCACAATCGCGCACCTGACCACACCACACCACACGCTACAAAAAATATAACTGCTATCTGCCACAATGAAAAATCCTAACAAAAGCTCTCGTTTATACAGGCTGTATATTCTTCTTTACTTTCAAAGCTATAGGTTAACTTTTGTCCAGCCTATCTAGGCGTTTTAAAACAAACACACACAAAAACCCAAAGAGCCTAAAAAACAATCCTAATAATAGGCTTTATTGTAGGACCGCATATAGGTTTATTTTCGTTTTGTTACATTATTTAGGCTATTTTCAAATGCGTCAAGTGTACAAATAAAAACAAAAACATATCAAGAAAACACAATCTATTGAGTCAGCATGATAAAGCCGTTAAAGGGACTGCTCACGTCTTTTGCGCGCTCAAGTTCGATTTCAAATGTAGGCGCGCGGTGTGCGCTAATGATGGAAGCAACGGTCGCGGTGCGACGCGCTCTTTTTTTTCCAAGTGCGTCCACGCCGCATCGAGATACAAACATATAGTGTATAAAAACATAAAAACCGAAACAAGTAGCGTTCTAACTGAATGAATACAGCTAAACTAGCTATATCCCTTACTGAGCACGAAGCAGCAGCGCAGCCAGCCACAGGTGCGAACCGAGTGTTCTATGTGTGTGCGCTAAACTGTGGCGCTGTACAAAATAGCCTAAATTAAAGCATTTAAAGTTGGGGATAAACCATAGGCTAATTATATTTAGAATACAGTAATATTTAACTGCTTATAAAAGGAATAAATATCAAGGAGTAAATCATTGAAAATTTCTAGATTGGTAAAAAAAAAAAAATGCAACTGGTCGACCAATAAGAATGTCAGTCGACCAAGACGGCATCGACCGACTAGTCGACTAAACGACTAAAGTTGACAGCCCTAGTGTTTACACCTGTTGAGCCTGAACATTCCCACTCAGTTCAGTTGAATTAAATTAAATTTGGGATTTAATTAAATCAACTTGCTTAGTCGATTTCCATTCTAGTTACTAGAGCTATGAGAACACTCGATGTTTACCCTTTTATTTTGATTTTATTTCAATTTATTTACTTCAGGTTTCAGCCTGAATCCTTATTCAGCTCAATAAAGCTTAACTAGATTTGAAATTTAATTACATTGCCTGATACGCTCTCCCTTTAGTCTCAGAGAGCTATAAGGACGCCCTAACTGTACCTTTACTTTATTTTAGATAAAGTCACTATCACTAGTCACTATCCTCATCTTCTTTCTCTCTATAGGATTACGATATCTAGCGACTGTTGTTTCCTTAGCGAGTTACACAGATCAGTAATATTCTACTTCCTGTTTGTGTTTTACCCCTCCTCACTCCTTAGCACCAAGCTAAGTACATGAAGTACGGATAACACAAATGCACAGTAGGCCCCAGACAGAACTGCAAACACTTCCCGTGGGTTCTTCTTCTGTTGACCTTGATGTTTGATGTGTCCCTGCCAGTTTAGTCTAAAACAGCAGCTTACCCATAAGGAACAACAGTCTACTTATGTCTCCTAGCTAAACTTAAATAGGTAAAACACTCCTTTCTTCCTCTTCATTTCTGGTTTCATCCTATCTCTTATTTTTTGTTTTTACTCTATTTTGTTACTCTCGAAGTATAACATCTGAAAAGAACCAACATGCAATTTTTTTTGTTTTTGTTTTGAGTAATAGGTTATGACATGTAAGAAACCAGTCATCAGTCGACGCTGCTTAATGCACATCTACTAAGATAATCAAAACCTTTTGTGTGTGTGCTCACCAAAACCTAAAGTTTTGCTGCATCTACAAGCAGAGTGATACCTAGCGGTCAAAACTGTTCACTAGCTGAAAAGTCTGCTTTTATGCATAAGAGGGCAAAACTCTATAGGCTTAGACAAGCTTTGACGTACAGCTAATCTATTTTCTTACTCTGTAAACAAATAAGATAAGTTGTTTAAAGTTAAGAGAAGAGTTCCATGAGTAAAAGTAACAAATGCCAAAACACATTTGCATTTTACTGAATGTAACGCCAAGTTCTTGAAAGACTTAAAGTATAGGAGTCCCCTTTTAACCCGTTTAAACATGCATAACTCAGTAAAATGTGCAGACACTCTGCAGATACTGTTGAATTGTTCTGACATGCTCTGGTTCCCATGACAACAACTTGCCACAAGAAGTGTTAACTCGTAATGTCACTTTTGTAAACAAACCAGCCTGGGTGGCTAAGCTAAATCTAGCCTAGCATCCAGCTAACTTAGGCTAAGCTAACCTAACCTAGCTCCCGTACAGCATAGGCTAAGCTAAATAACTTCCACAGTTAGCAGCTAGCATCATTTACTTGAACCCTTAATCACCGCCTGTGTTCCACAGGGCAAAGTATTCTAGAATACTTTCCTCAACACCAGTTAGGGTTTCTAATTATCCACTTTCCGGGTTTGCAATTCTTATTAGCTAAAGTTCACCTTCACTGGTTTAGGAATACTCCTTGCTAACCGTTGAAGACTAACTTCGCAGATCCCCTGTTAATTAAACTTCAGTTTAACTACATGTAAACTGCGTAACTAACTACAGAAGAATTTGTATACCCATAGGAATTTTCATCTGCATGTTGACTAAACCTTTGGAGGGACACACACGATGTGGTTTTGAACATGCAACCGCTACAACCCACTATAAAGTGTTGGTCTGGGCAAATCCAAAGTTAGTCACTAGTGCTACTGATTATTATCACATTCAGATCATTACCGCTGTTTTGATTACTTACTTTATGTTTATTTATTCTTTTAAATTTTTGTTTTCATTATTTATTTATTTATTTACTTTTCCCACTTTGATAATAATAGCAGTCAGCTATTCCCCGGTCTATTTGGTCATCTATATGATTTAATTTAATTTACTCTCTTGTTCGAATGTGGTTCCATTTCCCATTGGGCCCAGAAAGGAAACAGAGACACCTTTATTCGTGATTGTGCTTACTTTCAACAAGTGCACTCATTTTTGTGACCCTGCAACACAGGTAATTTCAACAATTTACTAGGGCACAACTATAGTCCAAAGGATTGATAATAAGCATAATTGAAATAGGAAAGCTGTCCTTTTTCTCCCCATCATTCACTTCGTCAAGCCGTAGTGAACCACTACTTAAGTCCAGAGAAATAATTAAGTCGTAAGAGCCATCTTAAGTCATTTATTTAATCTCGGCTATGCCCTTTCCAGAAAATACTCTCGGAACCACATAAGTCTTAACATCCACAGCCAAGATGATAAAGATAAAAGAGACACATCACTAGCTAGATACACATCACTAGCTAGATACACATGAAACACCTAACTTTATGCTACATATCTAGCGAACCCATTAAACCGTGGTTCTGAACTTTTAGGGTCATGCATTAGCCTCTCACCACAAGTATGACCAAATGTCACAGAGCCCCTGCTTCACCTGACCGTAACCTTATAGCTACCACAGACTGTGACAAAACAATGGACACTATGAGAAACCACCTCTCTACCCCGCCAACCACCCACGAACACCGTCTGCACCCAGCGACAACCAGTGCCCCTGACACCCTACGTCAACAAGCACATGCTGCGTGCACAGGACAACATTCAGCGTTCTGCACCTGATGCCATCACTGCGCCAAAGCTTGTGATGCCACAGTGCAAAAGGGGGGGTCATGCCAACGTACGCCCTGGACGCACCACGTGCTGCTCAGCACCAGAGACACTTGCAAGACACCGAAGCAAGTGGCATACCGGCATCCTCAAAGCGAAAAGACTGTCCGAGCCAACCGAGGACGACACTCGCTGAAATTTTTCCTCCCTTTCTCTTTCTCTCTCCCTTTCACTTTTACCAGGATGATGCTGTGGTTCGCGATGCCTGTGCCTCCAGCCAACCAGAGGACAGCCGCAATCGGACATCTCACCAGGTCCGACAGCAGGCATCGTCCGGAGAGGACAACAACTCCTGATCACCAACTGCAGGAACCACACCCAGAAAGTGTGTGTTCGACGCAACCCCCGCAACGTCTACAGAGCACCTCACCCCAGCACAGCAGCCAGCTGTACAGCTGGACCCGTGCCCGATGGACAGAGGACTCCCTCGCTCACGCCAAGGCCAAGGCCGAGCACATGCTCAACCAACTTGATAAAATGACTGTCACACAAGCGGACTTAGGTGGACACAACCACCGTTTCAAACGGTTCCTGGGAGCTTTGCTCGGAGCCGCCGCTGCTGTCAGAACTCTGTTAAGCATTGGTATGCCCAATGCCAACGCAGCGAACCATGTGACTGAAATTCGGACTGAGGTCCCACAGCTAAGACTGCAACTCACAACACAGAGTGCATCCCTGCAGACCATCGGAAAGACATTGATGGGAACTGTGGTAATTCTCAACATTCACAGCGTTCTGCTGAACCAGACAGTAAAATCCATGAAACAGCTGTTTACTGTCTTCCAGAAAGACTTTGCTCAAACTCCGCTGGTCACAGCCCCGGACGGGGTGGCCTACCACATGACCAGCGACACACCGCTGCACCTGGCCCCACATGTGCAGCCCACGACCAAAGACATTCACTATCTCTGCCCTAGTAAACCCTTCCTCAAAGACAACACTAACGGAATCTGCGGTTTGCAACCCATGATCAGGCTGCCTTGCAGAAGCCAAGCCTCGCACGCAAGTCACCGAGATACAAGCAGAGACTGTAGGTGACAGATGGCTCGTCAACACTCCCGTGCGAACAGCTACGCTCACTTACAACCAACATGACACTGCCACCCGTGTCACCTTGCTCAAACAGAGCGTGTGGTTTCAAGTACCGAAAGGTGCCATCCTCCACCTGGATGACCTGACATAGTTCCATCTTCCAAGCAAAGAGTACAGATTAGAACTGGAAACCCCATCCTTCGTCAGGAACCACACTGTCACCCTAACTCCAGAACGGGAATTGTGGTTTGCAAAAGGGGGTCCCAGTGAATTGGCATTGCTCCTATCGACACAGCCCTCCAAGCTGTGTCTCGACTGCCAGTCTTGACTCCCGCACCTGTTGTCCAAGCCTGGACCGCAGCCGACACTGCGCGTTGCATCTCTACGGTAACCGGCCACACTCTGACACTAGGTTTGGCCTCCACTCTGCAAAGGAGACTCAACGAGATGCAAACATCTTCAGCCAAGCTCACGAAAGCCGTGCCTGAAGGTCTCAGACAGCATCCCCGGAAAAGGGGGTGCCAAGCCAGAGACCACGCCGAACCCCATCGAGCTGAGCCCTCAGCTCTAAGCTCCACCTGCCATCCTACTTTCCTGACTTACCTACCATCTGACCAATGTGACGGTTTAACGAGGCCGCCCACACGGGTCCTGCCAAACCGCCAAAAGGGGGAATGTAGTGATAATCAGATCGGTAGGTGAGCCAGCTCTGGTATGTGGGAGGGACTTAACTAGATTCTAATGTAGTTAAGTTCCCCTTTAACTTCCATTCATGAAACAAAGGGGATAGTGTTTTGAATTGATTAAATCATTGACTCTGACTCGCACAAT
Organism: Rhinichthys klamathensis goyatoka; assembly: GCF_029890125.1. Classification (NCBI taxonomy): domain Eukaryota; kingdom Metazoa; phylum Chordata; class Actinopteri; order Cypriniformes; family Leuciscidae; genus Rhinichthys; species Rhinichthys klamathensis. The sequence goes on from NW_026606564.1 coordinate 16,380,696, forward strand.
GCAGCATCTTTCTCTAATGAATGAACAACGAAGTGCTTTGCTTACGAGTCGAGCCGCTCTGGACATGTGACTCGAGATAAGACCTCATGGGTCTGACCGACGATCACGGGGTCTGCTTGATTTGATCACTTCACAATGCTGCCTGAACGCTGAAGGACAATCACACATTGATTGCACACACACACACACACAAATGTCCTATAATGTGTATATAAATGTATACTGTATAACACAGAAATTGGATCCAACCTTCCGGTATGCATGCATATCTAATTAGTCTTGTCTTATTCTATAGATGTAATTTTAACTGTTCTGTAACTTCGAACCTTAAAGTGTATTTCTAAAGAAAGATTCTATAACTCTCCCTTCTTGCTAGGTCATAAAACTTTATGACTCCCAAAAGGAATTCCAAGGGAAATCACAGCTCCCACTTGAATTCTGATGAAGAAAGGGGAATAGCCTCTGCAATCTTATATTGTCTATAAGTATAACCACTTAAGAAATGCATAAACATGAATTTGATATTTCCTAGGTCACGGTAGCCGGTATTATGGCTTTATAATCGTGTGAAGGAACATTAAATGCTTATAAAATGCATATCTTATGTAACTCTGTATTCCGATAATCTTCATGCGACGTGTCTGATATGTCTGTAATTCGCTCAATCTAACGGAGCCGAATTCCGATAGCATGATGAAGTAAGGTGCATTATTTTACACATTTCATATTTCAGGAGCCAAACGGCTCAAATGCAATCTCCACATGAAGTGGGCATCCCCCACAGGACAAAGAGAACTGTGTCCGCTTCAGATCCGCGGACGGTCATGTGTGATTCGCGCAAACAGAGGCGTGAACCTAAGTGTCCTTAAAGAGACGCGCCGAGCTTCCCTTGTTGGCTGCTGAAACCCTTCGGAAAGTTTCCTGAAAACTCTCTGCCTAAACTCCCTGGCTCTTCCTGCTCTTCGTGGCTTCATCATGTGACTCCTCGTGCGTCTGGACATCGCCTTAGTGTGATGATCCATCGTTTCTCTCTTTGTTTTCTTCAAGTTTATTTTATCTTTTTCGAAGTCTCCTCTGTTCATGTCTTCTCGCGAAGAAAATGAACACAACCAGACTGGCAAGCTTCACCTACAAGGACATTCAAACACGCCGCGCTCGCTGGACGAACCCGAACGCTCGGCATCCACATGACAGAGATACACACACACGCCTTTTCCAGATCAGCCCCACCAAAGAGCTTTATCTCTGCAAGTATCCGTCTTACTATGCTTATTTAAGATCTGTTGAGTCTTGTTCTAATTCAAAAGGTTCTGTGTCTGTGATGAATTGTGCCAAGAAGATCTCATCTTCTCTCTCTCTCTCTCTCTCTCTCACTCCCAATCTTGCGCCCTCGCAACCTCTCTCTCTCTCTCCTATGTGTACTCGTCTGTCTCGTTAGTTACTGTTTAACTGTACATACATGTATCCTGTGTTCAAATGTAGAATTCTGTATCCGTAGTTTCAATTATTAAAACCATATTCTTGATTGATCCTGAAGTGCTCATTTACAAGTCAATGAAATGAATATCTCGCTAAAAAGCTTTACAAGTTGTTACTATATCAGTAACGTAAATTTTATAAACACGAGAAAATTAATGTTCACGGCCGGAACATTGAGATTTCTTGGAGTTTATAAAAAGGGACAACCTTGTTGAGAAGTTGGTTAGTTAACCTTACGGCTGTTTGCTGGACAAACCGATTGTTTGATAAACTAAATTGATTCCCTTAAAGTTGTCTCATATAATCGATCTGTAATGAGACCATTGATATATGAATGAGGAATTATAATTCGTTATGATTTACCATTCATATATACAATCGATCTATTTTCAATTTCGATAATTCAACTGTAATATGCAATATATTAATCATATACATGATTAATTATTAAAATTCCCTATGCATAATTTGAGCTAATTAAGGCACATCTCAATGTGGCTACAATAGTAAGTGATGACGATCAAAAGTAAAAAAAAAAAGTTTTTAATTATGGAATTATTCACATAATGATTAAATTTCAAAATGATGTTGTTGATGATATGCCATTTAAATACAGGGTCTGCCAACCACTGGCTGTGGTAATGAGGGAGATGAATAAATGTACTGTGTCTGCAGACGGCCTAATAGTCCTGACAAACCAATGGCACAGTGCAGTAGGTGTGAGGAGTGGTTTCATCCGTCGTGCATTGGATATAAGGGTATTAAGGATATTGCTGGTATTAAGGATATTGCTGGGATTTCACCTTGGTTTTGTCCAAACTGCACAACAAGACAGACAAAAAAAAAACAAGACTAAAAAAGACTAAGCTTTCCTTTATAACGCAAGAGAACAATGATCTACATCAAACAGAACAAGACAAACTTGAAGAAACAAACCATGTAAATGTCAATGAAGACACTGCAAGAAAGGTATGTGATGAACATGTAAAAAAACGGACCACTCCGCAAAAAAGATGAAACCCAGTGTAAGACAAGGGTACAGGCATCTAAACCACGGATGGACAGACGTGTTATCAAAAAATGGATGAAAAAATGCACTGTGTCCTCTCATTTAACTACAACAGAGTAAAGCTACAAAAATCAAGAAAACAGCAGTCTCCTTTTTGGAATGGAAAGGCGCATTGCAAATTTCATGGATGTGCATTTTTTGTATACGTAAGAAACCAGCAAAGGATGTGCCCACAGTACCAGTCACTGTGAGAGTGTATAAGGCAACATTTTTAAGGAGGAGGACAAGTAATATGGAGAAAGAAGACCTCAAAAAGATGCTTGGGGAATTCATGCCTATGCATGTACATACAAAAACAACTTGCTGCTGCAAAAGATGAAAAACTTGTAATGGGCAATTCAAATCAGGTCCCCCCCCCCCCACCACCACCACCACCACCACCACCAATACTTCCAGTGTGTGGCAATTTCACCATTTACACTACACATGTACACTACTACACAGCTTCAGCTCTTAAGAGATTTACAAAAGGACACAAACCTTTTTTTGTATCTAGATGCCACAGGAAGTGTTGTGACAAAACCACAAAGATGCAAAAGTGTATTGTATTATGCACTTTGCTTCTCAGCTCAGTCTACTTCAGCAACAACAGTTGCTGTAGCCGAGATGCTCTCATCAGATCAGAGCACACCGACAATTCAGCACTGGTTGACCTGCCTGTCCCGTGATTTTATGTACATGTACAAACAAAGCCTCCAACCACAAAAAGTGGAAACCGATTTTAGTTGGGCAATCATTCATGCAACCCTACATACGTTCTGTCAGTGTAATATACACAAGTATCTGCAACAGTGTCTTGAGGTATGTCTGGAAGGAAAATCATGTGCATTCACTGTTGTGCACGTATGTGCTGAACACATGATAAAATTGCTGTGCACTAAAATTGGAAAGGCTAAGTGCACCAAGGAAACAAAGACCTTGTTTCTGCATTTATTTGCACTGTTGCAAGATATTTGCATAGTTTTTTCCCAAATATATGCTTTGTCCAACCTTGATTGTCTGAAGACACTGCAGACTAAAATACACAATCAGCCTGTCTTTGCTGATGTTGATGTTGATTTCAATGAAACACATCTGGAAGGATTAGTTACTAAAACAACTCCAAAAACAATTGTTCATGACTCCCCATTTGCAAAACTCTTTGAAAAAACACTAGTGGATGCACAAAACGAACAAGGCAGTGGTACAGCTCAAGCCAATCCATATTACTGTCCAAGCTTGATACAAATTCTCATACTTGGCAACAGTGCCACTTTGGACAGGCATAATGTTAAAACATCTGGGAAAAACTCGAGACACAAATGCACAGGTTGAGAACTGTTTTCGAACAAAAAAGCGAATCGTGCTGAAGAACAAACTCCACAGAAGACCAGGAGACTTTGTACAAGTTATGTATGAATTTATTTGTGGTAGAATGCGTGGTGTCACTGTTTCTGCAATTCGGCAAAACACAGTAAATTAGAAGGAAACAAATGACAGCAAAATTGAACTACCTCTTAGTCCAGAGGAGAAATGGCAGAAAGGCAGACAGAAAAAGAAGGCAAAGTACTACAACCCACCAACAAATATGACTGGCATGGAAAGCATCTACACTTCCACTCCCTGGTGCGGGAAGGGACAAATAACAAAAAGAACCATAGAATTGGCTAACACCTGCACAGTTGATAACCTGCTGTACTTCATTTTCTTAGCAAAGAAGACCAGACCTTCACTCTTAAGTGAAATTGAGAGTAAGCAGGCCCATGACAAATGCTTCAAGCTATTATTGAAGGTCTATCACCATTTCATGCTTCGACAGTGGTCCCAGGGGAAAATAGCTTGGCTTCGAGAAACATCAAACTGTTTCTATGGAAAGCAGCAGTGGGATGTGTATGGAACAGAAACCGAATTTAAGGTTTCCCATCTGGACTACGTACATCAGACCAAAAGACAATATATATGTGATGGCCATGATTGTCCTAACCCGACAAAAGAGTACCCAGATGATACTGTTGTTGCTGTCCTGTGAGTACTGTGAAGTGTACATTTAGAATGAATTGTAAAAGCAGTCTACAGCACTGCATTGACATTTGTCATTTATTTTGCCATTATAGGTGCAATGCCTTCTCTACATTTCAACAGTCATTAGAAAACTGGTCTTTGCCAAGTCGCAGTTTTTCATGCACAGAATCAAGATAATACAAAACTTAAAATCTGTACAATAACTATATTAAATGAAAAAATTGTTATTGTTTACAAAAATGTAAACAGTTTATGTGACATTTTAATGTGGTGAAAATAATGTCTGAAACAAATGTATATGTTTTCAACAAACCAAAAATGTGTTTTCACAGGCAAGAATTGGTATGTCCAGGTAAAAGGGCATACACTCTGCGCCAAATTACAAATGGAAACCCCGCTTTTATGATTGTGGCAATAGATTGGACTGTGCTCTGTCATGATCATACTGAAATGCAGCCGACAGCGATACCATCAACTTTGTTCATGGATGGCAATAGGTAAGATTGTGTTTTTGTATAATGTCAGTGCTTCTGCACTTTGTTTTCCAATTGCTTTTAATTGGTTGTGTGCATTTTGTATGAGCAATTTCAGAAAGTTTGATTGTTTTTACGGGCGCTGGCTGAGGTGCTGAAATACCACTGAGCATACAGCAGTGGTTATAGGCTAGTTAACGTTACTGTAAAAAAAGATGAAAGAAAGAAAGAAAGAAAGAAAGAAAGAAAGAACGAACAAGTAGGCTATGTATATTTCACAGGTACAATCCAGTTGCCGTAACATCATCAGAGACGAAAAAAAATATTTTATTGGATTCCATCGACTCACTAGCGACCAGTGGAGGCTCTGTGATGGGATGAATGAAAAACTGCATCCAGACTTTGGTGATCAGTTTGCAACAGTCCAAGTTATGAGTACTGTGTTCTCAACCGAGTGTACTGTGGGTCATGTTCTCCTATTAAGGGTAAGCCACACATTTAATTAAAAAAATTAACAGATATGCTATAGCCTACTTTTTATTACACATTTCCAAACTACCAATATGCCGTTCCATTAATCACTGTGATCATAAAGGTCACTAAACTGTTGAAAATGTTGTGAGATAATGAATGATTTTGTAACTTTTCAGGAGGAAAAGGAACAAGATGAAGCTGAACAAAAGGTAATGTCAATATAAGAAGACGAACATATAAGTGTCAATTTTGCATTATCTTAGCCTATTAACTTTATCATGACATAAAATATGTATTAAAGGTCCCGTTCTTCGCGATTCCATTTTTCAAACTTTAGTTACCTTTCCGGGCAACGTGCGATAAGCTGGACAGTGAAAACAGCGGTATACAGATAAGTAAAATTGTGTGAAAAATACTGTTTTTTTTACACGCGAAACATGACCACATGTTATATTGCACACTGTAAACACAATCAAAGCTTCAAAAAAACATGAAGAACGGGACCTTTAATTTTGAATATAGGCTTTCTATATCTTTGATTTTAAAGGGGAGTTCTGGCAATGGTGATGCAGCCGAAAAGGTAGCACAATGTACATTTTTGGAAACGCTTTTAATTATCTTTCAATATAAAACAGAAGGACATTTTTTTTTGTAATGTGGCAAAAGTGAAACCGAGATATAAACAAAAACGGAAAAATGTGCGATAATAAATGTGTGCATTTCCATGTAGGCCTAAATGACCAATTTAAGCCTAATTTAAGAAATTCAAATTCATACTTACTAATTTTAACTTAAATTGGTTTGATTTGTGTGGTTATATTGGCTAAATCGATCAATTACTTTTCAAAACCACAAAGAACATGACGCTTCTTTTATTTGTGAGAGTACATCTAGCATTTTTTTTTTAAGTAAAGATGTATGATTAACATACCATAAGTTAGAGCATGAACATATTAGATAGAAGCATGATGAACAATACCAGTTTTAGTTTTAAATGTATTTGCAAAATATTTAAATATGTTTCAGATTAGTTCATATGAGGAACATGGAGACACAGTCCTAAAGGTAATTAAAATCTATGCAATACCATAAAAACATTTTATAAAAGAAATCATGTCATATTTATTACATTTATAAATCAATTAAATTACAGTATAGCCAACTGTACACCTTCAGCTTTACCAACTAACATAGTGAAATGACTGTATTTGTATTTGTTTTATTTTTTGTGAATAATATCTCAGACTACATTAAAGTGTTCTGTTTCTTCTCTTAGACTACTATGGAAATAGAACATGAAAGTGACATAATGGTAATTATAAGCCTACAAACTTACAAACCTAACAATGTAAGCATTAATTAATTGTATAAAACTAGACTATTGGTTGAATTGAAATGAAAACACTTTTGTGAGATTTTTTTAATGTTAAAAATGCATTTGAATATATTAATGAAGAAAAACATTGAAGAGGTGAAGAGTACTTCTGAAGAGGAAAAGGTTGACATGACCACAAAGGTAAAGGTATTCGGTTTTAGATTGTTATCACAATTGAAGAGTAAAAAAGCGCACAACCATAGTACATGTCTCTACAGTGCAATATAGAAAAGGTAAATGTAGTTTCCAGGCACCCATTTCCTATTTCAGATACAGTTTTTTCTGAATATTACTTCTGTCATATAGAACAATTATGCCCCAACGAAGAACAAGAAAAATTACATCACAAAGTTTTAAGGAGATGTTGATGCTGAACTGTGAATGTTAATCGATGGCAATATTCAAAAGATGAAAGTTAAAAGACTGACATTTGCAACTCAAATGAGATTTTTTTTTTTAAGAATACATATTTTCATCATCGTTCTACACATACAAAGGCCGAACCAGAACAATGATGCATGGCACATCACATGACTTTGATGCTTGTTGCTAACAAATGACCAGAAATAAGTAATTTATTATTATTATTATTATTATTAATTATTCCAGGAAAGTACAAAACCTGGATGTACCGACACAGAATCCTGCCGAGGCTTCTCTGGCCCCTTCTTGTATACGAGGTACCCATGACAATGGTAGAAGCACTGGAGAGAACCATCAGTCAGTTCCTCAGGAGGTGGTTAGGACTCCCACGGTCCCTGAGTAACATCGCCCTCTATTGCCATTCCACCAAGCTGCAACTTCCCATCAGCAGCTTGTCCGAGGAATTCAAGGTCACACGTGCCCGGGAGGTCATGATGTACCGAGATTCCTCTGATGCCAAAGTCTCATTAGCTGGAATCTGCGTTTAAGTGTATATTGCAGGTTAACCACCACAACCAATTAATGTGTAAATTAAAGTGCTCAATATGTATATATTAAAAAAAATTCTGTCTTAAAATCCATTAAAATAACATTTATTGGGGTTTCTTCAAAGGCAGCATGTTTTTTTTACAGTAGCTGGGTGATGACGTCATAAGAGGGAGCGCGGGCGGTAATGCAATCACTCTGTGTGTGCGGGTTGAGGGAGATTAAAACGATTCGCGGGACTCCCGCAAACTAGAAATATCTATGAATAAAACATAAAAACTAATACATTTTTATTCATCTGTTGTAGAAAAGCAACAAGAACAACTAAAACAAAATAGAAACGATTTACAGACCAGAGTTTCTATTTATAACATGTTTGCAGCGTTGAGCGATGTAGCCAATCACAGACATATGTGTTGATTTCTTGAACGCAATAATGGCCAATCAGAAGCATTTACTTGAAAGTATTTGGAGGTGCAGAAAAAAAAGTCTTTTTGCGGGCGGGAGCGGGACAAAACATAAATGTTGCCGGCGGGCGGGAGAAAGTAACATAGAAAGTAGTTGAGAACGTCAGTTATAATAATGACGTATTAAAAAATGGTCGGGTTTAAATCGGGCTCGGGCTCATAGTTACAGTTAATGTGTCGGGCCGGGCTGGGCTCGGACACAACGTGCTCGGGTAGGGTCGAGATCTACCTCGGGTATGCTAACACTTACAGGCACGAATCAGCCGTTTATCCTTGGGGAACTTGTGGAACCTCTCCCCCGTTTTTGATGTATTCATACATCCCGCACAAACACAATAGTTAACCATTTTTGCTAGCTAGGTCTCCAATATAACTGCTAGCCTACTTGCCGTTTAGACTAACGGTAACTCTAGGCTTGGAGCATAGACCAGGCATAGACAGTAAAAGCTTGAAGTCCCTTTTATGACGTCACGCCCAGCCTAGTGGAAGGGAGGGGTGTGCTTAAAACCACTGTAAAACATACCAACTTTTCATATTATTTGCAGCATTTTGGTATAAAAAAACATAAAAAACAATTGTGGGCGGTTCTTATCTTTATGTTTAGTAAGCACATTGCATTATCTTCGTGAAAAATTTAACCTGCAATTTACACTTTATGACGGTAAGGATGTGGAAGGCTCAGGAAGCGGTGGACAGAGCGGAGGCTCGGCTGAGGCATGGTGTCTTTGTTGGCAACGTGGCAGTGGGACGTGCAGGCCTGGGCAGTTTCCCTAAGCCACGCTATGACAAAGCAAGAAGGAGGTGGAAGCGTCAGTTGGTGCAGGACGAGCTGCGGGCAGAGGTGGAGGAGGGCCGCATGACCAAGATGGTCGGTATGAAACAGCAAGGCGCCTGGACTAGGTGGGAGAACGCCGAGCAGCGCAAGATCACCTGGGCAGAGCTGTGGAGCTCTGAACCACAGCACATCAAGTTCCAGATCCGTTCGGTGTACGATCTTCTACCTAGCCCATCCAACCTACACCGCTGGGGCCTGGTAGACTCACCAACATGCCAACTGTGCCAAAGGAGTGGCACACTGGAGCACATCCTCAGCTGCTGTCCAAAGTCTTTGGGGGACGGGCGGTATCGCTGGAGACATGACCACGTCCTCAGGGCTCTTGCGGATACTATCACCACAGCAATTCAGAGCAGTAAGAGTCAGCAGCCCTCCAAGCAAACCATCTCCTTTGTCAGAGCTGGGGAGAAGGCACATCAGCAGAACAAAATGAGTTGTTCCAAAATAGCACACTTCAAGTTAACTAATCATTAACACACTTGAAGTACTGATAAATAGTCTGGCTACAAGTATACTTAGTATATATATATTTTCACTTGGGAAGGAAAATCAAATGAATAAAAAGTTGGCAAGTTTTAATCAAAAGAATCATCACTGTCCACTGCTTTAGTTTCTATGGACCGGCTCAAAGGACTGTGCAGTTCCAGTGAAAGCAAAGTTACAAAAGAAGGGAAATAAAACTGAACTGACTTACACATGTCTTGATCTAGGCGACTCGGCAACATTCTGCTCTGAGAACTGATGAGAGAAGTGAACGCTCCTGGAAGAAGATGGATGGACTTGTGGTGGCAATTTTAATGATATTCATTGATCTTTAGTAAAATATAGATGATTCAAAGAATGTCACATGTGTGTCTCTCACTTGTAGTGAGAGAAGATTCTGTTTATGTACCTGGGGAGGCAGAAGAGGGAGACACTCCAGAGAACAGACGAACAAGGACCTCTGACCTAGATGTCAGAAGGCCATTTGGTGCAGGGGAGCTTAGTGGACCAACTAGTGACGTCTATGGAAAACTACTGGGAGGAAGGCTCTGGGGGGAAGAAGGCCTTGAAACTAAGATAAAAGCTAGTTCAGTCTGTCTGGGGGTGTGTCACTCTTCTGCACAGGGTAACAACTGTGTATTAGACTGCTCCTATTCTTGCAAGAATAAATACTTCTATTTTATATAATTTGACTCTGAGTGTCTCTTACGCAGTGATGTTTGTTTGAGATGAATTTTTGCCACAACAGACTTTTAAAAACAGCGGGTCAGGAAAAAACAGTTTCTATCTACACAATCTCTGGACTTGCAGTCACTGCACTGAAGGAAGACACTTACCTGACATTACATCACAGTTTAAAGTCCACAGATGAAGAAGAGGCAAAAGCTTCCAATTCCAATGTATTTAATAATAAAATAAACTCAGATAGTGTGTACTTAACACACACAATAACCCACAATGACCAGAGGAAACACAGGAACAAACAAACTCAAATACGAACAGCAGCCAAACTCAAATTGTGTGAACTGAATTTGGCAATAATACAGTGAATATTTTTCATAAATAAAAACCATAAAAATTATACACAAATATGTTATTCCCAAAATAAGTGCTGTAGTATAAGCATGAGGACAGCAGTGGTGTGTGAACTGAGTTTGGTGACACTATAGTGTGTGACAGTGAAGTTGTTTCGCTTTTCGGGTTTTGCACTTCGGCTCTGTCTCTCAGCCTCTGCTCTCCTGCGCATAGAGATCACTGGATTTTGTCCACTGCTCATATACATAATATATATCCTGCCATGTTGATTAGATAGATCCTTTTAACGTGTTCCTCCCAAATTGTGTTAAAAAATACATAATTTAGTGTTTGTGACAATGGAAATTGTCCCTCATTTCATTTAATTTTTGCAACTAATTTTACTTGAATACTTGTTAATGCATGTTTTATCACGCTTCTTCTAATGGCAATGTTATACAGGTATAAGAATAGTTTTTTACTCGTTTACTGTTTAGATTGCATTTATGTCCGCATTCATGATCTTTCTCACAGAGCTATAATGTGTGTTATGGGTTAGCGATGCAAAACATGGTTTTTGAAAAGGGCTGGGCAATAAACTATATCATATGGAGATCACGATCAGATCCTAACATTGAGCTCTGGTCATTTTTACTCTATATGGATTAATCTAACAGCCGATCACACAGTATCATCATGAGCACAGCCAGTCAGTGCATGTTGCTGATAAATCTGCATGTTCTGCAGTTCTGGACACACACACACACACAGCAGCATCTTACATTCTCACTGTATGAGGACAATCCACATGATCTTCATCTCCAGCTGCTGGAGCTAACTGAAAAGTAAGTTTTAATTCATTTCATATAAGACACCATACTTGATGATACATTTGATTTAAATCATAAAACATATAAACATAAAAAACACACTTTACGGAAAAATAAATAAATGTTGGGCCCTAAATTAAAAGGTAGCTTACTCTGTGGAGTTTAATTGTGAACAAACAAATTATGATGATGTTTTTGGCCATATCTCCCAGCTCTATTTTTGAATCATGAATCATTTGTGTCCTAATACAAAACAAAAGGACTGAATGTAATACAAACCTCAGGATGTCAGTCATTTACAATATCCAGCATCTTAGATAATAGTCCAGAAACAGGGAATATAGCAGATGCACTGTTGAAATGTCTATTTAAGAGGTTTTAAACAGGATTTAGAGATATATGTGGTATAATATCCCGCTCCAGTGCAGTAGGTGTCGGTGTGACACTGTTCAGCTGTTCCAAACCCTTGTCACAGTGTGAGTGTCGAGTAAGGGGAGGCTGCAGACCTGGAGCCGGCAGATATACGCCCCTGGCAGTTTTACGCCCCTGACAGTTTTACGCCCCTGTTGTTCCTGACGCGTCCAGTAGGGGGAGGCTGTACAGCGACACGAATTGAGTTATGTTAGTAAATAATCTTCTTTCTTTTTTTTAAATTAAGAAATGTATTTATTTTGTGTTGCAAATGAAAGGATACAAGACATTAACAGTGAGAAAGAGAAAAAAAATAACAAAGGGGGACATCAAAAGAGATTGAGGCTACACAAATCAATACAATTTTATATTTTGTCAATATAAAAAATTAAAGGTTTACAACAGACTCAATGATATTATTTATTTTAGAAACCTTTGAGTTTAAAGGTTTTGACATTTTCTTAAAAGAAGAAAAAGGGGACTTTATATCAGAGGAGAATATTCTTAAATCAGGATCATTGAATGGTTCTGTCTTTATGAAGATGAATCTTGCCCAGAAGTCAAGTCAAGTCAAGTCATCTTCATTTATATAGCGCTTTTAACAATGGAGATTGTTTCAAAGCAGCTTTACAGAGATAAACATACAATTTACGGTAACAGAGATTGTTTTGGCTTTATAGCGAACAAAAAGCAGAAGACAAAGTAATAATACCGTATAATCAAGATTTTTATCGTTAGAATGAAAATCTGACAAAAAATTATAGATTCTGTCATTTGTATGTTAAATAATCTGCTAAAGTTATTGTTGTTTAGTAATGATGCAACATTTAGCCTATTATTTATAAACGATTAGCTTGGTATAGGTAGCCTAGATATCAATTCATTTCTATATCAATGGATGGGTCTATAATTTATTTCGAAAGACAAAAAGTTCTTGGTCAGGTTTATGTTCTATCTGGCTTAAACTTAGCTAACGACGTGTAGGTTTAGCTGCCCCTAGTCTTCTCACTTTAAAATTCATTTTCTTTTTAATTTTCTTTTGTTGCCTGTCTTTAGCTTGCGTGAGATGGCCTCTTCTGGGAAGACCCTGTTTACTCCTTACATTAAAACATACTCCACATGGTTTCTGGGGCAACATTACAGTAGATATTGGAAATATATTAACTTGCTTTTTTACAGTCTATGGTGTGAACACACAAAAGACACATTTATAATAGGCATATTGTATATATGTATGTAAATCTCAAGTAAAGAGTTGAACTGCACACTCACTCAAATATTTTGATGATTTCCAACATCATTTCTTAAAATAGCTTACTGACTAAAATGTAGGGTATGTGCACTTAATGTGGGTTTTATCATACTCTGTCTTTACCAAATTCTTTTTAACTTGCATCTCATAAAGCTGTGTTTGCTTTAGCTATAAGAAAATGAAAATCTCTCTAAACTTAAAGACCCATCTTTTTTTTACGACTTACAAAATAAACTTACAGAGACATACATGGACGTGGTTTTAAAGTAATTTTCAATTTTCTCTGCACAGTCCATCATTGGTGGCCAAAAGAAATTAAAGTGGCTTGACACTTTTTTCACTATTGTTCCACCAACAAGTGTGCCGTTGTACATTGAAGATCAGGAGCAAATTGATGCAATCCACACACACCTGACATCAATTCTGCACACACACACACACACACACACACACACGATAAAATCACCATGGATGTCCTTTTAAAAAATAGTTAAAGAAGAGGGGCAAACCATAGGGGAGTCATGGAATTTTAGAAAAGGGATCAATTGTGTTTGTCTTCATAAAATGCTGTGTAGGACACAGCATTTTATGTTTTGTAGCTGTATGACGACCAATAGAGAATAGTACAGCTAATCAAGGATCCATATGATTACATGGTACTGTATGTCTAATGGGCTAAATTCGGTTAATATCTAAATGTAACTATAAATTCACAACAACATATTTCACTCAGTCTTCCATATAACAACCTACGGTGAATAGGCCTATAACTGCAGTAGGTCATATACTTGTCATAACATAGTTGATCCAATTGTGTATTTTTAAATGTTCAATTCACAAAAACACATGCTAGTCTTCTGTAGGCTGAGTGAAGAGAGTTAAGCCCAACTGAATAGCTACAGACATTTTAATCCGTGCAGATCTACACTGTAACGTTTATATTTAAATGAACAAAACACACAAAAAATGTCTATGGACGGGTTATTAATGTGTAAGAGTCGATTTAAATATGTTATTTCGCAGTATATCCCCCTACTGGACGCATCAGGAACAACAGGGGCGTAAAACTGTCAGGGGCGTAAAACTGCCAGGGGCGTATATCTGCCGGCTCCAGGTCTGCAGCCTCCCCATATAGTGAGTGTCTGCACCAGTATGTCTTCATCTGCACTACACTTCCCAGAATCCTCCTTGTCTCCACACCTGAACTTTGTGGAATTAGTAAAAGTTTAAATTGTACTTCGGACTCATCTTGCACCACACCCGTGACACTTGTAAAACACACGAAGAGCAAAACAAAAGGAACAACACCTGTTGACACCTAAACCTGTCGCTCACTGGATTTGATTACATCTTTGATCCAGGAAACATTTCTACAGATGTCAATTTAGCACAATGCCTACCAAGTCTAATAACACTCGCGGCCATTTATGTGTTTAATCCACAATCCATCGAGACCAGCGAGAGATTCTGAGAACGACGCGCGCGGACTGACAACAAGCGTTACTGAGTTTACAATACTGATAAATTATCTTCTTAGTGGACAAGACTGCAAGTAAGTTTATTACATTCTCCATATAGAGTACATGACAAATACAGTCATTTTTTTATTATTAGGAACTGCATATTGTATATTAAGCGAGATTTAATTGTGAAGTTACAGAAGGCTGTTCTTCTGCTACTCGAAACAGAAGAAGAATCTGCCAGAAATTACAATCTTTTGAAGTAAAAACACAAAAGTTTTATTGAGAAAGGTTTATTCAACACGAATATGTTTCCTATAAGTTTCTCCCATTTTCTCTTCCGTGTTAGGATGTTGTTTTTGTGATGTGAAATCGAAAGTATTTTTGAAGCAGACATTTACAGTAGACAGACAGATGAAGCCTAACGTCAATCAACAACAATCTGATATTATTAACCTGAATATTTCAGTTCATATATAGCAATTATGATTAATAGTATTACAGTATACATACTGTAATACTATTAACTGATTAAGCAAAAGTAACCAGAATTATAATACACATGTGTATTATAATTCTGGTTACTTTTGCTTAATCAGTTATTGTGAACTTCAAGTAGCTAATGACTGAATGGCAAACGATTAAACAATTAATAAAGATTGGGTAAATATGATTGTAAAATTATATAATACTGTAATAGAGAATATAACAAATTGGGTTCAGTTTTCCCAGCACAGTGTACATTTCTGTTCACCAATGAATTCATATTTAGAGTCAGTTAAAATCATTAAACAATCAGAAATGATTAAGACCATTCGGTTATTTTACATGGCAATATATTTGTTTGTAACTCACTTTATTTGATAGATTGTTTTTGCTGTTGCTGTTGCTGATGATAACTCTTTATTCTTCATGATTGTCTTCAATAAGATGTTGTTGATGTGTGTAAATGTTGTGATCTGCAGGTGATGCTGAAGGATTGAGTGTTTTCAGAAAGCAGTGCTGATCAGTTTTCAGGGTCAGTTTAGCTGCAGTATGTCAGAGGAAAGAGGAAAGGACTCAATTCAATTCAATTCAAATAGCTTTATTGGCATGGTGAAAGAAATCTTTACATTGCCAAAGCACTCATAACACTATACAATACAAACAAATAAATAAATAATTATAAATAAAAATTAAAATAAATTAATAATAATAATAATAAAAATCTTCTAGTATTTATCTCAGTGTCTCTAGGCGTACAGTTGGTAGCTCTGTCCTGCCGGAGGCTCTTTCTTCGTGACAGGACCTCACATATCTGGCAGCCAGGTTTGAGCTCGCTGGGCTTTCTCCTAGCAGGAGTGGGAGTTTGTCCATATTCGATTTTTGGGGGAAGTCCTTCTGGTAGGTTGTGAAAAGGGGGTAGAAAGTGTCCCTAATGTTTTTATATTTGGGGCAGGATGTCAAGAAGTGCAGCTCTGTTTCCACCTGATTCTCTGTGCAGTGAGGGCACAGTCGCTCTTCCCTCGGCAGCCAGGTCTGTCTGTGTCGGCCTGTCTCGATGCTCAGACTGTGTTCACTGAGTCTGTACATGCTCAGGACTTTCCTCAGTTTAGGGTCGCTCACTGTACTCAGGTATCCTGCCAATTCATATGTTCTGTTTAGGGCCAAATAGCATTCCAATTTACTCTGTTTGGCTGTCGCGTCTGTCCAATGTTTGACGTATTTTTCTTTTTGTGTTTTAATAATTTGGTTTGGTCTGGCTATGTTTTTATTGTCAGTTTGTGACGTCAGCTCCGAGACCAATCGGCCGAGGGCGTTCTTCTCTGGCTTCAGCTCTTGGTAGGACAGGGCTTTGTGATGGAGGGTCTGTTCATCGCTATTTTTAAAGTGGGCATGGAATTTAATGGCTCTTTTTTGAATAGTTATTAAAAGGGGGTATAAACCTAATTCTGCTCTACAGGCATTATTTGGGGTTTTGCGCTGAACTCGTAGCAGGATTTTGCACAGCTCGGTCTGCAGAGTCTCCATTGGGTGTTTGTCCCATCTAGTGAACTCTTGGTCTGAGAGTGGACCCCAGACCCTCTCTCTCTCAGATGAGTCTCTCAGAGAAACACAGGTGAGACTGCGTCTGTTTTCACACTCTCACTTTAAACTCCACTGGACTTTGTGTTTCCCTGTCAATAACACAACTTTAAGCATTGTTCTATATCTACAAATGATTTGCACAACTTCAATTTTGAACTTCTTAAATTAACACTGACATTGTCTATAAAGCCCTGTTTGCTCTATAGAAAATATCACAGTTAATAATTTGTTAATAACCTTCTAGATGCTGAATTAATCCAAATAAATGACTTTAGTATTTAGATCATAACATTATTGATAGACATTAGAAAACGACTATAGACTTAATTTAATTCAAGTATGCCAACAAAACTGTCGCACAGACATTTCTGTTCTCTATTTCTGTCAATAAACAAACACTTGACATGTTCTCTTAAATTACAGTATTTTTTAACATGTTTAATCTCTCAAAGAAATTGTTAAACTAATGTGAGCCAGTAAATAAAATTATGGTTAACTATAAAACTGTAAATTGTGTGAGTGTGTGTGTTTCTGTGGAGGATTAGATAAAAACACAGATGTGTTTCAGACACAGTTGATCCTCCTTTAATAAAGTGTTTTCTCTCTCTCTCTGTTCTTTGTGTCATCAGTGTAAGATCAGGCTCACATGTGTCCAGCTCTGTGTCTCTGAAGAGTGATCAGTCTAAAGGTGGAGATCCACCAGACTTCAGTGAGAAAACACCATCATCTAATGAAAGGTATTTTGTGTTACTCATTTTTTGTCACACGTTGACTGTGTTTAAAAGTTGTATCAGTGAATACCAATCATGAAACATGTCTAGATCAAATATTTGTCAGAGTATTCACAGCTAATGCTTATTTCTCTTTCTGTAAAATATCAGTTAGTATTTTATTTTACTAATGTGATTACAGGCTTCAATATGAGACATTAGACTCAGACCTTCAGACTCACAGGAACCACGAGAATTTCAAAGACAATCTTCTTGGGATCTTCCAGGTAGGAAAACACATTTTTATGAATGTTTAATATTTCTAATAAACAAATATTTTATTGAACAACGAAATTAAATTAAATTTTTCTTCCATCTCCTTTTTTTCCTTTTAAACACATTTTAGCTCAACTTGGTCAGCATGTTATTCTTTTAACTGGATTTTTTATGTACATTTATTATAATTATTGAATAAATAGTGTTTGTTTCGTTCGTTCGTTCGTTTATTCATTTATATAGCACCTTACAGACTACCACTATAGTTCCAAAGTGCTGTACATCACAATAAGAAGAAACCAGCAAACATGTAGACATACAAAACATACAGAAAACATCCAAGTACACTGTACTAAGAAGCCAAAGAATACAGATGTGATTTTAGGCGGCCCTTAAAAACATTTAAATTTATGGAGGATCTAACATCCAACGGTAACTTATTCCACAATCTAGGACCCGCGACAGAGAAAGCACGTTCACCTTTCATTTTAAGACGTACACGGGGAACAGTTAATAAACTTCTTTGCTGATCTTAATCTTGCACCCGCATTGTAGGGCTTAATAAGCTCAGCTAAATATTCTGGCGCCATTCCATGTAGTGCTTTAAAAACATATAGCAGAATCTTATACTGTATCCTATAATGTACTGGTAACCAGCCTAAGGAAGATAAGAAGGGAGTAACATGGTCCGTTTTCCTACCATTCATCAACAACCTTGCGGCTGCATTTTGTACAAGCTGTAAGCGGGCAATATGCGTTTGACAGGTCCCAACGTAAAGTGCACTGCAATAGTCAAGACGGGAAAAAATATAAGCATGGACAACTTTTTTCAGGTTGCTTGCTGAAAGTATTGGTTTCAACTTTGCTATTGCTCTTAAATAAAAGAAGCAATTTCGAGCCACTGTCCTTATTTGTCGATCAAAAATGACTCCCAAGTTCTTTACCTGTTCCCTTAGGTACCCCTTCCATGGGCCTAAGTGGTCGACTAGCGTTTGGCTACTCGCTGTGCGACCAAAGATAATAATCTCAGTTTTATTTTCATTTAATTGAACGAGATTTTCAGCCAACCACAGCTTTACTTCCTCTAGACATTTAAGGAGGGTGGCGTTGCAATCCTTACTACCAAATCTCAACGGCAAATAAACTTGAGTGTCATCTGCATACAGATGGTAAGAAACACCATATTTCTTAAAAATCATTCCCAATGGGAGCATATACAATGAAAAGAGGATGGGACCCAAAATGGACCCTTGTGGGACCCCACATGGAATGGGTAACGAAGCAGAGTAATTATTCCCAATCTTCACTAAAAAGGATCTACATTCCAGATAAGAAGCAAACCAATTTAGGGCCGTCCCCTGGATACCAACAAACTGCCTTAAGCGAGTCAGAAGGATCTGGTGGTCAATGGTATCGAAGGCTGCTGACAAATCTAATAAAATTAGTGCTGCATGATTACCTGAATCTGTGATTAAAAAAAGATCATTAACAACCCTTAACAGGGCTGATTCTGTACTGTGCCCACCCCTAAAACCAGACTGAAATTTGTCCAAAATATTATTCTTTACTAAAAAAATGGATATTTGTTTAAGCACAACTTTTTCAAGTACCTTAGACAAGCCAGGCAACTTTGAGATTGGGCGATAATTTTTCAAATCATATGGGTCCAGATTTGGTTTTTTAAGGTAGGGCTCCACAATAGCTTGCTTAAGGCAAAGCGGTACAATGCCACTCTGTAAACTACTATTAATAATAGCTAAGATACTTGGGCTGACTATATCAACCCCTTCCTTAAGAATGGACAGCGCAACTGCATCAGAGGGACACAATGATCGCTTTAAGTGGATAATAACGTTTCTAATATCCGAAAGTGAAACCAGTTCAAATTGATTAAAAATATATATCTTAGTTAGATCCGTTAACACTGGATTAGCAGTCATAGATGGAAAACTTGCTCTGATTGCATTTATTTTCTCGGCAAAAAACTTTGAAAATAAATCACACGTTGCTGATGAAGAAGTTAAGACTGGCTTTGCACTTGGACAGATCAGTCTATTAATAACAGAAAAAAGTTCACGTGGCGAGTTTTTAGCAATGAGATCAGACAGGTAACACGCTCTATAATATTTCACGGCAGTTTGGTATTTTGTCAGACTTTCCCTTAACATTTGCAAGGAAACTTGCAGCCTATCATTCCTCCATCTCCTTTCTACTCTTCTAAGTCAAGTCAAGTCACATTTATTTATATAGCGCTTTTCACAATACAGATTGCATCAAAGCAGCTTCACAGTGATAACATGAAAGTAGTACAACACAGTTCAATAATATTGTTGAATATTAAATATCCCCAACTAAGCAAGCCAAAAGCAAGGCGACAGTGGCAAGGAACCAAAACTCCATCAGATTGGATGGAGAAAAAAACCTTGGGAGAACCCAGGCTAGTCAGGGGCCAGTTCTCCTCTGGCTAACAATCATAGGGTTTTAAAGAAGCTTTACAGTAAGTGCATATCAGAGAGTACCTGGAAAATACATTTAGTTAATCATGTAATATTTAGGGGATAACATATCGCCGGCGTTGAGTCGTCTCTTCGCAGGCGTTGAGTCGTCTCTTCACAGGCGTTGGTCTTCTCATCACAGGCGTTGAGGCATCCGAAATCCCCGTGAGAGGCAGGATACCACTTCCTGGCTTCTTCTACACTCCCGTCTAAGGCCCCGTCCACACTACTGCGTTTTCGTTTAAAAACGGAGACCTTTTGCTACGTTTGCACCTCCCGTCCACACTAAAACGGCAAAAACGGAGACCCAAAACGGAGAAGTTTAGAAACGCTGCTGATCCGTTTTTCGTTTTGAATCTCCGGAGGGCGTTTTAGTGTAGACGGGTCAAAACGGAGGACTTTAGAAACGATGACGTAGTAGAGGCTCACGCTCAGCTCTCTGATTGGGTGTCATCAGTCATGGCGTATATCTTTGCTAGCAGCTGTTGTACAAGTAAATTCTGCATTTTACAACGCTATAACTGCCTACATGCGCCGGAGTCAAGCTATTATTCGAGCGATCTGTGACAATTCCCGTGTGCAGCGGCGGTGTTGACCGTACATGGAGCGTCGGTTTGGGGTTAACCCAGAGCATGGTGAGATATTTTTATCAATGAAGTTGTTTACACCGGCACGCGCATGCCCAGTGTTGGTGAATGGCCACGTGATCCGCGTTTTCAGTCGTTTTAATGTGGACGGAGATCAATTCTAATACGCAGCTAAAACCCTGGTGTGGACGGAGATCGTATTCGTTTTAATTCTCTGTTTCTAAACTAAAACGCAGTAGTGTGGATGGGGCCTAAGGGCCCGGGTTTGATCGTTAAGCCAGGGTTGTGTTTAGGCTCTTCTTTCCTTTGTTTTAAATGGGGCAATAGAGTCCATGATGTTCATACAAACAGAATTAAACATGGTAATCAGCTCATCTGGATCGGCCGAGGGAGATGCAGACTCGATACACGGTATTTGTGGAGAGGCAATAAAAAAATGCAAAAATTCTGATGCTGTAAATGGGGTGCATATACGAGAATAAACCACCGACCTAGGAGCAGACTGAAGTACACTTGGTAGATTGACATTAAACACTACAGGACAATGATCAGAGAAACTATATGGCATAATGTTAAGATCACAGATCGAAATTCCTAGGGACACAACAAGATCGAGAGAGTGGCCAAGTTCATGTGTGCTACTCATAACAGATTGAGTCAAGTTAAAAGCGTCCAACATTCCCAGGAATTCAGCTACCATTGGTTTTCCTGGGCAACAGACATGTACATTAAAATCACCAACAATTAAGATTGAATCAGAGAGTAATACAATGTGAGACAAAAAGTCCGAGAATTCTTCAATGCAGTCTTTGTGGTATTTAGGTGCACGATAAACATTTACACAAAGCACCGGATTCTTATAATCCAACATCATCACTTGGGCTTCGAAGCTCTGATAGTTCATAAATGGTAGTAAGCGACATTTAAAATATTTTTTAAAAATAATAGCAAGACCACCACCCCGCCCGGAGTTTCTGGGAGAGTTAAAAAAGTCACAATCAGCTGGAGTTGCTTCCATAATAGGGACGCGATCAACAGCGTTCATCCATGTTTCAACAATAAATAAAAAGTCCAAGTCATTGTGTATATTAAAATCATTTAAAATGAATGATTTGTTTGCAAGGGATCTGGCATTGACTAATGCCGTCCTTACCAGGGTGTTCCCAGTTGTCACACTCGCGCCCCCGCACTCTTCTGTCTTTCGCAAATGGCGCAGATTACCGAGGTTTCTGCCTTTCCTGATGTGATGGGGCCTTGATACAAAAGGTGCAGGCATGGACGTCACCACCGGACAAACAGCGCGAAGACACGGGAATCGCAAATCCCGCGCCCTCGAGGAAGAAATAATCCACGCTCTCTTTGCTTTCTCTGACGCACCCGCTCTGCAGCCCCGTCTCCTCCGGCGTTTCTTCTTTTTACCACAGGCATTCCCCGTCGTCGATCGAGTTATCTCCGCGGGTAGAGGTCTCACAAGCCAAGGATGAAAGTAGTGTTGTCCAACGCCAGGGATATCGAGTACAGATGATCGGATATTAAATAATGCTTGACGATCGTAGGTCCATAAAGATTGGCCATATTGAGGATGTAGACACAACATAAAAAGTAATAACAATACGACAAACTGAACAAGACGAGCTGCCAACACACCAGCGGGCGCCATCTTGATTCAAATGTAGATGTACAATTTGGCTTAAATTGTGTTATTCTGTCTTTTCTCTTACTTCTGTTTGTAGGATCTTGAGAGCAAAATAATCACATTTCTGAAGAATGAGCTGGAGAAGTTAAAAAAAATATTACAACATGAGAACACACAACACTTTGTGAAGGACTTTAATGAGAACAGATCCAGTATCAGAGATGCAGCTCTTGATCTCACACTACATTACCTGAGAGAGATGAAGCAAGATGAAGCTGCTGATGCTCTAGAAGGCAAGAGACTCGTGATCATCTGTCTGATTGTCTCTTATAAATGTAGGAGAGATAATGAAGACTGAAACTATCTATTTTCTGTTCCTGTGTTTAGGTGAGCTGTTCTTCATTCATCAGCTGAAATGTGGCCTAAAAAAGAAGTATCAATGTGTGTTTGAAGGAATGGCGAAGCAAGGTGACTCCACACTCCTGAATAACATCTACACAGATCTCTATATCACTCAGGGTGGCAGTGAACAGGTCAATACTGAACATGAGGTGAGACAGATTGAAGTTGCTTCCAGACGTCATGAAGCACAAGAGATACAGGTTGAATGCACACATTTGTTTGAAGCACCTGAACAAGACGAGGAGATCCGAACTGTACTGACAAAAGGAGTCGCTGGCATCGGGAAATCAGTCTCTGTGCAAAAGTTTGTTCTGGACTGGGCTGAAGGAAAAGAAAATCAAGATATCAGCTTCATATTTCCTCTTCCATTCAGAGAGATGAACTTAAAGGAGAAAGAAAAACTAAGTTTGATGGACCTTATAACTCAATTTTTCCCAGAGACAAAAGGACTGAACCTTACAAGAAGGAATCAGTTCAAATTCCTGTTCATCCTTGATGGATTGGACGAATGTCGCCTTCCCCTGAAGTTTGATTGTAATGAGACGTGGCGTGATGTATCGTCACCAGCCTCTCTGGATGTTCTCCTAACGAACCTCATGAAGGGAAATCTGCTTCCTTCTGCTCTCGTCTGGATCACCAGCAGACCAGCAGCTGCCAGTAAGATTCCTCCTGACTGTATCGACCGGCTGACAGAGATACGAGGATTCAGCGACGCACAAAAGCAAGAGTACTTCAGAAAAAGGTTCACGGATGATATTCAAGCCAACACAATCATAGATCATGTTAAACAATCAAAGAGTCTCTTTATCATGTGCCACATCCCAGTCTTCTGCTGGATTTCAGCCACTGTTCTCCAGAACATTCTGGAGGAGAAGAGAAATAATGATGTGAAAAACACTCAGGCTGATGAGATCTCTAAAACACTGCAGGAATCAAACACTGAATACACTCCCAAGACTCTGACACAAATGTACACACACTTTCTCCGCTTTCAGATCCAGCAGAGCAGCCGAAAATATGATGGAGAATACAAACCAGATGTTTCCTGGGATAAAGACGCCATCCTTTCACTGGGGAAACTGGCATTTCATCATCTGGAAAGAAACAACCTGATCTTCTATGACACAGACCTGGAAGCCTGTGGTCTTGACGTCTATAAGGCATCAGTGTACTCAGGCATGTGTACCCAGATCTTTAAGGAGGAAACAGGGATCGTTCTTGGTACCATGTACTGCTTTGTTCACTTGAGCATTCAAGAGTTTATTGCAGCCCTTTATGCACATCTGTTTCTAGACATCAACAAGACAAGTGTGTTTGAGCATGAGTCTACAGAACAGGAAAACAGAAATGAAACCATGATTGATTTTCTCAAGACTGCAGTGGACAAGGCGCTGGAGAGTGACAATGGACACCTGGACCTTTTCCTTCGCTTCCTCCTCGGTCTGTCACTCCAGTCCAATCGACGACTCTTACGAGGTCTGTTGACACAGCGAGACGGCACTGACCAGAGCAACAAGGAAATTGTTCAGTACATCAAGCAGAAACTAGAAGCTAATCTTCCTGCAGAGAGATCCATCAATCTGTTCTACTGTCTGAATGAACTGAACGACCAAACTCTGGTGAACGAGATTCAGACCCAACTTAGCAAAGGAAGTCTCTCATCTGGTGACCTTTCACCTGCCCAGTGGTCTGCTTTAGCCTTTGTGTTGTTGACATCAGAGGAAGAGCTGGAGGAGTTTGAGCTTCAGAAATTCAAGAAATCAGATGAGTGCCTCATTAGATTATCAGCCGTCATTAAAACCTCCAAAACAGCCCTGTAAGTCTTTTAATATATTTTGATATATACAAAATATAAAATACCATGTAAAAATGTTTGTTTTGTATCACCCGCCTTGTATGGCTTATATAGAATTATATATATTATCACATAATCATACTTGAGGAAGAAAAAAAAAAATATTTTATTCATATACCCAAACTGGGAGGAAAGAATGTAATTTGGTACTGTTATTTATATTTCCAAAAAGTAAGAAGAAATTCTGAAAGGTTATAGTATAAAATATTGAGATTTTTATAAAACAGGCTACTTAAAGTACACATATTACCACGTCATATATTAGTTTTCCCTCTGTTTCTCCCATTAATTATATATAATTATATATTCTATGAGTAATTGTGTAGTTTAATGTAATAATAATGTAATGCAATATGTAGATCGAGAGATTTACAAATAAGCAATTATCAAAAGCCTGTTGTATCATATTTGATGTACACATCAGATGGTTTTTCTACAAAAATGTTTACATATTTTTATCGTTCAAAATATTTTTTTTTTCATATACTTTTTAAAAATATATTTTTTTCTAATTAAGCAATTAAGTAAAATAACTATACATTTAATTTCAGCAGTTGTCATGGATGCTTCTTTACTATCTTTAAATTAATGATATATCACCCATTGGCCACCCTGCTCTCTAATATATTGGCATCAGTCATCGGTTGACCTTAATCTCTTGACATATTAAAAACAAATACAATTGCTTAGGTTTAAGTAATCGTAGCTTTATTTAAATCATTAAATATGTTATATAGGGTAATAGATAAAAAAGATGAAATGGTCCATGAACTAAATCAATTCTTTGTAAATGTGGGGGAGTCTGGAAAAGGGAAAATAGGATCATGCAGTCAATGTATCTAGGTGAGGTGACTGAAAATGAAATATTATCTGTGGTTCAGAAGCTAAAAAATAAGACCTTAACGGATAGTAATGGTATTGACATGAAAATAATAAAAAACACAATTGATTGCATTATTAAACCATTACATTATATAATTAATTATTCTTTTACAGAAGGAGTTTTTCCAGATAGTATGAAAATAGGTAATACTTTTTTTTTAAACTGGAGATAAACATATTTTTAATAACTATAGACCAGTATCTCTCCTACCTCAATTTTCCAAAGTGCTTGAAAAACTCTTTGTTAATAAATTAGATAACTTTATTGAAAAATGAAAATCAGTATGGATTTAGGTCAAATAGGTCTACAGGCTTGGCTATCGCGAAAATTATTGAAGACATAACAACCGCAATAGACAGAAATAAATACAAAATAGGAGTGTTCATTGATTTGAAGAAGGCATTTGACACTATAGATCATCAAATTATTATTTCTAAATTATATACTTATGGAATTAGAGGAGTTGTACTAGATTGGTTAACCAGCTATTTACAACAACGACAACAATATGTTGAGTTTGATGGTCATAGGTCCGAATGTATGAATATTGAATGTGGATTTCCACAAGGCTCAATTTTAGGACCCAAACTTTTTATTTTTTATATAAATGAGATTTGTGAGGTTTCAAAAAAAATTACACTACGTATTATTTGCAGATGATACAAATTTATACAGTTCAGGAAATGACTTGAAAACTTTAGCTAATAATATTGAAGATGAAATGGTTAAACTAAAATTGTGGTTTGATGTAAATAAAGTATCTTTAAATTTGAATAAGACGAAGTTTATGATATTCAACAATAAAACAAAAGAGGAAGTCAGCTTATCAATAAATGTCAATGTATAAAAGTTTAAATAAATATCAGATATGTTGGAGATTGGGTGATGGTCGAGGGAACAGTGCTAATGATATCTATTATGTATGTTAATACATTTTAGGTGATGGTGGAGGGAACAATGTTAATGCCATCTACTATTGATGTCTATAAAGGGGGCAGATAAATATAAGAATATTATTCTTCCATCTGCTCCTTTCTGATCATGGAAATATAAAGGAAATTTCAAATGAATTGTATGTGATTGGTATAAATAATGCATTTTCATGAAAATAATAAAAGAGAAATGAATGAATGAATGAATGAATGTCAAAAAGACACAATTATATTAAATAGATTAAAAAAGCCACCGCTACTGGTAATATCTATGGTTATATTGTGTATATTTGTTTAGATCCAGTGAAGTCGTGTCATAGGCGTAATTTGCGGCTGGGACGAATGGGACATGTCCCCACCCCTTTTTCTCAGGATCAATATTGTCCCCCACCACTTTTTGAAACATTGCACGGATGTACCTAATACAAATAAATAAAACATCTCCAGTTAACTAGCGGAGCATTCATTTAGTTCGCTACTAAATAAGAGAGCGCTCTAATCTAGCGCTTAAATCTGTTGTTTTTGAAATCATGCTGAGCTCTCGTTGCCGCTGCTATCAGTGTCATGGATACAGTTGTTCTCTTGTGGCGCGCGCACAGTCTTCACTCGGACGCACTCTTCAATCTATCGCCGTTGCGGAGACTCTCTATTCGTTCCGGTGAAAATCGCAAAATAAAATGCACACAAACGTGTCCCTGCTTGATATAGACTGTAACCACTGATGAACATATTCGGTTTTGATGAGAGTGAGGAAAAAACTATACGAGTGCGGATTAGAACCCGTAACTTCTGACACGCTTGGCAAAAGATCTACCACAAGACCATTTAAGAACTCAAACAAAATATGCGGATCGATGGATTTATTTACGGGTTGATCAGAGAGGCTGCACAGTTTGACCAGCGGGCAGCGGCCGCACACCAGTCCGCCGGATGCTGTTGCTAAGAACTTGCAATGTATCACTATTATCAGACCGTCCCTCGCGGCCTCGAAACACTACCTGACCACCGGGAAAAGTCCCGACTCTCCCGATTGCCACTCCGCCACTGCACACCATTAAAATATATATTAGGGGTGGAACGGTACACAGAAGTCACGGTTCGGTTCATACCTCGGTTCAGACATCACGGTTCGGTACAATTTCGGCACAATGGAGGGAAAAGCAAAACAAAAATGCAGAAGGCATTGTATTTTTTAAATAAGTTTTATTATATAAAGGCATAGAACCAGTTTATTTGTAGTGCACTGACAATAGTTTTATATAATTAGTTTATTAATTATTTTAATGAAAAGACAAAAAGACCTTGCGATATGTTTGGTAATTGTACCTGAATTAATTTAAAATTAATTTGCTATATTTCAGATCAATATATTTGTTTTCCTTAATTTTAATTAACATTATTAATTAACAATGTGACATTATTCTCATCTGAATTATAAATAATTGATTTCTGTTAAAATAATACTACCATTAAAAACACATTCGATTTTCTTTTTTAATCAATGTAGAATGTGTAAGATTATTGCTCCGAGGACAAGAAATGAAAACCAATGCAATATGATGAATGTCCAAAAGATGGGACCCACAGACTGTTTTGAAATGGAGTCGGATAAATATGTTTTTCTTTTAAAACAGTGTGTGTGTGTGTGTGTGTGTGATTTTGGTTGAGTGACAGTTGTAGGTTACAGTTTGACAAGAGTTTACAGTGTGCACAATGTTGTGTTTTATTGCGATTGTACACAAATATAAGTAAACACTTTGCAGGTTTAATGATCTGTATGAACAAAATTACGGAGTATGTTTTTTTTTTATTTTTCCACTGTTCGGTCGCGCGCGCCTCTCTCTCTCTCTCTCTCTCTCTCTCTCTCTCTCTCTCTCTCTCTCTCTCTCTCTCTCTCTCTCTCTCTCTCTGTCTGTCTGTCTGTCTGTCTGTCTGTCTGTCTGTCTGTCTGTCTGTCTGTCTGTCTCACACACACACAGTTCGATCTCGCCTCTCTCTCGCGCGCACACACACACAGACACAGTCCAGCATTGCAATCTTGACATTGCAGCCATTCATTATGCGGTCACACCAAACACGAATAGAGCATCAAATTCGCGTCTAGTTCGACGCTAGTCCAAAGCGAATAGGACGCGCGAATAAAGCCAACGTTTGAAGTGAACGCGCGTTCAGAGCTAAGCCGATGGTACAGATTATGTGTCCCTAAAGAACCCGCATATCTAACGGTAGTTCCGCATTACATTAATTAATTTGCACGCGAGTTTTATTTATTTTTATACCGTGTATTCTCCGTGTAAATTCGTGCACCGAACCGTGACGCCCGTACCGTTTCGGTTCGATACGAATACATGTACCGTTCCACCCCTAATATATATATATATATATATATATATATATATATATATATATATTAGTGCTGGGCAATGATTAAAAAATTTAATCGCGATTAATCGCATTGTTACGCGCAAGAGTGAAAAATGAATTCTAAAGTAGTGTATTGCGCACTTTTGATTTAAATGTACTGCTATATACACAAAAGTGCAATAACATGTGGTTTGCAAAAACTTTAAACAAATAAGGTGCTTTATACCAGCAGTATTACCTTTACACAGTAGCAATAAAATATTTATTGTAAATCTCAACTTAAACATTAATGTAATCAAATCAAATATTACAACAAAGCTATATGCCACTGCCAGGGCATTACCTTTTATCTAGCTTGTTAAAACAAGTCCAGTTTTCTTGTTTTTTTTTCTGAACAGGTATCAACAGGTATCTTTTATCAGGGAGCAGTAGAAACAGTCTATGTAGTCAGAGGTCATGACCACTACTACAGATATAAGTTCGACCGACGTTACTTCTCTGATAGTAGCTTAGGTTTGGTCATGACATGGTTTCCCACGTACAATAAGATTACATTAAACAGATGTAAAGCCCAATTTATACTTCTGCGTCGAACTCACGCCGTAGCGACGTACCTGCTGTGTGTAGCGCGTACCCTGACGTGCACCTCTCCAAAAATCTAACAATGCGTCAATTCTACGCGTACCGCAAGCGCTGTGATTGCTAGAACCGCTCCCCGGGATTCACATGCGTGCTCCCTCTGCATGTGTAATTGCGCGTCTAGGGGGACAACGACGCAAGTAAATAAAAACCAACGCGTAGTCTATAGCGTAGAGGCTCCGGCGTAGGTCCGACGCAGAATTATAAATCAGCCTAGAGTGAGGTGAAGTGGTCGAGCACAGGTGCAGCGACAAACGGGTGCGTTCCTGTGAAACTGTTGCGGTCATGCTCGCCTCACGCACGCGCCCGTGCTCTCCCGTTGCCGAAGTTGAATTGTCTATTTTTGTAGCTACACGACGCGCAGCACAAATCTCTGGAAGAGACTGATCCACGGCTTGCTGTTTGTGAGTTTCCCAATCTAAATAGTTATCAGGACGTCATTAACAGAAGGGAATTCACATGGCTGAGCATCTCTGCTAAACTAAACGCAGGCCTATCAGGTAAAGTTATGTATAATTTTAATTTAAGTTAAAAAGGCTACAGCTGCGTAGCGCACAGAAGCCGTTGCCATGGTTACTATCATAGAGCGCCTGTCATTCACTCGCGGAGCGCTATCTCCCTTTCTGTTCACCTGAGAGAACCTGCCAAAGCCTCTCCACTGCTTGTTTGGGTGGGTTATTTGCTGGCTGACCAACATCCCACCCCTCCTGTGATCCACGGTTTGACTGTAGGCCTATGTGTATTCAGAGCCAGTAAGCAACGGACTTTCAAAATAATAATAAAAAAAAAACTGCGTTAACGTGCGATAAAAAAATTGTCGGCATTAATTAATAAATGCGTTAACGCGATATCGCGTTAACTTGCCCAGCCCTAATATATATATATATATGAATCGATTTTTGGAATTCTATGAATTGATTTTGAATCGGTAAAGCTTGAATCGCGATGCAAATGTGAATCGATTTTTGTGCACACCTCTAATATTAAGTGTCCCCAATTAAGAAATAAAGAGGCAACAGTGGCAAGAACCTAATCTCCATCAGGTGACATAAATAGAGAAAAAATCCTATAGCTGTAACAGCTTTACACAAATATTTTGTCAAACATGCTTCATTTTATCTAGGAAATTTGTCACTGAATAAAAAACACTATTGTAGAGGAAATTGTAGTTTTTGAAGATAAATGTTAGTTTAACTCAGCCTCTTTGCTGTATATGCTGTTTATGTAAAAAATAAATGGAAAATGTAATTAATATTTTTTTATATAGCAAATGTATTGTATGTGTTCCATCTAATGCTGTGTTGTGACTTTATTGTAGGTTAAATGATTGTAACTTAACAGACAAAAGCTGTTCAGCTCTGGCTGCAGTTCTTGGATCAGATACCAATCTGAAAGAGCTGAACATGAACAATAATAATCTGCAGGATTCAGGAGTGAAGCTGATCTGCACTGGACTGAAGAATATAAAGTGTAAATTGGAGATACTGAGGTAAGTTGAGCCACAAGAGTCACATGACTAGAGTGAGGTGCAATGACTGACCGGACGATGCCGGAGGCAAAAGCGCAAGAGAACTTTTGTGAAAAATTCAAAGATTTTTTATTTATTTGTTACAACGTGGGTATACCATATCCAACCCACTTACACACCCCTGCCACTAACAATAATAATACAAACAAATATTATATATAAAAAAAAAATTTGCGGAGTTTCCTTTGCAGCGCCTCGTACGCATTTAACGGTTCTGGTACGCACTACGCAGCAGTTCGGCGAGTCTTCAAACTACACGAGCAGCAGGTAACGTTTAAGCTAATACAGAAAATGACATTTATCCTACCATGCTACTCTAAAAGTGCGGCTGCATGCAAGTTATACTTGACTATAATAAAAGTAAAACTCGATTTCAGACGCATTCTGAGTGACAATGTCAT
The DNA here is from genome assembly GCF_029890125.1 of Rhinichthys klamathensis goyatoka. Classification (NCBI taxonomy): domain Eukaryota; kingdom Metazoa; phylum Chordata; class Actinopteri; order Cypriniformes; family Leuciscidae; genus Rhinichthys; species Rhinichthys klamathensis. The sequence continues at coordinate 16,412,003 of NW_026606564.1, forward strand.
TCGTTTTTATCCAAGGCCATAGCAAGTGTTATTAGCTTGGGGAAATACATCTAGGTAAATGAAATCTTAAGTCCATGTCCAACTCTAAATTGTAAGGAATTTATATCTTTGATTTCATAGTATCGCTTTACAATAAGGTTCATTTGTTCATTATTCATGTATGAACTAACCATGAGCAACACATTTGTTACTGTATTTGTTAATCTGTTAATTCTTTATTCATGTTATGTCACAGTCAGTGCATTAACTAATGATAACAAATACAACTTTTGATTTTAATGTTTTAGTAAATGCTGAAATTAATATTAACTAAGATTAATAAATGTTGTAGAAGTGCAGTTCATTATAAGTTAATGTTAACTAATTTAACTAATGAAACCTTATTGTAAAGTGTTACTGATTCAGGATTGTCTTGATTCTGCCTTAGTATCCTTGATTTTCCCAGTCGTGAGGCAGGATCATGACAGAATCATGTTTTGTGTACAAGCCAATTGTTTGGACCATGTGCTTGTGTTGTCTCGTTACATTACCCTGCCCCCTTGTTATCCTCGTCTCGTCATTATTTTCTAGTCAGTTTCACCTGTCCTTGTCATTAGTGTTCCCTTTATAATCCCCTTGTGTTTGCTGTCCTGTGTCGGTTCATTGTTTGACATCGTAATACGTTGTGTGAGTCTTACCGTGAGTAATCTGTTGAGAAGCTTGTCATCAAGAAGTTCTGTTCCTGTCGTAGTTGTTAGTTTACTGTCTGAATATTTGCCTTGCCCTGTCTTGTTTTGCCCCATCGTGGGCTTTTGTTTTCTGTTTTTGTCCTTTAATAAATCCTGTGAAAGTAATTTGCTGTCTGCGCTTGGGTTCATCCGCCATCCACATAACAGAATGAACCGACCACAGAAGAACCCAGCAGACAGTATGTCTTTCCCCGCTAGACCACATCCGACTGACCAAGAACTATGGTGGCAGACGGCCATCGCTGATAGTAGAGCTGGAAGACTTCCATTCCCTCCCCAGGGTGAGTTGTCCCTGAAGAGGTATGCACAAGTCGTCGAAGAGAAGAGATTCTTCCTCCCTGAGGTCCTGGTTTCTCGCTACTTCATCGCCGGTCTCAACTCTCCACCTCCTCTGTATGAACGGGAGTCGCTTATTCTTCGCCCATTTCGAGCAGTGGTAGATTGCTTGTCTGGGAGAGAGTCAATGGGTTCCTCAAGGTTTTTGTCTGCCAGTCTTCCTGTCATCCCGGAGGGTCGTATGATTGGCGTCGTGACGCTGGGAGACCAGAGTCCCCTTGTTTCGACTCCAGAGGCATCTTCCACACCCGCTGACCTCCGTGGTAAACGAGGGAGACGGGTTTCTTGGGATTCCCCCTCGGAGTCATCGTCATCTGTGCTGACCAAACCAGAAGTGGTCTTCTCTGTTCCTTTTTCGTCCCCCATAGAGCTGTGACCATTGCCCCGCGACCAAAGAGAAAGAGAAGGAAGTGAGCTTCCTGTTTCCCATAGCCATCTCCTGACTCTGCAGCCGTGAGCGCGGTTCCTGAGGTTGCAACAGTAAGCGCTGTCCCAGAGTCCGCAGCTGAAAGCGCTTTTCCTGAATCTGCAGCCGCGACCGCCGTCCCAGAGCCCGCTCCAGCAAGCGCTGTTCCTGATTCAGCAGCTGGTTGCCCGGTTACAGAATCTGCCTCTGTGAGAGCTGTGGCTGATCAAGCTGCAGAAGCAGTCCTGCAAGCTGTGTCTGCTCGTAAGAGGATACCTATCATTGTTGCTGCCGAGACTCTAGCAGACTACCTTGCCAAGCTTGTCAAGATCCTCGATGTGCCCGTCATGTCTTGGCCAGAGCCCACTGTGTCTGTGAGCTCTATTCCCAAGCCTACCCCTGTGAGCGCCGCACCCGATCCTGTCCCTGTGAGCACTGCCCCCGATCCTGTCCCTGTGAGCGTTGCACCCAAGTCTGCCACTGAGAATGCTGCACCCAGTCCTGCCCCTTCGCCTGCTATGTCCCCCGTCAGGAGTCCCGTTTCCTCATCCTCTGTATCCTCCGTGTCTGAATCTGTTGCTGCCACCACTGAAGCAGTATCCCAGACTGTTTCCCCGTTTGTCCCTGTCTCCACCAGCCCCCGGACTGTTTCCCCGTTTGTTCCTGTTGCCACTAGTCCCCAGACTGTTTCCCCGTTTGTTCCTGTCACCACTAGTCCCCGGACTGTTTCCCCGTTTGTCCCTGTCGCCACTAGTCCCCGGACTGTTTTCCCTGTCTCCACTAAGCCCCGGACTGTTTCCCCCAAGACCTCTCCTTGTGTGTCTCCGTCTAAACCTGCCCAGAGTCCTCGTCCTCAGCCCTGATCCCGTGGACCCAAGACCCCCAGTCCTCCCATCCACCCTGGACCTCCCCCATTAACTCTGTGTTTCCTCCACCTCCTTTGCCTTGTATGTTGTATTTTAAAGTGTTTCACCCCAGCCCTGTTATTGTTTTTTCATGTTTGCCATTAATAATGTTTTCCATGTTTTGTTGGTTCGTGTCTTTGTCACAGTCTGTCATGTCCCGTGTTTAATGTCCCCTTGAGGAGCGTCTGGTAGCCGCTCCTTAAGGTGGGGGTTCTGTCATGATTCTGCCTTAGTATCCTTGATTTTCCTAGTTGTGAGGCAGGATCATGACAGAATCATGTTTTGTGTACAAGCGCATGGCCAATTGTTTGGACCATGTGCTTGTGTTGTCTCGTTACGTTACCCCGCCCCCTTGTTATCCTTGTCTCCTCATTATTGTCTAGTCAGTTTCACCTGTCCTTGTCATTAGTGTTCCCTTTATAATCCCCTTGTGTTTGCTGTCCTGTGCCGGTTCATTGTTTGACATCATCATACGTTGTGTGAGTCTTACCGTGAGTAATCTGTTGAAAGTCTTGTCATCAAGAAGGTCTGTTCCTGTCGTAGTTGTTAGTTTACTGTCTGAGTATTCGCCTTGCCCTGTCTTGTTTTGCCCCATCGTGGGCTTTTGTTTTCTGTTTTTGTCCTTTAATAAATCCTGTGAAAGTCATTTGCTGTCTGCGCTTGGGTTCATCCGCCATCCACATAACAATGATAGCTAACACTTTCATACATATAATACATACATTAAATTTACAACATCAACAAAACTAAAAATAAATTTTCCATAATTACCTTCTTGATGTTTTGTTTGGAAAAGTAAATAATATTTAGTAATATTATCATAATTTTTCTATTTTCATTTGATGTGTTATGCATTCTAATTTTATCAACATATTTCCTTAGAATGCCAAGGAAAGAAAGAATAAAAACAAAAAAGATTTTAGTGACCTTTTTGGTCCCTCCGCCCCTGAGGAGGTCTGTGCACGCCACTGTTTGGTATCATTTGAAATGTCTCAGTGCGACTGGTACAAAGCTCTCATTCCCACAGAAGTAAACCCAAAAGCTAATAAGGTGTGGAGAGTTTATAGATATCTTGTTAACTGCTGTGTGTGTGCCCCCATGTAAATCAACGTCTGTCCCCAGTAAGTCTGGGACGGTGATTAATGCAAATTCCCACTGTTCCCAAATTCTCAAATTCCCACTTGAATTAACGATCAATTAATCGTTAGCCTTTATACTGCAATATGCGTCTGCTGCAGTGGCATATGGCCAACAGCATGACAGGATCTGCAAATGCTGCTAAAAGCGCTATGTTCCTCACCAAATGAATGAGAAGGGTTTTAATCTAGTAGAATTGTAAAATGTTTCAATGTGAATGATCATTTAATTAAATTACTTAGAAAATATAACGACTTAAACAACGTGTCACCAACGGTGTCTCAGATGAGTGCTTGTCAGAATGTGTATGCTCTTCCTGGAACAACACGCTGAAAACGCGATAGTTTAAATATTATTAAACTATTATAAAATAGTGTTCTCATGTTATGTGACAGTCCCAATCATAGTTATTATTAGCCGTGCATTGCTGCTTGAGGTGCTCGCTGAATGAACACTGGTAAACTGGAGCACTTTGCTAGCACGTTATTTAACTCAAAGAAACGCATTCTATATGAGATTAATCAGATGTATACAAAATAAACATAATATTACAAATTATATCTGCACAATATGATGCGAATGCACAAGTGAACTTGAACTAAGTTACAAACCATATGGAATGTGAACGCGCTCTTCCTGGAGCAACGCAATGAAACACGGCAACTAAACCTAAATAATTCACAATGTTTTATTACAATATTGTTCTCTTTATAATGTTATGTAATATTATATGACAGTCCCATTCATAGTTATTATTAGTCGTGCATTAGCGTTTTAGCTGCGCACGCTTTATTACAGCGCGCGTTAATTCTTAACCAATTGCATCCTATATAAGATTAATCCGATATAGATAGGCCTACACAAAATAAACACAAATTAAAACTTACATTTGCACAAAACAAAAAGGCTGCGAAATTGTGAATGCACATGCAAACTTATAGTCATGATGAAGCTGTAAAATGGTCCCAAACATAACTCCGGCGCGCTCACTTTACAAGTTTCGCGGTTGAGCAGCATGTACGCACATGAACCTCCTTAATCGACGATCGATAAGTTTTAGCGATTAAATTGTAGAGACTTTAGGGATTAACCAAACACAAATTAATCTTTCTAATCTCTCATGGGATTCATTCAAATGTGATTCAGCATTCCGGATCTGAACACCACATTCCAAAGTCACAAGACTGGCTCCAAATTGTCTAGAAAACCCCCCAGAGAAGACTTTTATGGCCCCGCAGGCCCCAGAGATAAGCCTAAACAGGAAGAACGTGTCACTGTTTTCATCCTTAAGCAAGACAAAGCTGCTCAAAAATGGTGAAACGAGGCCTGACCACCAAGGGGCCTGACAACCTTTGACCTCCCTCAGCATCACCACTGCTGAGCAGGACAGCGATGTAAAACAGACCACGCTTTCATGGAACGTGAGAGACTTACACAGACTTTACATATCAAACCCATTAAAACTCACGCAGAACAATGCTCAGTGGATAAGCTCATCATAATTCTTGTTGTTCCTATAATTCATGTTTGTATTATGCTTAGATCACATATAAATCATGTAATTGTGATATAACTGTGTGTATGGATGAAAGAGTATCGTGCTTCCAATCAAAAGAATCATATGCCCTTAATTCAAAAGGTGGCTTGTTTGAAATCTGTGTAAAATGTTTTGTATGATTATAATAATCTATAATGTTTAAACTGGGGTCTCTTGTTCTCTGCTAAGTGCTGGAACCCAAGCAGATCCCAGATAACGATAAGTAGGGACTCGATCCACCTCCTAAAATGATGCCATTGTCTCATTGGTCAGAATTCTCCAAAAGAGGTTGGACTAACTTTTAAGTTAAAGACCCGAACAAAGGAGTTAGGGTTCAAAAAAAAAGAAGTTCGGTTCAGAGAGCAGGTCGGGGTTGCCGTTCGGTTTTGAGTTCGGTTCGGTGTTGAATTAAGTTTGCGCCTCTCTCTAGCAACAGCAAGAGAGTGTTCCTGTTCGTGCTTCTCTCTGAAAACAACAAAGAGCGTGTTCGCACGCTTCTACATCGACCAGACCAAATTAGACCAGCAGACAAATAACCCATCGAGATCGGGGTTAAAACAGCTCATTCAAGCCATCTAACTCGTCTTACTCTCATTTCTTCCTTTATTTTCTTTGTTCGTAAAAGTCTCGGTTCAAAGTTAAGTTGCTGCGAAGTTCGTTTAAACGTCTCTCCTGCAACGCGCTTCGAACTGTAAAGACTCTTATTCGCCTGCCAATCACACGTGACCGGCAGTTCAGAAACTTCCATCCAGGCACTTCAAAGACAACCAGCCACACGGACCCGGCCGGGAAGCCCCTTCGACGAAGCACCGCAAAAAGGGAATTCCCTAAGCAACGCAAAGACAAGCAAGTACTCCAGACTCTAACTGAACTGGTGCGTTAATGTAAATTGAATAACCTGTCTAAGAAACGAAGGTTTAAATTAATGTTTGGTGGTTCGTTCAGGTCATGTCTTACAAAGTGCATCTCACTCTGAAAACTCACTCTTTCTCTCTCTTCCTCTGCGCCTTGTATGAATGTGTGTGTGTGATTGTGTTTAGACCTTAGTTTTATGTGTTTAGAATAGTTAATAAAGTCATCAATATATTTGAAAAGATATTTGCCTTGTGTTGTGCTTGCACATTTAATGTCTTGTACTGTCGATCTAAAGTTACCTTGCTAATACATAGTGTTTCACTATAGATTTGATATTTATATCTGTTGCCAAGGTTATAATTACGGCCCGTTCAAATGAACTCTAAACGAGTCATTTGCTCGGTTCCATAGTGATTCGGTCAAGATTCATTGCAAATCGATGAATCATTCCTTTTGAGCTAAATTGGCCTTCCGGCCCCCCTTAAATACATTTTATGTATATTATTATTGTGTGATTCGTTACAAAATGTATTATCGACAATTAATCGATTGTCAATTAATTGTTAACATCCCTACATGATACATTTACCTGACATAATTGGTACATTTGGTACAATTGTTTTCCCAATTAGATTAAACAGATTTGTATGTTACCGCAAGTTTTGTGTCAGATTAGTGACGACTAATATTTTGACGGTAATTTATGTGTATATGTTTTGCGAAGACAATAAGTGAATTTGCTTTAAGGGCAGCAAAAGTGCTGCTTGACCAACCTAAATCTGGGAGTGTCTTACCTCTGTTTTAATTTAATGTTACTTTACACAAGCGTACGTGGGAAACCACCGCATGGCCAATCCAAAGCTATAAGACAAGTAAAGTTGGTTGACTTAAGTAAAGAGTTAAATAGAACAATCAAATGTATTGCTAAACTATTATATAATTGACCAATAAGCAATTGGCAATCTAACTTAAATTTGAGGTTGTGATCAAATGGAGTCAGATATAAAATAGAGTCAGATAAAAGCTTAAATGGACTTAAATTACTTTGCCATGTGGAAAGACAGTAGAGACCTTCACCCGTTCTGGAGGAAACCCACATTTGGACCGATAAACGGGCTTACACAGTTTTAGATAATTGTAATCTCGAAAGTGATGTTGATGTCTAACATAATAAATATTTCTGTGCCTTTTGTTTGCCTCCATATTCAGTTGTCAGTTTTTGAAACTAACTTTCAGTGCATTTGTACAAAGAACAAAATAAAATTCAAGTTTAAGGATTTACATTGTTTTGGGGTTTAACTGATTAATCAGTTGAATGCTTTCATTCCTGTTCTAGACTCTCTAACTGCAGTGTAACAGAAGAAGGTTATAAAGCTCTGGCTTCAGCTCTGAGATCAAACCCTTCACACCTGATAGAGCTGGATCTCACAGGGAATGATCCTGGACAATCAGGAGTAAAGCAGCTCAATGATTTACTGCAGGATCCAGACTGTCAACTGAAGACACTGAGGTGAGACAGGACCAAATATTTAACTAAATTAGTTAATTAGGTTAACCTCTTAACCGTTGCCAGAGCGCCGGCGCACTGAAGCGTTTTTTTTTTTAAATAGTTCAAAGTTACTATCATATGTAATGTTATTTCCTTGACAAACTATACATCATTAAAAAGATATAAGACATTTCTGTATGTAAAATGATATAAGACGTTTCAGTATTTGACCACTATTGTATTCTGAGAAACTTATAATGACAGTTATGTCTTAATTTGTGCCAGGAGTTATGTAATTAAAAAATGAGTCGATACCTTTAATATGAATTATGAGCGTCAGCCGCTCCCATTCAGAAAAAAACTCCTGTGAGATCGTCATGACAGCGCTTGACAAAATAACGTCCTTGAGGGCTTTTAGCTCAACAATGTGCAGATGTGGAGAAATATTGATATTGATTCTCATAGGTTTACATCATATTTCTATAGACAGGAATAATGTTTATTGAATTTATACCCAACTGTGTTGATGTAATCATTTTGAGCGCTGGATACTCTGATGTACTGTGTTTTCAATCCATACTGGCAGCCTGAGGGCGCCTTATGCTCAGTAAAGTCCATATATGGAACACACGAAGAAGTGCCATAACCATGTGACATTCAGGAACTGCCTGACAACAAAGCTAACAGAGATCGCTGTAACATGCAGATAAAGATGTTTTGAAGACAATGCCATGTCAGGTATTTTCATAATAATAGATTATATTTATAATGTAATGCTAATCGATATAGACCATTACACGAGAGTAGATGTTAAAACTTCATGCTGATTTGTACTTGGCTTTCGCCAAGATAAGCAAAACTAAGACGTAGCTTTACAGTAGGGCTGTCAAAATTGCTCAAAAATGACGTTCGAATATTCCCTCTAAAAAAAACACATATATTCGAACTATTCGAATATCTGGTTGCGCATTTTGTCAATGACGCGCATTACGTTAATAACAGGACAAATTAATACAAAGAGACACAACTACTTGTATAGGTAGTTTATTTAAGTTTAAACATATTTGACAACGTATTAACTTACACAAAACCAAGTAAATCAACTAATGGCCATGGCCAAGACCGCAGACCTTACTCTCGCTCGCACTCGCAGGCACTCTCTCTCTCTCTCTCTCTCTCTCTCTCTCTCTCTCTCTCTCTCCCTCACATCACGCTCTCTGCGCATTACGGTTTAAATGAACAACAATAAACAAATGTTGAGTGCTGATCAGAGTTTTGTGCAAGCAATTTAAGGTCGCGACTCTTGTCCTAAATATAGCAGGCTTCATTCGGTGATTGAAACAAATATTATTAACATTAATTGAAGTTTTACAGTATATAGAACCGACATTGAACGCTCCGAGCGAGCTGTGCTGTGGTAAACTGCTGCTAGCCTGCTACTATGGCTATTTCGAGGGCGTCTGGCCACCCCCCCATTGGCGGGCTCTGACGTGTCTGATGTAATGCTAGCTCATTGGCGCACACGTTGGAGGCGCCCGTGCCATTGGATGTGCAGTTGACGCAGCACAGCCAATGAGTGAGCCAGACACTCACTGTGTCTGTGCAGCTGGAAAATGCGTTTTACATTTTAAGCTTCAGAATTTTGCCACTCGCAAAGCAGACAGCCGCGCCTCTGCTACCGCGGGCGTGTTTTTCCACATGATTCGAATATTAATTTTCACCTTCGAATTTCTGTTTTTTAAAACTATTCGAATACATATTCAAATTTAGAATATTCGTTGACAGCCCTACTTTACAGTAAACTATGCTTCTCCATCCATTTACGCTTCTTTCCATAAGGTGGTGTGACTCCCCTTCTGTCCGGCGTTAACGGCAGCAGTGTACTTGGCGCGTCAGCGCACGCGACGGCTGCAATTACAGGACCAGCACGACAACCGTCTGGATTGAACCGAGTAGGGGACATCTCTAGGGTCTTCAAGTGGGCACCTTCCGTGCTCAGTGTTTCGTCGACTAGCCCACGACACCTCAAGAGGGCTCGACAGTGACTCTGGCGTCCCAGAGTCACCCCCCTCCGTCCCCCACTAGGGCTGCAACGATTAGTCGACGTTGTCGACAACATCGACAATAAATATTTGTCGACAAATATCTTTGTTGTCGAGTAGTCGTTTGATCTCACGTGACCTAATGTAAGGGCCAGCAATCCCGCGATTTGACCGCTACGGCGCTGTAGCGCTAGAGTGTAGTGCAGCCCTTACAAATGCTATTGCGGTAGAAGAAAACACAGCGCGAATTATGACAGTGCAAACGAATCCGAACTAGCTTAGGTTTAGGTTTGGGAAAGTTTCACAAAACTTCAGATCAAGAATGCTGTCGTGTGCAATACATGCAAGGCGGAACTTGCTTTTCACGGGAGCACAACATGCATGTTGGAGTGTAAGAGGAAACATCCCGGCAAAAGAGGAGCCGGTGAGAAGTGAGTGTTCTCCAGCTGGAGCTGCGGTAAATCTCTCTTTATTAGAGAATGCAATACTACTAATAATAGTAATAATATTATCAATAGTAATATAATTACAGTAATGTGATGACTTATTTTGCATAGAATAAAGCTTGATCGAGCTTAGGAGTCAGGGCTGTTTTTATTATTGTAACACTATTAGTATATTAGGTATTATTATAGTCTTATCACTTGCCTGTATTTTGTTCAATAATCATGAAGACTTGCAAAACGAGATGTTATATCCTTCCTATGATATAGGAAGAATATCATGGGAGTTACTTTATCACACTATTATATATTTAAAGGTGAATGAGAACGTCTCTGTCAGCTCAATTGTCATGTAAAAAAAGATTGTAATTTTATACTTATAATAATTGTTTGCAGATTAATATTTTACCATTCTTTGTGTCCTAAAGTAAATGTCCCTTTTTCTGTTTGAGTTCTAAAAAAAGCAGTGGGCCTATTAAACAATGCTTAGAGAGCATTTGTGTGTGATTTGAGTTGGACCGAAATCTGAAAACTTAAAGAGAATGACCTGTTTAGTTGGCTCAAAGTTCATTAAAACAACTATTTCAAAAGCTGAAGTGATTTTTTTTTATATTATAGTTAGAATATGTATAACTCAATGTTTTAACTAAGTGGAAAAGCTGAATAATCGTTCCAAACTTACTGATTAGCCTGCGAGATAATCGATGATTAGTCGATTAATCGTTCTATTAATCGTTAGATTAATCGATTATCAAAATAATCGTTTGTTGCAGCCCTATCCCCCACTCAACTCAGCCCAGCTTACTGACCTCTACATCCCTCCTGCTGCTGAGACCTAACCACAATCTCACAATCTCTCCGCAACCCGACCATATGCGCCAACCCGTTTGACTAAGGCTGTCGAGCCCCACTGGTGCGTTAATATGCAGTTTCAGTGGACAACGGTTCCGTATGGCATACCACCTACCGCAAAACACAATATCTGCCCAACCACCCGTCATTCACGCAATATCCACAGGAACGTATACAAACAAACCAACAGACTCTTCAAGTTTTCAAGAATTCTACGAAACTGTAGCGTGGCGGCCTGTACACAGCCAGCTAGAATCTTTCCGTCTCAACCACAGCCAGTTGCTGCTCCTTTCTGCTGCTTCAGATAAGTTCTTTACTGTGCGACGCAACTCTTGGCCGCTGAATCCGATGTCTCTGAGGAACCGGGTTGTAGAGTGTGCCACAAAACCTCGACAACCCACTTCCACTGGAAAAACCTGGACTCTCCATCCTCGCTGTTCTGCTTCAGTGGCCAGATGAGCATACCGCAGTTTCTTTCTCTCATATGCCTCATCTACCGCATCCTCCCATGGCACTGTTAACTCTATCAGTTGAACAATGCGTGCTGATCCAGACCACAAAACAATATCTGGTCGTAGGTTAGTGGTGGTAATCTCAGGTGGAAAAATAAGCCGTTGGTCAAGATCAGCCAGCACATTCCAGTCCCTAGCAGCTTCCAGTTGTCCTGCCTGGGCGAGAATTGGTGTTAACACCTTTTCTTGGTGGTTGTTCGCCTGGGCAGAGGAATATTGTCTTCTGCGTGTAATGTTTTGCTAGAACAGGTGGCAACTTATTGGTCATGTTACGCTTGCCTTCTAATGCTAAAGCCAAACATCGCAGTACTTGGTCATGGCGCCAAGTAAACCGACCTTGGCTAAGAGCCACCTTACATCCTGTCAAAATGTGCCTTAATAATATATTATTATAATAATATATTTTCTGTCTTATTTTTTTATCTGAAGCCAAATCAGATCACAGAAGGTTGTTTAAAACACTCGACTTGCGTTATAAAGTAAGTTTGGAGCACAAATATGGTTTTAATCTCGTTAGCTGTTATTTTTTATGATTTTTTCTAAATAGGAATGCTTACTGAAATGTTTCTTTTTTCAAAAAGGGCATTTGATACAGTTTCAAATGTGAAGTGATAACTTTGATAAAAGAAACGAGGGATTGAAACAGTGTGAATAGCCAGTCGTTAGTAATTATAATGTAGACAAAAGAAAAGCATATTTAGAGCCATAATCAGGCCAAAGAGGTGTGAATGTGTGCAGGGGAGACTGACACTGAATTGGGCTCGTTTGCTCCACAAAACAATCGAGACAATAGACTGAATAGATGCTTAGAAGATGACAATAAACACCAGTTTGCATTTTAGAGTCAAAGTCTTATGACATGATCTTGAAAAACATTTAACTAAATGCAGAGTTTTAGACTTATCATCTTCAAATTTTAAATATAACATGGTCAGACATGTGGCTTTAGTTGCAGTGCATTTCTAGATTGATACAATGCCAACTTCAATTTTATTTTCATGAAGATGTTTCATAAAAATATATTTCTAATAACTTTACAAAACTTTGAAGCCATTTATAATTATAATTTTTTTCATTATGACTAATTAATTCAACATTTACAATAAACTGCCAGGTGTCAGCTTTCAAATGAGATCTTACTTGTGCTTTAGTACAAAGGGTTAATGAACTGCATCTGTTTCAGTTTGGGTATGCCATTTCTGGGGATTTTTCAAAAGTGGGCTTGCAGCTTAACAGGTTAAATATTCATAACTAATTATTTTAGCTATACAATTAGCTTGACAATTTGTTGCATCAAAATGATCAAGATCAGATCAGACGCTGCAGGTTCTGTCATGATGATGATAAACTTCAACACAGTTTAGTTGTGATACGAGCTACAGGTCAAATAGACATTATGGGTCAGTATATGTGCTGCTATTCTGGAGTATACCTTGATAATTGAAATGCACAATTTTATTTTTGTGCACACTTCTCATCAAAATTCTAGATAACCTTTTAGTGAAATAGTTTTCTGAACACAATTGTTTTGCATCAAGCCCAGATTCACTGCATCTCTCTGTAGCAGGTCTGAGTCTCCAGATGTTCACAAACATGCAGTTTTACAAGCCAGTTTTCTTTGTGCTGACGTTTCTCACTTCTCCTGCTTAAAAGCCTGAAAGATCTTAATTTCACAATTTGTAATCATACTGAAAACCATGATCTTGTGAGCTTTTGCCCCTCTGCTCGGGAGACGTTTCTATTCTTATGAGTTTGCTTTAGGACTGAGTGTCGCTCTAGTTTCTTTAAACCTCTGGGGTCAGCTATCGCGCCGGCGCAACAAGCTCGATTTTTTTCACATAGCAGCAAAATAGACTTAAAATACTCCGTCATTTTTGGTCATACAGACTTAAGAAATATGACTGAATAAACAGTTGAATGTCTTCTTTTGTATGTGTCCACTTACAATCGAAATAAAACCTTGTATTTTGTAAAACAAAGAAAATAAACAGGGTGTGCTTTCTGGCACTCCGTTACCGTGAACTTTTTTTAAAGTGTAAATTGCAGGTTAACCACCACAACCAATTAATGTGTAAATTAAAGTGCTCAATATGTATATATTTCAAAATTTCTGTCTTAAAATGCGTTAAAATATAATTTATTGGGGTTTCTTCAAAGGTAGCATGTTTTTTACAGTAACTGGGTGATGACGTCATAAGAGGGAGCGCGGGCGGTAATGCCTGTGTGTTCGGTTGAGGGAGAATAAAACGATTCGTGGGACTCCTGCAAACTAGAAATATCTATGAATAAATCATAAAAACGAATACATTTTTATTCATCTGTTGCAGAAAAGCAACAAGAAAAACTAAAACAAAATAGAAACAATTTACAGGCCAGAGTTTCTATTTATAACATGTTTGCAGCGTTGAGCGATGTAGCCAATCACAGACATATGTGTTGATTTCTAGGAATGCAATGGCCAATCAGAAGCATTTACGATAGACTTCCCTCACCGCTAGACTTTTTGTTCAGTGAACCATTCTGTATGCTGGCAAATCCTCGAATTATAAGTGTAGATATTATGAAAGATTCATTGATAATAAGAGATATGTGTGAGATCGCGATGAACTGATGTCAGCTTTTTAGGAATTATTATGGGAGCGCACTTTGCACGCAGTCATGCCAAACCATGCATGACTGTAAGTTAGCCTGCTTGTTTTTATGTTATAACAGTGTGGGTTGTGTGTTAATGCTTTAATAACAAATAATGTTTTAGGAGCATTTATGCTGATGTGTATGGTGGCGACACATAGGCTAACTTGAAAGTATTTGGAGGTACAGAACAAAAGTCTTTTTGCGGGCGGGAGCGGGACGAAACATAAATGTTGCGGGCGGGAGAAAGTAACATAGAAAGTAGTTGAGAACGTCAGTTATAATAATGACCCACGTATTAAAAAATGGTCGGGTTTAAATCGGGCTCGGGCTCATAGTTACAGTTTATATGTCGGGCCGGGCTGGGCTCGGACACAACGTGCTCGGGTAGGGTCGGGCTTGCACACGAGATCTACCTCGGGTATGCTAACACTTACAGGCAAGAATCAGTCGTTTGTCCTTGGGGAACTCGTGGAGCCTCTCCCCCGTTTTTGATGTATTCGTACATCCCGCACAAACACAATAGTTAACCATTTTTGCTAGCTAGGTCTCCAATATAACTGCTAGCCTACTTGCCGTTGAGACTAACGGTAACTCTAGGCTTGGAGCATAGACCAGGCATAGACAGTAAAAGCTTGGAGTCCCTTTTATGACGTCACGCCCAGCCTAGTGGAAGGGAGGGGCGTGCTTAAAACCACTGTAAAACATACCAACTTTTCATATTATATGCAGCATTTTGTTATTAAAAAAAAAATAAAAAAAAATTGTGGGCGGTTCTTATCTTTATGTTTAGTAAGCACATTGCATTATCTTTGTGAAAAATTTAACCTGCAATTTACACTTTAAACAAAACTCAGCGAATACTATTCTCCCAGGCATGAGCTATATATCTTTATAATCATTTAAGTGTGTACTTTTAAATGGTCTAATTCATAACAAAAACAAATATTCTCTGTTTATGTAATCTATATGAAAAGAGAGAGATGTCAGTCGTTCTCATTTCAGCTCATTATCTTTTAATTTGATCACGCCCACTGAGACCGCGCGCTATTCAAACGCAAATGATCTGAGGCGATACATGCAAACGTGACAACGCCCGCACATCAACTCGATAAAACACAACAAGTTTAATCAGATTACAGTAGGCTACTTTACGTCGTCTTGCGAGGCTGTAAGGAATAATCCTGGGATACATCAGAAGTGCTGGTTTAAATTCATTTCGAGGGGCGACGGATCAAGCTGATGTAGTAAGTTTTTTATTATTAAGTGCTTTGTTGTAATCGCGATATGGAATAGCCTATGTAAACCGCAAAAAGACTTTAAATATGAATCGCTTTCTGTGTGTGAATGAGTGAACAGCTTTTACCAAACTATATTGCTATACTGAGATGAGTAAAAATCGACTGAAATATGTTGAAATAAAATGTCTTTGTATAAGCAACTTAAACTGCAAATGAACATTTATTTGCCCTAATTCATAAAAACCACACGATCTCATGAAAGTGCGTATCTATAGGAAAGGTCCTATACCGACTAAGCTACTGAAAGAGATGTTTCCAGAGGTCATATATCCTCTTCTTAATATCATTAATTCATCTTTGTCTCTAGGATACGTACCAAAAACCTTTAAACTGGCTATGATAGAACCGCTTGTTAAAAAACCACAACTTGATCCTACAGAATTAGTCAATTACAGGCCGATCTCGAATCTGCCTTTTCTGTCAAAGATAGAAAAAGCAGTATCTTCACAACTATGTTCCTTTCTAGAAAGAAATGATATCTGCGAGGATTTTCAGTCCGGATTTAGACCGTACCATAGCACTGAGACCGCTCTCATTAGAGTCACAAATGATTTGCTCTTATCATCCGATCGTGGTTGTATCTCTCTATTAGTGTTACTCGATCTTAGTGCTGCATTTGACACCATTGACCACAACATTCTTTTAAATAGACTAGAAAACTATGTTGGCATTAGTGGAATTGCATTAGCATGGTTTAAATCATACTTAACTGACCGTTATCAGTTTGTAGCAGTAAATGAAGATATGTCTTATCGATCACAAGTTCAGTATGGCGTACCACAAGGCTCAGTACGTATACATTTTTAAATATTGTTGATTACCTACAAAGCACTAAATGGTTTAGCTCCGCAGTACTTGAGCGAGCTCTTAACGCATTATAGTCCTTCACGTCTATTGCGATCTCAAAATTCCGGCCAGTTGATAATACCTAGAATATCTAAATCGACTGCAGGCGGTAGATCCTTTTCCTATTTAGCACCAAAACTTTGGAACAGTCTTCCTACCATTGTCCGGGAAGCAGACACACTCTGTCAGTTCAAAAATAGACTAAAAACACATCTCTTTGACCTAGCATACACATAATACATTATAGACTTCTATAAATTCAATGTTAGGCTGCATAGATTAGGTCAGCCGGAACTGAGAACACTTCCCTTAAATCTTGATGTACTCGCTACATCATAAGAAGAATGGCATCTACGCTAATATTAGTGTCTTTGTTTATCCCGAGGTTTTCCCGCAGCCTGCCGGATCCAGGCCGTGTCCAGATCTGACGAGGGAGCTTTGCCTGGACCCGATGACAATGCAGTGCTGAAGTATCCACTATCCTCTCCCTATGGAGGATCCCTTTCCCACTCTACAGATAAAGCATTGTGAATTCCGGCTCGCGTACCCCGAAGTGATAAAATAAAACAAAATTCTGTATCAAAATTTATAGGCAAGAAAAGTAGTTTGTTTAGGCTGGGTTGTATGAATTACAAACCTGCGCACATATTTTAAAAAGCACATAACTATAGAATTCTGAATGAGCATGTGAACGCCGTCTGCGTTAATCACAGGTTTGCGTTTAAAGTCTGATCATTTCGACGGAGGTGAATCAATCAAAGTTAACTTTAGCTGGAAGTAACATTATTCAAGAACCGCTATAACGCCAAAACAATCTGTTACCTTAAATTATATGTTTATCTCTGTAAAGCTGCTTTGAAACAATCCATTGTTAAAAGCGCTATATAAATGAAGATGACTTGACTTGACTTGACTATAGCACAAATTTAATTTCTCGTACCATCCTACGCCAAAACTAGTTTGTGTATGAAGGTAAATCAGTAGCTAAACTCGAGAGCACGTAGATGTGAATTTGAGAACTTGTACAATAAATATTCGTACTTGTATGTGAACATTTACACTCACTGTTCGAAGGAGCCGTTTTATTGGTTGGCGCCTAGCCAATGAAATGGGACTTCTATTGTACGTGATGATGTCACGCAACCCGTCTCCTCGTGGATGTTCTGAAACACTAACATAGCTTAATGCATTAGACTGATTTAAAAGACATAAATTATATTATCAAACTTAGTGATATTAACACCATACTAATAATGCATACTACAGAAAAGCAGATGAGCACAGAATATGACGAAAAGAAAGCAAATTTGTGTTCAGTGCAAATAAACCAGCTGCCTGTGTTTTATTAATAATGTATAACGAATTGTGTTTTTTTATTATTTTTTTATAACTGTTGGTCCATTAAGCCTCATTAAGCATTTTCTTGGTTTTCTATGAGAGGAAAATGCTTAACGTACAATTAAACGAGTTGCGTTCATTTTCTGCTCAATTGCTTTTCTGTATGCTTTATTTATGGTGTTTCCTGAGTTTGGTCTTTTAATACCACTGTCTTAAGTTAACGTGTTGCGTTCATATTCTGTGCTCATCTGCTTTTTTGTAGTATGCATTATTGTGTTTACTAAGTTTGATAATATCATCTATGTCTTTTAAATTAGTCTAATGCATTAAGCCATGTTAGCGTTTCAGAACATCCACGAGGAGGCGGGTTTCGTGACATCATCGTGTACAATAGAAGTCCCATTTCATTGGCTAGGCGCCAACCAATAAAACGGCTCCTTCGAACACCCCCGCTCCCGCCCCCCTTCCGCTCTCGCCGCCACTGAGTTACAAGTGCACAAGTTAGTTTTCCACCTCATATCTCGCGAAAAGAGTAGCAAAAGTCAAGGCGCGAAATTGGAATTTTAAGGCGCGAAGTTCTCAAATTCACATCTACGTGCTCTCGAGTTTAGCTACTGATTTACCTTCATATTTTTGCGTGCAAATGATACGAACTGTAAACCCCTTGGGTAGGATTAGGTGTGTGGAGTGCGTGTATTACACGCCATAAAGTGCATAACATATGCACACGTAAACTGCGTATCATATGCACGCAAAATCTATTTTTGGTATGAGAAATTAAATTTGTGCTATAGATATGCACTTTCATGAGATCACAACGATATGCCTATGTTACAGACGAATTATGAAAGACAACATTTCGTTGACTAGTTTTTGTTATAAACTTTTTACTGTAAAATAGACTACAGGCACATCAAATAAGCTTTTGTTTTTATAGTTAGTATAGTGTTTGTCAAAAATGTTTTGTCAAAAATAAACTAATCAACTGTTATAGTACAATTTTCTTTTTAAGCGGTTTCCAACTCTAACTTTGAACCAATTCTATAGAATGGCCCATATAGCCTATTTGAACAGGATTTGTTTCCAGGTATGACTAAAAATGTGCTTTTGACTTTCATTTATATTTTGATTATATATATGTATGTGTGTGTGTATGTATGTATGTATGTATGTATGTATGTATGTATGTATGTATGTATGTATGTATGTATATATATATATATATATATATATATATATATATATATATATATATATATATATATATATATATATTGCCCTTGCATTCTTTCTTGTGTGACACACCTGAATGAAAGGCTCATTATTATGCGGGTCTTTGTCTTCTCAGTTGAGAACCACCTAATTATACATGAGGGGGTTGGGCCGTTCTTGCCTCCACGCATATTGCTTTTCCAAAAAAAAAAATGTTTTTCACAATTTAAAACAATCTATTGTTTTATGTGAATGATTAGGCAGGATGATTTTCAGATCATTTTGAAGCAATAACTCTAGGCGACAACATCCATTAGTCAAAAGTCTTGTGGACAGATATTTAGTATCTGTTTTGTGGCCTTGATCAGAAACTTTAATGTTTAGTTTTTTCAATAACCACGCATAAACAATATTTTCTCAAAAATACAAACATGTACATACATGTTGCTCACATATTATGGTAACCCTGGTTGTGCTAAATAGAGTGTAATTTCACCTGTGCCATTAATATGTTTATAAGCAACTAAAAAATGCACAAATGTCAGGGCATGTCAAAACATCTCAAGGACCCCAAAACACATTGGTCCCCAGAGGGTTAATTTCTCTGTGGATCCATTGTTCCAAAACTCAGTAAACTGATTTTTATCTTTTATAAAAGATTGTATAACCTTTTATCTATCTATTGAAGGATCTAACTGATGTGTGTTCAATTTTGACTCTTAGTGTTTTCACCTGGGTAATTGTGTGCTAACTGAGCTGAAGCTGTGCTGACTTGAGTGAACAATTTTGAATGCTAGTGCTTTCTAAATGACCACGTAGTGTAGGCAATGAGAAATGAAGGGATTTGTGTGTAGAGTTTTGCTGTGACAGTTCAACAAATCTGACTAATGTGTCAAAACAGGGGAATAGTGTTCATAGTTCAGTGAAATGGGTGTGCTTTTTGATAAATGGCATTATGGTTTTGAAATTTTAGTTCAAAAGCCTGGTTATCAGGGCATGTCTAAACATCTCAAGGACCCCAAAAACACCTTAGACCCCAGAGGGTTAAAATTTATATTTATTTGTGTATTTACATTTTCAAAGAAAAATATTAAAATGTATTGTATTAATCTTTTTTGTAATGCAACAGATATTTATTTGAGAACTGTATTGACTGTTCTGCAGGTTTTTGAGTCCTGCTGCAGAGGAAGCCTGTCAGTATGTGAATAGAGTTGTGGGTGAAAACCCGTTACTCCAGAGAAAGCTGAATCTGAGTGGACATAAACTAGGAGACACACGAGTGAATCAGATCACTGCTCTACTGCAGGATAAACACTGTCAACTCAACACACTGACGTGAGTATTGCTCATTCATTTATAATATTACTTTACTTTTAGTTGCAATGTTAGCTGATGATAATATTTCCTCACTTGTTTCAGTCAGAGCAGTTTTTTCCTCAGCGTCACACAGAGCCACAACAATTTAAAGTAAAACAATTAAACAGCAAATTAAAACACACAATTAAAACTTGATATCAAGCTTTAAATATTTGGTTAAGACAGGCAGTTGGATCATGGGTCAATAATTATTTCAGTTTCTGTAGAGGCAGAACAATGTTTTTTGTGACATCAGAATCAGACATTTTTATAACTGTTCATAAATTCAATCTTTTTGTTTTGAATCAGTGGTTCGGAGCGTGTATCAAACTGCCAAAGTCACATGATCTCAGGAAACGAGGCTTAGTTACGTCATAACTGTTTCAACACGTTTGGAAATGTCAGTGGTTCACCGCTGGGGGAAGAGATGATCTCTGTGAACCCATGAATCATGCAGATTTACTGAGATTGAACCAGTGTCTGTGGGTTTAACCTGATCTCTGATCAGTTTTATACATTTGAAGATGTTTTAATTAGACATTAGAATAATTAAAAGGAATAATAGTAGTTAATAGTCTCTTATTGGCCTGTTTAGCCAGCCCAGTCTCATCCCAAGACGTCATATGACTGACGCTTTTGACCATACGCCAACATCCGACGTTTTAGGGTACCCTTTAACGTCAGTTAGATGACGCTATCTAATCCTAACCCTACCCCAGACCTAAACCTACCCGCGTCATCTAACTGACGCTAAAGGTAAAGCGTCAGTTAGATGACGCCCTAGGATCGCCATCTACCTGACGTTAAAGGGTACCCTAAAACGTTGGATGTTGACGTATGGTCAAAAGCGTCAGTCATATGACGTCTTGGGATGAGACTGTGTTAGTTTAGCTGAGCCATCCATAAAATAATAATAACACTGGAAATTGATAAAAGAGCACATATTATACAGACACTTGATATTTAATCATATTAGATTATTAGTTAATGGTATTTGATAGATTTCACTTTCAATAAAACATTTGTAATGGGTTTGTAGAAGGTGTTTATATGCAGTTTTTTATGAAGGTAATATGATGCCATAAAGAATCGCATGCGCAGGGTAAGATTTGTGAAATTGTACATAAGATTGCAAGCGTAAATTAAATTTGCATGTGCAAGAGAAGATTTGTAAAAGTGTAAATCGCCTTTTAAGTGTAAGAAAAAAAAATATTTGCAGCCTTAACTGTTATTCGTAAGCGTAATTAATGTATTTTGAAAATGTAGCTTCATGCTAACACAAAATAAATAGGATCTGTATTCTTCTGACTTTCATTTTTCCGCGCACTTTTGGCACGGTGTTTGCGCACAAATGCGTCCAAAAGCACTGCAAGCCTGTGAACAGCAATTTGCAACCGGAAACAACAGAGGCAGGAACTTCAAACCAGATGAATTGTGTCAAATCAAACTTTGTGTAAAAAAATAAACTGTTGCAAATGTCTGAATGACTTGTCGTGTGCATGGGGCAAAAAAAATCCCGAAATAACCCGATTTGTACAGTTGCGTCTTTCTTTTACCTGCGCTTCCAGTTTTGGCACGATTCTCTCACTCACTGAGTTTTGGAAGCGCGAAGAGGAGGGCGGGTCCACTTTCATCATGCAGCCAATCAAATGAGCTTCTTGCTGACACTCATTATATTAATATAATGATATATATTATATATAATTAATATATACAATTATATAGTAATTTTTACATTTTAAAAATATAACCCTATATAACACACTCACAAGAACGAGGGAGAATTGCGGAAGAATGTTTAAAAGATATAATGATATTTTCATTACATTTATGAGCACTATGGTCTCTGAGTCTGAACAAACGACACGCGTCAGTTTAACAGAAATAATAAAGATAGTTACTTTTTTGTCCATTGTTTTTTTAATTGTCATCTACATCATTGTGTTCTTTGTATCAGAATAATCCATTGTATCATTGCATTCATGATCAGATGTACGGCTGTATCAGTGTCTTTATTTGCACATATATTTTATTTCAAGAAGAGCGCTGCTGGTTCATGTTTAGAACACTAGAGGATATGAAATATGTCCATAAAACTTGAAAAGCGCTTGCTCTGGTCCGTATATGAACTATATGATCCGCGTTGCAAGCGTTGTTAAACTCATCGCGGCAGAAACCGCTCTCATGCTCCGCATGTTGTTTGAATTCTCCGCTGTGATGAGATGATGTCATGTGTAATACAGCGCAGTGATTGGATTGAACGAGCTCTTTCTCATGAATAAATGCAGCGAGTCGCTCAGAACCGGCTGACGTACAGAATCGTTCTCTCCAGCCCCGGCAGCCAATCACACGCTCCGAAAGCGCACTTCTACCTCACATTCAGCCAATCACACGCTCCGAAAGCACGCTTCTACCTCACATTCAGCCAATCACACGCTCCGAAAGCACGCTTCTACCTCAGATACCCTATATATATGTATATATACATACAAACTAGAAACAAAAGTTTAAACTAAAACACTTTATACTCAATATCTCACAATGAGTCTAAATTCACATTCTATTTGTACAAACATTTTCACTTTAGTATTTTGTGATCTGCTGAAATAAAGATGAAGATCTCTCTTCCTCTGTCTGTTTTATTTGCTGATTAAGATGATGTGACTTTACAGAATAAAGAGTCTCTTATTTTCTTCTTTCTCTCGCTCTCTGCTAATGTAGGTTAAGCTGGTGTGATATGGCAGATGAAGATTGTTCTGATGTGACTTCAGCTCTGAAATCAAACCCGTCACACCTGAGAGAGCTGAACCTGAGCAGGAATAAACTAGGAGACTCTGGAGTGAAAAACCTCAGTGATCTACTGATGAACCCACAATTCAAGCTGGAGAAACTCCAGTTAGTGTCATTATACTGTACAGCAATTACAGTGTGACGGAAGTTTATTTATTTGAAGACAGCAGGGCTTATGTTTTATTGTTTGTAGCAGTGCACTTTCTGTTTTTTTTTAAACTAAAACACTTTTTACAGTCAATATCTCATTCCTAG
Organism: Rhinichthys klamathensis goyatoka; assembly: GCF_029890125.1. NCBI lineage: Eukaryota > Metazoa > Chordata > Actinopteri > Cypriniformes > Leuciscidae > Rhinichthys > Rhinichthys klamathensis. The sequence continues at coordinate 16,434,974 of NW_026606564.1, forward strand.
CTCATTTTCGCATGGGCAGGCCAAATCCTCTGGACGGGCAAAGTAGAGAAAGGGGAGGTTACCTTTCCTCCGTATGACGTCATACAGAGGAGATTCAAGATCAGCCCGTCTGAACTTTCATTTTCTCAAAGGCAGAGAAAGATAGCCAAAGTTTGGTTTACACCGATTGAAATTTCCCGCCACTGGGGGACCATATACAGGCTAGGGGAACTCATATTAATGTTAAAAAACCTCAGAAAGTGAAAATTTCATGTCAGGGGACCTTTAAACTAAAACACTTTATTCTCAATATCTCACAGTGAGTCTGAGTTCACATTATATTTGTGTAAAATCCTTCACATTCATGATTTATTTGTAAGATAATCTCTCTTCCTCTGTTTGTGTCTTTCTGGTCTATATGGCAGTATTACAGAGAAACAGAGTCTCATCTAGTCTTTATCTAGTTAGTAGAGTGTAGTTTGTAATTGTTTAATTACCGACATATGATACAATGTACTGATTGTGTACATGCAGAAATCTGCCTTTTCTACAGAGAATAAATAAGAGAGAAGTCTTTTTAAAAATGAAAGAGAAGAAACAGTGTCTTCCAGCGAACAGAACTAGTGTGACTGGGTTTTAAAACAGACTATTGGAAACTAAATGCTGCTGTAGCTCTTCAATAAGATGATCATCATAGATGTGAACTATTGTTATTTCTCTGTCTTCAGTCTGAGTGATTGCAGAATTACAGAGAAACAGAGTCTCATCCTGACTTCAGCTCTGAAATCAAACCCGTCACACCTGAGAGAGCTGGACCTGAGCAGGAATAATCTAGGAGACTCCGGAGTGAAGCACTTATGTGCCGTACTGAAGGATTCACACTGTAAACTGGAGAGATTGAGGTCAGTCACATTCACATACAAGAATCAAAATGCTTAAAATGACTTCAACTGTTTAAACTAGAACACATTCACATTATATTTGTACAAACATTTTCACTATAGTATTTTGTGATCTGGTGAAATAAAGATGAAGATCTCTCTTCCTCCGTCTATTTTATTTGCTGATTAAGATGATGTGACTTTACAGAATAAAGAGTCTCCTAGGGCTGCAACAACGAATCGATAAAAATCGATTCTTAAAAAAGTTGGCAACGAATTTCATAATCGATTCGTTGCGTCACGCAAAAGTTGAGTTGAGCCCGGAGCAGAGCTATGAGGCGCCGGACTGGACACCGCGCGCGAGAGAGACCGAGTGTGTCTGCGTCATAGGTCTGCGCGCGAGCGACAGTGCGCGTAAGAGACTGAGTGTGTCTAAGCATTAGTAAATTGGTACATAGTAAATTAGTAATATATAATTATTATATAAGAGGCATGGAAGTTCGATAAATGGACAACAATATAAATAAAAACAACAATTAAATTCTTACCACTGTATTAGCAGACTGTGATTTGAATCAGATAGACAGAAGATGAAAACACTTTATTGTCTGTCCCAAGTACCACTACAAGGGACATTTTTTTCCCCCAAAATTTGCAGCACTGAATTTTTCATTCTTAACTCTAAATGACTCAGAGAAACTTCACTATATCCTCGGAAAGGATGAGCTGCAAAATATATGGGAGTAAAATAATGACAAATGTTTTTGAAACAAAAAGCTTTGTTGAATTGTACTACTTGAGAAAAATATGCATTGCATTAACCCTGCTTGTATTTTAATGCATTGTATTTTTAGGGCTTGCATTTTTATGGGCTGAAATTTAGCATGGTTGAATATTTAGGCTGTGAATATTTCAATTCAAAACATTTCAAACACATTTTCATTAGTAAAATTTCAATAATCCATATTCACCTTTCATACTTCACATACAAAATATTCAAACTGATTAAAAAAACAACCTATAATATTCAACAGGCGGTTTTCAGTTCATTTTATTTCGCTTTTACAAATTCAGTGGTTCAAATTCGACAGTAAATTCAACGTTGACATCCAGGAGCTGCAGGAAAAGCAGTAGATTACCGAGCATAATCTCCATCTGCTGTTAGTCGACCTCACCAGCTGGAGGCGCAAGCGTGTGTTGTTGACGAAGAGTTAGAGCAAGCCATTCATTCATAAAAACTGTACAATAATTGAGCATGCATTACGTTTTTTGTGACGATTATCTGGGTCAGTATATGCAGAAAAGATGATAAAGGTACAAAAGCTGTTTTTATGTTTCATTCATTAACTTCATTGTTACTTTCCCTGTGTAGCCTTACATGTTATCAGCTTTTTCTACAATGAACGGGATTATAATCGGTTTCCCTCAATACCTCATCATACTCAAAGATTCCCCTTCCGTCGGGACAAAGCGCTTTTCGTAGCTTAATGGACTACAGTGATATAAAAGACCAAACTCGCACCTTATTTGGGAAGTATGTATTGTACATGTACATGTACTGCATTAGATTAAACTGGGAAGGGTCATAGCACTTTCATATTATTGACCTATATTGTTAGTTTAACTGTAAGTCGCTTTGGATAAATCGTCTGCTAAATGACTAAATGTAAAATTGGCTTGACATTCGCACATTAAGGGACGTCTCTAAAGTAACATTGGTAGTCCTATAGGCCTAAACGTTTTTAACTTCAATAGCAAACTTCAATTTATTTGTATAAATTGCACATTATGCCTGACGCCTGCATGAACACTTTACAGTTGGTTTTATGACTGTAAGTCGTTCTCTTCAAATGCTATTGAAGTTAGAAACGTGTATTCCAATGTCGTATGTAACTTTCACACTGTAAACTGGAGAGATTGAGGTCAGTCACAATAACATACAAGAATCAAAATGCTTAAAATCACTTAAAGTGTTTAAACTTACCGTATTTTCCGCACTATACGGCGCACCGGATTATAAGGCGCACCTTCAATGAATGACCTATTTTAGAACATTTTTCATATATAGGGCGCACCGGATTATAAGGCGCATAAGATACTGCAGTCAAACGTTTGACGGGGTTTGCATTATGCATCCACTAGATGTCAACAAAACAGTCCGATAAAGTCAAACTTCATTAAGCGTTCTGACAACTCCGTTCACTCCCATGGTAACGTTGTTCAAACGTTAAAGGAAAACTCCGGTCAATTTTAACATTGAGCTCATTTTTTGTAAATTTGGAGTGCTGTCAGTACAGATAACAACGACAAAAACCAGTGTTGCCTACACCGTGTTATCCTCTTTTTAAAATTTGCACCCTGTTGACTTAAACGGGACAAGTTTTAAACCTGCTTTTAGCCTCTTAACAACCTTAATGTGTCATTACAAGTGCACAGCCATGTGAGTGAACACGGTGAATCTGACTGCACATACCCGTATTTTCTTCCTGTTTTCGGTCGAAGTCCACAGTAGGCGATTGTCGAGTGGGCGCGCGCGATCATTGGTAACTAAGCAACAGTGAAGACTCAGACTGTCAGCTGTCAGCCGATGACGGTGCTGTGTGGTGTTCTGAGAATATCAGCTCAAATGCATAGTTCATCCGAATCAGATGTTGAACACACGGAGGAGGTTTGATCGCGCGCGCAAACTCGACAATCAACTACTGTGGACTTCGGCCGAAAACAGGAAGTAAATACGGGTATGTGAGCTGGCTGAATAAAGAGGTTATTCCTGCCTTCGTGAAAGCTCGGATCACAGTTGAGACTGATATATCAGCCCAGGCATCCACGATCCATTGGCAGATAGTGGCGTAAGTCGCTCGGCGCTGTCTCCCCGTCTTGGTGAACGTGTGTTCACCATCCATATAAAGGCGCTCCGGATTATAAGGCGCACTGTCGGTTTTTGAGAAAATTAAAGGCTTTTAAGTGCGCCTTATAGTGCGGAAAATACGGTAAACACATTAACATTATTGTGGCTAGCAGGACGAGGCTGGTGGCGTGAGTGATAATGAGCGACACCTGCGCGACGCACCGGTCTCGTATCTCTCACGTCCCTCTGCCTCGTCCTGCTCGCCACAATTATATTTGTACAAACATTTTCATCTTAGTATTTTGTGATCTGGTGAAATAAAGATGAAGATCTCTCTTCCTCTGTCTGTTTTATTTGCTGATGAAGATGATGTGACTTCACAGAATAAAGAGTCTCTTATTTTCTTCATTCTCTCTCTCTCTGCTAATGTAGGTTAAGCGGCTGTGATATGACAGATGAAGATTGTTCTGATGTGACTTCAGCTCTGAAATCAAACCCGTCACACCTGAGAGAGCTGGACCTGAGCAGGAATAAACTAGGAGACTCTGGAGTGAAAAACCTCAGTGATCTACTGATGAACCCACAATTCAAGCTGGAGAAACTACAGTTAGTATCATTATACTGTACAGCAATTACAGTGTGACTGAAGTTTATTTATTTGAAGACAGCAGGGCTTATGTTTCATTGGTTATAGCAGTGCACTTTCTGGGTTTTTTAAACTAAAACACTTTATTCTCAATATCTCACAGTGAGTCTGAGTTCACATTATATCTGTGTAAAATCCTTCACATTCATGATTTGTTTGTAAGATAATCTCTCTTTTTCTGTTTGTGTCTTTCTAGTCTACAGTGCTGTGGCATTACAGATGTTTCTTCTTTAACTCAGTCTTTGACTAACTCAAAAGCACTGCCGTTTTTAAAAGAGCTTGATCTGAGAGGCAATAAGATAGGAGACTCAAAGCAGCGGCTCAGAGACGAGCTACGAGACTCAAACTGTGTCCTGAGGTGAGGAAACATCACTGAGATATTAAAGAGATCTGCATTTACCTCTGATATGTAAACAATCCTTTCAAACATTAGTGAAAGGAAATTATCATTAAGATGTGTTGCAACAAAGGGTTTGTGTGAGAACAAAATGTGAAGTTATTGAAATGTTTAACACAAAGGAGGAGAGAGAAGAAAAGCTCACTGTCACAGCTTTATACATCAACACCTGCTTTATGAACTGTGTCAGTAGAAGTGAATCATTTCAGTGTGAAAACAGACTTGGTCAGATTGTAGGAAACGTTGCACTCCTGCTAAAATCAGTGCAGTTCCAGCTTCAGCTCACAGCGTCCAGCTCACATGAGCAATGTCTCTGTCTCTAGTGTGTTTTACTGTGACAAGCAACACGTCACACTACTCTACACTTACTTTACTCTCAGTTATTTACTAAGAGCCTACAAACATGTTTAAACTAGAGGACAAACGGCTTTAACTAAAGGTTTGTGTTTAACTCAACATAACATTAGTATTTGCTCCCTGTGGTTTATTCCATACGCCGTACACTCATTAGTTTCTCCTTTACAGAGACTCAATAGGAGTCGCACCGACACACACAGACACACATATGAACATGATTCAGGCTTTAGATCTATTATATTTAAAAACACAAATATCTCTATCCAAGATCATGTAAAGTCGGTTATCAATCTAATTACAGGAATTAAATTTAACTTATTTTTACTCAAAAAACAGTAATTGAAATATAATAATTTGCACTTTGTTCCACTGAACACTGATTGTTTTCTCTTCTGTTCCACTTTACAGAGTAGATGAATATCGATCATCAAACATCTCTGATAAAGATAAATCACCAAACGTCAGTGGATTTAAATCATGGTTTAAATCTGTGAAACGGAAATGAGAGGAGCAGAAACCATCAGGAGATCCACAGAAGAGTCTCACATTTACACTTGTATTTCTCAGACTTCACTATTAAATAAAGCAGCGTGTGTGTTAGCATGCGTATTAGAAACATGTGATATTGAATGATTAATGTTGGTTTATTATTCAGCCAAATGATGGTTTAGTTGTAATTAAAGGTGGAACAGAGGAAGAAGCTCAGATGAGTGTCAGCAGAAATCTTCACTATCAGGCCTGCAAATATAATAATGTTTATTATGAAAAAGCCTTATGTTTTTGAAAAGCATTAGACATATATGACCCACTATTCTGCTTACATGTTGACAATATGACATGAAGTGGTTTAAATTACCTAAACAATGATAGTAGATATACCATACGGCTTCTGTCAAGATGATTTATGACCCTATGATTGACAGGTGGGCGGGGCTAACCTTTGTCCTTCCGGAGTGTGTTCCGGAGGTCCCTTTGATCTAGGGATGACCCTTTGACCTATCGATCGATCAAGTTGACAGTTGTGTTTGATCCGGGGTATGCCGGCTGTCTTTGATCTGTGGGTGTGTAATCATTTATTTTTGACAGTTGTCTTTGCCCTATTGACCTTTCTATTATACGTCAAGTTGACAGTTGTCTTTGATCCGGAGGTATTATAGAATAAAACATATGAATGGATGACCAAAAATAAAATCATCTTACTTTATCAGGCGTTCCCCAAAGATGTTGAAATTAGTTCCTCCGAGTGACTCTCTCGCTCACCGGCCTTTTTCATGACAGCCATGGTCACCGCACTAAGCATCTGCATCTGTGTATGTGTGTGTGTGTGTTTGTGTGTGTGTGTGTGTGTGTGTGTGTGTGTGTGTTACATGATACCCTTCGCATTCCTGAAGCAGGGGCTATAAATTTGCGGGGCTGTGAAAGTGAGAAAATATCGTGCACTAACTAAAGTTGAACAACATTGTTCATTTAAAAGTATATAAATAAAATGTACTGATCCAATTATTTTAGATAAAAAAATAAATAAAATGCTTTTCTCATTCATTGTAAAATAAATAACTAAATGTACTGATCCAATTATTTTAGATAAAAAATCACCCCGCATGTTTTATAGATTAGAAGAAAACATACAGGTTGCTAACGGGTGACAAAAAATAAAACCATCTTACTTTCCCGGCTGTCCCAAGATGTTGAATCATTTAAAGATCCCAGATTGTTTTCTCTCTCACAGCGAATCTGTGGCTGACCAGCACCTTTTGGTCTTCTATGTATGTGCGTGTGTGTGTGTGTGTGTGTGTGAGTAAGTGAGACGCCACCCCATTCCTGCACTCTTGCTGGGACAGTGAGAAAATATCTCACACTGGCTAGAGTTGAAACCATTCAGTTCTTTCAAATGATATAAATGAAATTACAAACATTTCACACCAAACCAATTATTTTAGATAAACAAATAAATAAAATGCTTTTCTCATTCATTGTAAAATAACTAACTAAATGTACTGATCCAATTATTTTAGATAAAAATCATCCGACATGTTTTATAGATTAGAAGAAAACATACAGGTTGCTAACGGTTCACAAAATAAAACCATCTTACTTTTTCACCGAGTTGAAGAAGTAGTTCCTAAGATGTCCATACAATATGAATGGTTTACAAAAGATGTAAAAGATGAGTTTAAAGTTGTCCCCCAGTGATTCTCTCTCCCCCACGCTTGACCGGAGTGGTGTGTGTGTGTGTGTGTGTGTGTGTGTGTGTGTGTGTGTGTGTGTCTATGTGTGTATGTGTAAGAAATGGGTGATATCATCGGCAATAAATTACTTTAGACCTCTCTGAATCCTGAAAACCTCTAAGTCACAGGGGCCCGGGACGCACGCTTCTCTGTGTGTGTGTGTGTGTGTTACATGATACCCCTTAAGTGAGGACAATATGTATCATATATTTCACACTAAAGTTGAAAAACATCATGCTCTATATAAATGAAATGGTTAAAATTTACATCTAGTAATTTACAAATATATTATTTCACACTAACTTAAGTTGAACAACATTCTTCATTTAAAAGTATATTAATAAAATGCTTTTATCGTTCATTTTTTAAATAAATAACTAAAGTTATTATTTTAGATAAAAATCATCCGACATGTTTTATAGATTAGAAGAATACATACAGGTTATGAACGGGTGTCAAAAATAAAATCATCTTACTTTTTTCAGCCGGTTGATGAAGTAGTTCCTAAGATGTCCATACATTTAAAGTTGAAAAGATCCCACAAGTAATTATCTCTCCCCCTCGCTTGACAGGCATGCATTGTCTGTGTGTGTGTGTGTGTGGGTGTGTGTGTCTGTGTGTGTGTGTGTGTGTGTGTGTGTGTGTGTGTGTGTGTGTGTGTGTGTCTTTTCAGCGGTCAGAACGAGACATTGCATGTGTTCGATTAGTGTTAATCTTATTTCATAGTATAATCATTAAAAGTTTAAATTATATCTTTTAAAAATACAAGATGTTTTAAATTAAATTAAATTAATTCATAAAACAAATATGCTACATCGTGGAAAAACTTGACTATATTTTTTATTTATCAGGGTACATGTAAAGAACTTTGAAATTTGGGGCTCTCACAAGTCATCTCACACATTGTGTGAAATGTTCAATAATTCCTCAAGTAGTATCTGTGCAAAAATCACCACATAGGCCTATCTTTAGTGCGAGAGCACCAATGAAGACATCTAGAATCTGTGATGCCTCAGGCCAGCCCCCATTAGCTTCAGGATATAGGGTGACAGAGCAGATGAGTCTCTGTGCATCGTGTAATGTTAGTCTGCTAAACACCTTTCCAGAGCCAAAATTTTGTTCGTACTAAGATTATTTCAAATCATAATCGTAAAAGTTTCAATATTTTAAAATGAAAAGATGGTTTAAATGAACTCTTTATAGTTTTAATACATTCGTATCTTCTATTTATCCTTTAGAAGATTACTGTAAGGATTTTGTTTAACGGTGACCTAAAGTATAATTTTTATTAATATAGCCATAATGATTTTTGTACTGTAACAGCATATTCTACCGTGTACACCTAAAACACGAACATCACAGAAAACTGCATTTTTACATTTTCAAAATAAATATATAAAAATAAGTAATTTAATATAATTTCTAAGCTGTTTTGCGGCTCCATAAAATCTCTATTTTAAAATTAAATTATTATAAATAAAGTATATAACTCAATGAATAATAACACATATGCTACTAAAATGTATTCATACAAATTAAACATAGTTTTATCTTAATTAATATATTTATAAATATATATAAATTATATCTATAATTATAAAAAAACTCCTTACATTTTCATAGAACTGAAGAAGTAGTAGAATCTAGATCTATGCAATGATAAAAAACAAGCCAAAAAGCAAATAGTTTAAGTTGTGATAAACAAACAAAGCCCTCCCAGATCCTTCAGTGATAAACTACTGGGTGAGATGAAGCTTCAGACCCGCACAGAGACGGAGGAGTTACAGGCCAGATGAGCCTCTGGGGCACAATTATGTCACAGCGTATGCAATGCTAGTCTGCTTTTCAGAGGTTTATTCAAATTAAATTCATTTAAAAGTATAATCTTAAAAGTTTAAATTAGATCTTTTAAAATTAAAAGACTGTCTAAATCAAATCTTAATCATATCTTCTATTTATCTTCTTAGAAGACTTCTGTATGATATAAATGATTTGCATAAAGCTATTATTTTTACTAAACATCGTTTGTTCAAAAAATCAAATAAAAATGTTATAAATCAAGAACTGTCCTTTGGCGTCTTAGATCTTATTTCAAATAGCATGCGACATGAAACATGTTGTCAAAGTTTGTCACAATGTTTTTGTTTTAAAAGAAATCCCAGGACTCTACATTGCTCTTATTTAGATTAAGTTGTATCATTTAGAAAATCACCACACATTTTCAGAGACGCTGCATAAGTAAAGTTTGTCTTGTATTTATTTAATTTAATATTTAATTTTACTCGTCTTAATTCAAAGCATGATCTTACTTTTTCTGCTGTAGCTATGACCTATTGTACGTATAAGATATATCATATTTACTTTTCTTGCATCTCTCAAACTATCCTTATTCATTGTGGAAGCACGCAGGGTGAAACCCTTCACTGAGAATATACTATCGGTTATCTACTCAAAATATATGTAGAATTTTCAAATGTTATCATTTGTCGATGCGACAGGCTGTCTGTTGGCCGCATGAACAGACTTTGGGGAGAGCTGATGAGACTATAGCAGAAAGCATGCCCCTTTGACCTCCTCGATTCAAACGAATAGTGCTCTCTAGCGCCACGCTTTTTCAAATGCGTGTTGCAACTACGGTAACCGTTATGTGCCAAGAGGCTACGACATGTCATCCAATAGCACTTCATCGAGTTTAACTATACACGTTCTACCGCTATGCTGCCTATTTAATGAATTACACAACCACGGAATGAAAAAGCTTGTAATTTAGACCGTAACATTGACTTACCTGTCGAGAAGAAAGCAGGCAACTTCTCCTTCATTAGCTCTATCCACCTGGGAAAAGCTATCCCGATATTTACCCTCGTTTTGAATTTGCCGGACACGTTTCACTTTAAATAATTTTTTTTAAAGCTTTATTATGGCTACGAGGATTGGATTATGAAGTGCCGTGCAGTCTTTCAAATTTGCCGGGGGAGTGACAAGCGCCTCTCACTGACCTCCTTGTGTCCGTTTCAGATGGTTTCAGTCAGCCGGCTCTGAACGAAAACGTGTTGTAGAAACGCATTGAGGTAGCCTAGTGCTTTTTGTACCTCTCCGCTATTATAGTTTTTTCAAGATGGCGGAACGACATGGAGGCCACCATGGACTTACCCGTCAGAACTTTGGCAGAGCTAATTTTACACCAATGAGATCATATTTATTAATAAAGACATTGATTTTAGCTATTAAAATACTTTTTAAAAAACTACTGTACCTTTAATTTCAGATGTGTAAATTACAAAACTTTCAATTTTACAATTACATTTTTCAACCGAGTGAATCTACACATGGGAGATCTTCAGAAGTCATAACTTCAGGGGTTGATGGGGGTCCTGAGAATATTTAATTCCCCTTAAAACCAAAGATTAAGTTTAATGACACTAGTTTGCAACGGTCCCCCCAAAACCAAATACTTTATACGATTTGTATCACACTTTTCAAAGGGTAATCTTACTTTAAAGTTTGAACAAAAATGTAAAAGCACTTCTTCATGTTTGCTGTGTTCTGACACAATGTCATTAATTGGTACTTTTTTCCTTTAAACTTCTTTTTAAAATATACTTTTCTTATTTATACAAAGGTTCAATGTCAATTAATTTCCTAGCAAGTATAAAGTAAAAAATATTATATATGATATGTCTGATGCAATGTTTTTGCAAAAGAAATATGTGCTGCAAAACTCCAAACAGTTCAGCTCACAATGACGGCATTAAGGATGGCCGAAAACGTGCGTAAGGTGGTTTTCCAGATTTTCCACCAAAAAATCAAATACTGTATTAACCTTTTCAAAGATTAATCTAGCTTTTAAAGTTAGAATAAAAAACCAAACATATCTTCATACCTGTTGTGTTCTGACACAAGTCCATTAACCGGTTCTTTTATAAATTTACTTTCTACAAATATCAGCCTGATAAATATGTACTTAATACACGATTAAACGAGGCAATCATGCTACCAAATACGTCTGACACAATGTTTTTAAGAAAAAGCAGTGTTTAAAACCAGATGATTTTTCTTTTTGACAGACCTACAGAAACGCATGTTGATTACTACGTTTCAGGCATAGTGCAAACAATTAGATATTCTCCTGCTTAGTATGTGTGTAAATAGTTACGCTTAAATGTTTGGGTGTATTTTGTCACACCATGGCGATGCACAGTACCACACTCTAGCCTATGGACTAACTTTAAAACATATTCTTTATACAGGAATCACACGCGTCCAAAACATCCATGTAAGATTCAACAGACCAAATCACTAAGAAAAGCACCGTTTATAATAATAAATACACAAAAGTTCGCAAATTATGGTTTTATTACTATTCAGATAGCAGACGACACTGGTTCACATTTTGAATGTGTGTCTGTTTTAGGTGAAGACTTTTCTTTGAGAGCCGTCAACATTCAGTGTTTATAGGAATAAAAGACCATTAATAATTTAAGTGTTTGTACTCTGAACTATTTCTGTTTGAGAATGTTTGACTAAATTGCAACTTTCCCTCTATCTACGATGTGGAATCACACAAAGTATTAACGTGTTGTTAATATAAGCAAGTATTACTTAAGTTACTTACTTATAAGTAAGTATTAACACGAAAAGTAAGCGCATGCTGTTTTACACGTAAACTATTACAACGGAATCGCATCTGACTATTGCACTGAGAGAGGCGTATTCATTAAGACAAAGTTTGGTGTTTAAAATTAAAATTGCACAAAAGTAAATGCTAGAGGTCAACTTGCTAAAAAGTAAATTCAGCGTGAGCCATTTAAAACAAATACGAAAAGCCATTCGTGAGCAGTTTTGAATGTTTGTAATTGACATCATGTTTCTTTTTGTACAGTTTGCAAAAACTATAGTCTACGAACGTCGTCAAACATAGGAATTTATGAAAAACATGAACCAGATATTTCTACATGAGATATTTCTTTTAGAACATCTACCTGCTACGTCTACGAAACATCGACATGAAAGATGAGTATTGCTGTTACCCATAAAACTTTTACGTTTCAAACTCGTCTAACTATTGCCCATTTCACAGCACAGTCATAGATACATCGTTATGTTGTGTATGTCGCTAAACAACGGTTAAGCTAATGAATTACCGTTGATAAGCGGTATTTTTACCTGTAGGCATAGGTCTTTTAGGCCTGATCCAGAAAACAGACGTTGTGTTTTATGTCTTAATAATTGTTCTTCTTTTTATGAAAACATATCGTAAATATCAATTGTTAGATAAATTATATCTAACTATCAACAGTTATATGTGAAACACGCTCAGTCGCATTAGAGTCGGATTCTTGTTTATATTGAACATTGTTATTGAACCGCTAGTGTTCTTAAATTGTTTACCACAGTTTCATTTTAACAACACTATCGTAACACTTATCGTATTTTGTACGGTGTTTTCTTTACACTTTCACCCCATGGATATTCGTTTCCTACAGTTAGCTGTAATGTTAGTGAACTCTAGGCCTTCTCTTTTTCAAATACGACAGTATTTGCATGAATTGGCTTAATTTAATAAAATGATGGTTTAAACCGCATTATATTATTATACCATACTAGTTTTTAAATTGCGCTTAATTTTATATTTTAACCCTTTATGTGAATATAGAATACCGCACAAGGATCTCTGAAATATTTTTTCGTGTAAAACATCTATGTAGATCTATTTATGTTTCTACCAGGGACCCTCAAAATCTGGGCATACAACAAAACACAGTACATTATCAGAAAATTACTTTTGTCGCTTTTTCTGAATAATCTCACCAAGTGCGGGTGCTTGATAACTATTATCAAGCGGTAATGATGTGTTTTACGTGATATTGATATCACGTTTTAATTTCAACTCAATACATTTGAATGCGCTAAAGGTCTATAACTGAACGTCTTAAGATTTGGTAAAAGTTAACTTAAAATCTGCGCAAAATACTAGGTGGCTTTAATCCTATATAGCTGTTTACGACGTCATGATGACGACGCCCCTATACAACTCCTCCAGCGGGGCGAGGGCGGACCACTATCAGTTGTCCTGATAAACTCTACACAGAGCCGAGCATCAGTTATCGCACACAACCCGTGGGTCTAGCTCTAATAGTCGCGGACTGCTGTGCTACTGCAACATCGATCAAAAGTCGAAGGAACCTTGTCTGGTTGTTACACGGACTGTCAAAGGCCGCTTCAACCTTCCTGTTTGTCAGACGCAAACTTCTTTGACTCACACTTCTAACCCAAAAACTGTGTTAACGTACAACGCCTGGACGATTGTACTGTAAGGACCTCCAGGAGATTACAGAATCTTTCATCATCGAAAAGGGGACCGAAAAAATCTAAAAACTTCAGAAATGGCGACGCAAAAGCTGATGGAGAGCGACTCCCCGTTGAGTTCTGTCGTAGCGGGGGCACTGCGTCATCCGGCGTGTGAGTGCGGCACGGGGAAAGAGTGTCGTTTAAGAGCTACGCAAGACTCTATGTTTAAAGATCATTTTAGAGGCCCGATGGTTAGCTTGATGCACAGGATCATCGAGGCTGCGTGTGATGACAAAAACGCTTGCGAGAGGGATACCAAACGTGTGAAAAATCTCAAAAAAGAAATGGATGTCATAAGAGGGTTGGTTGGATCTTGGACAGATGTTACGCCCATGTTTATAAACGGCAAAGAACTGGTCGGCGTAATCCTCAGAAAAGTTCTGGATGTGATGCATGAATCTTGTGAGGAATTTGAAGTCGACGAACTACTCTGTATGTGTACGTTTGTAACAGATCTCTGTGTGTCACTGTTGTCAAAAAATGTAAAAACAGATGCTGATGAAATAGTTGAAAGTCTGGTCAACTATGCCCTAGAGAAAAACTTGATTGCGTGCCGCGACTTTTTATTATTGCTCGATCACCTGTAAATGTCGTTATTGTTTTACTTTACTATGTTGAAATAAAAAATTATTTTCTGATCATGTCCGAGCTCATAACTTATTCTATAGGATTATATATATATATATATACTGTATATATTATATATTAGAAAGTAGCTAGGACATATTTTGCGCAGGTTTTAAGTTAACTTTTACCAAATCTTAAGACGTTCAGTTATAGACCTTTAGCGCATTCAAATGTATTGAGTTGAAATTAAAACGTGATATCAATATCACGTAAAACACATCATTACCGCTTGATAATAGTTATCAAGCACCCGCACTTGGTGAGATTATTCAGAAAAAGCGACAAAAGTAATTTTCTGATAATGTACTGTGTTTTGTTGTATGCCCAGATTTTGAGGGTCCCTGGTAGAAACATAAATAGATCTACATAGATGTTTTACACGAAAAAATATTTCAGAGATCCTTGTGCGGTATTCTATATTCACATAAAGGGTTAAAATATAAAATTAAGCGCAATTTAAAAACTAGTATGGTATAATAATATAATGCGGTTTAAACCATCATTTTATTAAATTAAGCCAATTCATGCAAATACTGTCGTATTTGAAAAAGAGAAGGCCTAGAGTTCACTAACATTACAGCTAACTGTAGGAAACGAATATCCATGGGGTGAAAGTGTAAAGAAAACACCGTACAAAATACGATAAGTGTTACGATAGTGTTGTTAAAATGAAACTGTGGTAAACAATTTAAGAACACTAGCGGTTCAATAACAATGTTCAATATAAACAAGAATCCGACTCTAATGCGACTGAGCGTGTTTCACATATAACTGTTGATAGTTAGATATAATTTATCTAACAATTGATATTTACGATATGTTTTCATAAAAAGAAGAACAATTATTAAGACATAAAACACAACGTCTGTTTTCTGGATCAGGCCTAAAAGACCTATGCCTACAGGTAAAAATACCGCTTATCAACGGTAATTCATTAGCTTAACCGTTGTTTAGCGACATACACAACATAACGATGTATCTATGACTGTGCTGTGAAATGGGCAATAGTTAGACGAGTTTGAAACGTAAAAGTTTTATGGGTAACAGCAATACTCATCTTTCATGTCGATGTTTCGTAGACGTAGCAGGTAGATGTTCTAAAAGAAATATCTCATGTAGAAATATCTGGTTCATGTTTTTCATAAATTCCTATGTTTGACGACGTTCGTAGACTATAGTTTTTGCAAACTGTACAAAAAGAAACATGATGTCAATTACAAACATTCAAAACTGCTCACGAATGGCTTTTCGTATTTGTTTTAAATGGCTCACGCTGAATTTACTTTTTAGCAAGTTGACCTCTAGCATTTACTTTTGTGCAATTTTAATTTTAAACACCAAACTTTGTCTTAATGAATACGCCTCTCTCAGTGCAATAGTCAGATGCGATTCCGTTGTAATAGTTTACGTGTAAAACAGCATGCGCTTACTTTTCGTGTTAATACTTACTTATAAGTAAGTAACTTAAGTAATACTTGCTTATATTAACAACACGTTAATACTTTGTGTGATTCCACATCGTAGATAGAGGGAAAGTTGCAATTTAGTCAAACATTCTCAAACAGAAATAGTTCAGAGTACAAACACTTAAATTATTAATGGTCTTTTATTCCTATAAACACTGAATGTTGACGGCTCTCAAAGAAAAGTCTTCACCTAAAACAGACACACATTCAAAATGTGAACCAGTGTCGTCTGCTATCTGAATAGTAATAAAACCATAATTTGCGAACTTTTGTGTATTTATTATTATAAACGGTGCTTTTCTTAGTGATTTGGTCTGTTGAATCTTACATGGATGTTTTGGACGCGTGTGATTCCTGTATAAAGAATATGTTTTAAAGTTAGTCCATAGGCTAGAGTGTGGTACTGTGCATCGCCATGGTGTGACAAAATACACCCAAACATTTAAGCGTAACTATTTACACACATACTAAGCAGGAGAATATCTAATTGTTTGCACTATGCCTGAAACGTAGTAATCAACATGCGTTTCTGTAGGTCTGTCAAAAAGAAAAATCATCTGGTTTTAAACACTGCTTTTTCTTAAAAACATTGTGTCAGACGTATTTGGTAGCATGATTGCCTCGTTTAATCGTGTATTAAGTACATATTTATCAGGCTGATATTTGTAGAAAGTAAATTTATAAAAGAACCGGTTAATGGACTTGTGTCAGAACACAACAGG
The DNA here is from genome assembly GCF_029890125.1 of Rhinichthys klamathensis goyatoka. Classification (NCBI taxonomy): domain Eukaryota; kingdom Metazoa; phylum Chordata; class Actinopteri; order Cypriniformes; family Leuciscidae; genus Rhinichthys; species Rhinichthys klamathensis. The sequence continues at coordinate 16,451,476 of NW_026606564.1, forward strand.
TATGAAGATATGTTTGGTTTTTTATTCTAACTTTAAAAGCTAGATTAATCTTTGAAAAGGTTAATACAGTATTTGATTTTTTGGTGGAAAATCTGGAAAACCACCTTACGCACGTTTTCGGCCATCCTTAATGCCGTCATTGTGAGCTGAACTGTTTGGAGTTTTGCAGCACATATTTCTTTTGCAAAAACATTGCATCAGACATATCATATATAATATTTTTTACTTTATACTTGCTAGGAAATTAATTGACATTGAACCTTTGTATAAATAAGAAAAGTATATTTTAAAAAGAAGTTTAAAGGAAAAAAGTACCAATTAATGACATTGTGTCAGAACACAGCAAACATGAAGAAGTGCTTTTACATTTTTGTTCAAACTTTAAAGTAAGATTACCCTTTGAAAAGTGTGATACAAATCGTATAAAGTATTTGGTTTTGGGGGGACCGTTGCAAACTAGTGTCATTAAACTTAATCTTTGGTTTTAAGGGGAATTAAATATTCTCAGGACCCCCATCAACCCCTGAAGTTATGACTTCTGAAGATCTCCCATGTGTAGATTCACTCGGTTGAAAAATGTAATTGTAAAATTGAAAGTTTTGTAATTTACACATCTGAAATTAAAGGTACAGTAGTTTTTTAAAAAGTATTTTAATAGCTAAAATCAATGTCTTTATTAATAAATATGATCTCATTGGTGTAAAATTAGCTCTGCCAAAGTTCTGACGGGTAAGTCCATGGTGGCCTCCATGTCGTTCCGCCATCTTGAAAAAACTATAATAGCGGAGAGGTACAAAAAGCACTAGGCTACCTCAATGCGTTTCTACAACACGTTTTCGTTCAGAGCCGGCTGACTGAAACCATCTGAAACGGACACAAGGAGGTCAGTGAGAGGCGCTTGTCACTCCCCCGGCAAATTTGAAAGACTGCACGGCACTTCATAATCCAATCCTCGTAGCCATAATAAAGCTTTAAAAAAAATTATTTAAAGTGAAACGTGTCCGGCAAATTCAAAACGAGGGTAAATATCGGGATAGCTTTTCCCAGGTGGATAGAGCTAATGAAGGAGAAGTTGCCTGCTTTCTTCTCGACAGGTAAGTCAATGTTACCGTCTAAATTACAAGCTTTTTCATTCCGTGGTTGTGTAATTCATTAAATAGGCAGCATAGCGGTAGAACGTGTATAGTTAAACTCGATGAAGTGCTATTGGATGACATGTCGTAGCCTCTTGGCACATAACGGTTACCGTAGTTGCAACACGCATTTGAAAAAGCGTGGCGCTAGAGAGCACTATTCGTTTGAATCGAGGAGGTCAAAGGGGCATGCTTTCTGCTATAGTCTCATCAGCTCACCCCAAAGTCTGTTCATGCGGCCAACAGACAGCCTGTCGCATCGACAAATGATAACATTTGAAAATTCTACATATATTTTGAGTAGATAACCGATAGTATATTCTCAGTGAAGGGTTTCACCCTGCGTGCTTCCACAATGAATAAGGATAGTTTGAGAGATGCAAGAAAAGTAAATATGATATATCTTATACGTACAATAGGTCATAGCTACAGCAGAAAAAGTAAGATCATGCTTTGAATTAAGACGAGTAAAATTAAATATTAAATTAAATAAATACAAGACAAACTTTACTTATGCAGCGTCTCTGAAAATGTGTGGTGATTTTCTAAATGATACAACTTAATCTAAATAAGAGCAATGTAGAGTCCTGGGATTTCTTTTAAAACAAAAACATTGTGACAAACTTTGACAACATGTTTCATGTCGCATGCTATTTGAAATAAGATCTAAGACGCCAAAGGACAGTTCTTGATTTATAACATTTTTATTTGATTTTTTGAACAAACGATGTTTAGTAAAAATAATAGCTTTATGCAAATCATTTATATCATACAGAAGTCTTCTAAGAAGATAAATAGAAGATATGATTAAGATTTGATTTAGACAGTCTTTTAATTTTAAAAGATCTAATTTAAACTTTTAAGATTATACTTTTAAATGAATTTAATTTGAATAAACCTCTGAAAAGCAGACTAGCATTGCATACGCTGTGACATAATTGTGCCCCAGAGGCTCATCTGGCCTGTAACTCCTCCGTCTCTGTGCGGGTCTGAAGCTTCATCTCACCCAGTAGTTTATCACTGAAGGATCTGGGAGGGCTTTGTTTGTTTATCACAACTTAAACTATTTGCTTTTTGGCTTGTTTTTTATCATTGCATAGATCTAGATTCTACTACTTCTTCAGTTCTATGAAAATGTAAGGAGTTTTTTTATAATTATAGATATAATTTATATATATTTATAAATATATTAATTAAGATAAAACTATGTTTAATTTGTATGAATACATTTTAGTAGCATATGTGTTATTATTCATTGAGTTATATACTTTATTTATAATAATTTAATTTTAAAATAGAGATTTTATGGAGCCGCAAAACAGCTTAGAAATTATATTAAATTACTTATTTTTATATATTTATTTTGAAAATGTAAAAATGCAGTTTTCTGTGATGTTCGTGTTTTAGGTGTACACGGTAGAATATGCTGTTACAGTACAAAAATCATTATGGCTATATTAATAAAAATTATACTTTAGGTCACCGTTAAACAAAATCCTTACAGTAATCTTCTAAAGGATAAATAGAAGATACGAATGTATTAAAACTATAAAGAGTTCATTTAAACCATCTTTTCATTTTAAAATATTGAAACTTTTACGATTATGATTTGAAATAATCTTAGTACGAACAAAATTTTGGCTCTGGAAAGGTGTTTAGCAGACTAACATTACACGATGCACAGAGACTCATCTGCTCTGTCACCCTATATCCTGAAGCTAATGGGGGCTGGCCTGAGGCATCACAGATTCTAGATGTCTTCATTGGTGCTCTCGCACTAAAGATAGGCCTATGTGGTGATTTTTGCACAGATACTACTTGAGGAATTATTGAACATTTCACACAATGTGTGAGATGACTTGTGAGAGCCCCAAATTTCAAAGTTCTTTACATGTACCCTGATAAATAAAAAATATAGTCAAGTTTTTCCACGATGTAGCATATTTGTTTTATGAATTAATTTAATTTAATTTAAAACATCTTGTATTTTTAAAAGATATAATTTAAACTTTTAATGATTATACTATGAAATAAGATTAACACTAATCGAACACATGCAATGTCTCGTTCTGACCGCTGAAAAGACACACACACACACACACACACACACACACACACACACACACACACACACACACACACACACACAGACACACACACCCACACACACACACACACAGACAATGCATGCCTGTCAAGCGAGGGGGAGAGATAATTACTTGTGGGATCTTTTCAACTTTAAATGTATGGACATCTTAGGAACTACTTCATCAACCGGCTGAAAAAAGTAAGATGATTTTATTTTTGACACCCGTTCATAACCTGTATGTATTCTTCTAATCTATAAAACATGTCGGATGATTTTTATCTAAAATAATAACTTTAGTTATTTATTTAAAAAATGAACGATAAAAGCATTTTATTAATATACTTTTAAATGAAGAATGTTGTTCAACTTAAGTTAGTGTGAAATAATATATTTGTAAATTACTAGATGTAAATTTTAACCATTTCATTTATATAGAGCATGATGTTTTTCAACTTTAGTGTGAAATATATGATACATATTGTCCTCACTTAAGGGGTATCATGTAACACACACACACACACACAGAGAAGCGTGCGTCCCGGGCCCCTGTGACTTAGAGGTTTTCAGGATTCAGAGAGGTCTAAAGTAATTTATTGCCGATGATATCACCCATTTCTTACACATACACACATAGACACACACACACACACACACACACACACACACACACACACACCACTCCGGTCAAGCGTGGGGGAGAGAGAATCACTGGGGGACAACTTTAAACTCATCTTTTACATCTTTTGTAAACCATTCATATTGTATGGACATCTTAGGAACTACTTCTTCAACTCGGTGAAAAAGTAAGATGGTTTTATTTTGTGAACCGTTAGCAACCTGTATGTTTTCTTCTAATCTATAAAACATGTCGGATGATTTTTATCTAAAATAATTGGATCAGTACATTTAGTTAGTTATTTTACAATGAATGAGAAAAGCATTTTATTTATTTGTTTATCTAAAATAATTGGTTTGGTGTGAAATGTTTGTAATTTCATTTATATCATTTGAAAGAACTGAATGGTTTCAACTCTAGCCAGTGTGAGATATTTTCTCACTGTCCCAGCAAGAGTGCAGGAATGGGGTGGCGTCTCACTTACTCACACACACACACACACACACACGCACATACATAGAAGACCAAAAGGTGCTGGTCAGCCACAGATTCGCTGTGAGAGAGAAAACAATCTGGGATCTTTAAATGATTCAACATCTTGGGACAGCCGGGAAAGTAAGATGGTTTTATTTTTTGTCACCCGTTAGCAACCTGTATGTTTTCTTCTAATCTATAAAACATGCGGGGTGATTTTTTATCTAAAATAATTGGATCAGTACATTTAGTTATTTATTTTACAATGAATGAGAAAAGCATTTTATTTATTTTTTTATCTAAAATAATTGGATCAGTACATTTTATTTATATACTTTTAAATGAACAATGTTGTTCAACTTTAGTTAGTGCACGATATTTTCTCACTTTCACAGCCCCGCAAATTTATAGCCCCTGCTTCAGGAATGCGAAGGGTATCATGTAACACACACACACACACACACACACACACACACACAAACACACACACACACATACACAGATGCAGATGCTTAGTGCGGTGACCATGGCTGTCATGAAAAAGGCCGGTGAGCGAGAGAGTCACTCGGAGGAACTAATTTCAACATCTTTGGGGAACGCCTGATAAAGTAAGATGATTTTATTTTTGGTCATCCATTCATATGTTTTATTCTATAATACCTCCGGATCAAAGACAACTGTCAACTTGACGTATAATAGAAAGGTCAATAGGGCAAAGACAACTGTCAAAAATAAATGATTACACACCCACAGATCAAAGACAGCCGGCATACCCCGGATCAAACACAACTGTCAACTTGATCGATCGATAGGTCAAAGGGTCATCCCTAGATCAAAGGGACCTCCGGAACACACTCCGGAAGGACAAAGGTTAGCCCCGCCCACCTGTCAATCATAGGGTCATAAATCATCTTGACAGAAGCCGTATGGTATATCTACTAATGATTACCAAATTTCTCTCTCATGCTCCTCATAACCACTGAAAACAGTCAAAAAATCGAACCCAAAGTCCAATTATTACGGACGTTATCTGACATCAAGCGTTTCTGCTTCACATTTTCAGCAGGGCAGCGGAGCGGCTGTCGACTCCCCACGGTTCTCATGGGCTTTATATATAAGTCCTAACGTGAAAAAGCTTTACGTGGTTTACCTAAACAATGATCACCAAACGATTACAGTTGTTGCAGTGTTATGAACAGAGAAGTGTGTAGCCAGCGCAGCCGCAGAACGGCTAAATTGAGCTCGAGGTAAAAAAAAAAAAAGTGGTGGGTACAAAATGACTCATGACTGTCAGGGTTCACAGAGGAAACAGACTGGATGGTAAGTTATTGTCGTTTATTTGTGCAGAGGAATACTCAGTCGGAGATAACAGGTGAGGATCAAATGATATGGAAACATAGAACAGTCTTAGCTGAAATGGTAATGTCCTTTTCTCTCTTGCAGATGGTTTAGAAGCAGTCACACTGGAGATGGATGAGACGGAAGGATCGGGAATCTGGTAAGTAGCAGGTGAGTGGAAGGAGAGTCTGTGAGTCATGTAACGACGAGACCAGACAAGTGACTGCAGTGAAGGTGAGTGCTTTATAGTGCATGTGGGTGATGGGACACAGGTGACGGTGATCAGTAATCAGGTGATTGTGAACGGGGGAGTGTCCGACTGGGTGATTGGAAATGAGTGGGCGGTGATGGCGATCGTGACGTGGATGGAATCCTGACAGTACCCCCCCCCCCCCCCCCCCCCCCCGAAGCGGCTCTTGACGCCTGAGAGGAGCGCTGCCGGCGTGAGGTCTACCACGACCCCTGGGAGCGGGACGATCCGGATGATCATTGTGGAATTGGACGAGAAGGGCAGGGTCCAAGATGTCGTCACGAAGGACCCAAGATCATCCTCTGGCCCGTAGTCCTCCCAATCGACCAGATACTCCAGCCTGGGACCTCGCCGCCGGGAATTCAGGATGGAGCGGACACTGTAGATGGGCTCCTCTTCGACGGGTACGGGAGGAGGAGGTACGTCCGTGGGAGGATTATCTGCGGGGACAGGAGTGACAGGGTCAGTGAAGGGTTTGAGTAGGGATACATGGAAAGAAGGAGAGATTCTGTAATGACGGGGAAGATTGAGCCTGTAGGTGACTTCGTTCAACTGCCTCTGGATGGTGAAAGGTCCAATGAATCGAGGACTCAACTTACGGCAAGGCAGACGGAGACGAATGTCCCGAGTCGACAACCATACCTTCTGACCTGGTTGGTATAAGGGAGTGTCGAGTCGGTGACGGTCAGCTTGCTCCTTGTGTCTCCGAACTGCCCGTTGTAGATGCACGTGAGCTGAGTCCCATACCCCCTCGCTCTGATGGAACCAGAAAGAGTGGAGGCTGGTATCCAAGGACACACTGGAAGGGGGTGAGCCCGGTGGAGTTCTGTCGCAGGGAGTTTTGAGCGTACTCCGCCCAGGGGAGGTAACGGTTCCAGCTGTCTTGGTACTGGTGGCAGTATGTCCGCAGGTAACGACTGATCTCCTGTATCTTATGCTCAGTCTGGCCATTAGTCTGCGGATGGTAACCTGAAGAAAGGCTGATGGTGATCCCGAGAAGTCTGAAGAAGGCTTGCCACACACGTGAGATGAACTGTGGACCCCGATCTGAGACGATATCTTCAGGGAGACCGAAGTTCCGGAAGACATGTTGGAATAGTCCAGGTAAGGGGATCAGCTTACATCCTTTAGAGAATCGATCCACTACCACAAAAACACAGGTGAAGCCTTCAGAATTGGGTAGATCGGTCATGAAGTCAATCCCGATGTGGGACCAGGGTTGTCTGGGAATCGGCAACGGCACCAGTTTACCTTCTGGAAGTCTTCTCGGTGTATTGCTAATGGCACAGACTGAGCACCCGCAGACAAACCTGGAGACATCTCTGGCGATGGATGGCCACCAGTACCGTTGACTGAGGAGCGAGAGGGTACGCTTGCTACCTTGGATGTCCAGAGCCCGGAACTGAGTGAGCTGAGTCCAGAAAGGGAGTCCGAAGATGAGGTGGCACGAAGATACACCCTTCTGGACCTCCCGGTGGAGCAGGTTGGTGAGTAATTTCCTGGTTGATCTGCTGGTCAATTTCCCAGACGATGGGACTGAGGATTACGGCTGGAGGGGAGAATAGGTTCCGGACGAACATCTTCCAAGGAGGGATGATGGAGTCGAGACAAGGCGTCTGCCTTACAATTCTTGCTGCCTGGACGATAGGACACAGTGAAGTTGAAGCGAGTGAAAAACAAAGCCCAGCGGGCCTGACGGGGTTTCAGTCTCTTAGCTTCGCGGAGGTACTCCAAATTTCGGTGATCAGTGATGACAGTGAATTGATGATTCGCTCCCTCCAGCCAGTGCCTCCACTTCTCGAGGGCCAGCTTGATGGCCAACAGTTCCCGGTTACCGATGTCATAATTCCGCTCCGCCGGGGACAGCTTCCTCGAGAAAAAGGCGCATGGAAGGAGTTTGGATGGCTCACCCTGCCGCTGAGATAATACTGCTCCCACTCCTGTGGAAGATGCGTCCACCTCGACCACAAACGGGAGGTCCGGATTGGGATGGCTGAGAATGGGAGCAGTAATGAAGGTCTCCTTCAGCCGCTGGACTTGGGCCAGCCTTTGAGCGCAGAGGTGAGAGAAGCACTGATCAGACTGTAGTTACGGATGAATCTTCGATAGAAGTTTGTGAAACCAAGGAAACACTGGAGTTCCTTTATGGAGTTGGGTTGTGGCCAGTCTTGGATGGATTCCACCTTCCTCTGGTCACATACCCCAGGAAGTGGACGGTGGAGGTGTGGAACTCGCATTTCTCCAACTTTAAGTACAACTGATGTTCTCTTAACTTTTCCAGAACTTGAATGACATGCTGATGATGTTCCGCCAGGGATGAAAAGTATATGAGGATGTCATCAATATAGACCACCACAAAGCGATTGAGGAACTCACGGAGGACTTCATTCATGTATCCCTGAAAGACGGCAGGAGCGTTGGCCAATCCGAAGGGCATAACTTGATATTCATAGTGGGCTGTAGGGGTCACAAAGGCGGTCTTCCACTCGTCACCTCGCCGAATGCGGATCAGGTGGTATGCACTTCTTAGGTCTAACTTTGAGAAAATGCAAGCTCCACGGAGCTGTTCCAGAGCGGCAGGGACCAGAGGAAGGGCATAACTGAATTTGATGGTTTGGGAATTGAGGTGCGATAGTCAATGCACGGCCGCAAGCCTCCGTCCTTCTTGGCCACGAAGAAGAAACTCGAAGCAGCAGGGGAGATCGATGGTCGAATAAAGTGTTGGTTGAGTGCTTCTTCCACATACTCCTCCATGGCCTTCTGTTCCGGGATGGACAGAGGGTAGATACGACCTTTGCGAAGGGTAGCTCCGGGTAGCAAGTCGATTGCGCAGTCCCATGGCCGGTGCGTTGGTCACTTGGTTGCCAGTTGCTTGCTGAAGACATCCTGGAACGCCTGGTACTCCACTGGGATCTCGACCTGGCTCTGGACCTCGGGGCTTTCTACGGATGTAGAGCAGACTGTAATTCTTGATTCGCCCGTTACTGGCGTGGACTGAAGAGAGGAAGGGCTTTTCCGAACGGAACCGAGACAGGAATGATAACAGTTCTCACCCCACTGGAGTACCTCTCCGGTTGCCCAGTGGAGTACTGGCTGATGTTGGATAAGCCACGGTCGTCCCAGGATGATATCTGCGGTGGACTCCTCCAGCACCATAAAAGAGATTTCCTCCGAGTGTAAGCATCCGATCCGAAGGATGAGAGTGGGTGTGAAGTGGCGAATACGACCTCTTCCTAATGGCTTGCCTTGAATGGTATGGATGAGCAGGTCTTGTGATAAGCGCCGTTGACGGATGTTCAGTTTTTGAAGACAGAGGCTGGAGATGAAGTTCCCCGCGGAACCAGAGTCAACAAGGGCTTGCGCTGGGAGACAGACAGAAGGGGTCAGAATATGCACACTGGTACGAATCAAACGTTCTACCCTCGGAGCAAACTGGATGGCACTTACCGCTTGACGCGGTCGACGCACTGGGCATGAACTGATGAGGTGCTTGTCAGAGGCGCAGTAGAGACAAAGAGAATGTTGTACTCGACGCTGTCTCTCCACTGCGGATATATGTGTAGTATCCACTTCCATTGGTATGGGTGCTGGAGGATTGACAGATGGAGTCGGAGGCGGAGAACTTACAGTGGGTTCGCTCAGGGTGCAGGCAGTGAGACGCTGATAAATCCGAAGTGTAAGTTGGATCAATGACGAAATCTGTGACGCTATCAGGCCTGATAGTTATGTGTGAACCTAAAGTGGCCCACACATGACATAGCAAATATGGCCCGATTACATTGCTGTGGCGAGCAGGATGAGGTCGAGGGCCGTGAGAGAACGGCGCGAGGCCGGTGGCGTGATTGATAATGAGCGACACCTGCACGACAGTATCTCTCGTATCTCTCATGGAGGAGCGGAAGCATAAAAGGAGGAGAGACAGTGGAGATTGAGAGAGGAACAGGCCTGAACTTGTGTTATGTTCTGGTTATGTCGTCCGCGAGGGGCTGCTGGCTTATACTTTAGTTTTTGTATGTTTTATTTTGTTATTAAAAGTGTTGAATGTTCGCCGGTTCCTGGCTCCTCTTTCCCATTACAACGATTTTCGTTACAATTGCAAAATAATTTGGACAACATTTGGCAAATTAATGGCACAGTCAGCACTGGCTAACCAGGGTGTAAGCCTAATGGCACAATAAGCAACGTGTGTGTGTGTTAGGGATGGGGAAATTAAGCCTCATGAAGCACTGAGGCTGCCGCTTTCCCCTGAATGTTTCGGAAAAAAGATTTGAAGCATCAAGAGTGTCGAAAACAGCGCCATCTTGTGGCAGGTCAAATTTATAGCAGCCGTGTTTATGATCACCCATATGAAAAAAACTGCATGGTTCATATACAGCAACCATATATCTTCCTTACTTAAATTGGCCAGAATTACCTTATGTGTTTCATGTAAGACCAATACATGTCCTATTCAAAATCAGACCGATTATGGCCCCTTTCATACTAAATAGCACACGTACAACTTATAGGGGATTTTTGCGTCATAAATGAATACTGTAAAAAGTCTTAAATGAGTTGTACATGATAAAAGTATGCAATGGTGTATGGTATTAGTAGAAAACACCCGATATTCATATACAAATCATTTAAAGTTCTTATATTGAATCATATGAGTTTTACATGACAAAAGTAAGCAATGGTATATGGTATTAGTAGAAAATAACTTAAATTCATATACAAATCATTTAAAGTTCTTATATTGAATATGCTAGTTAAATTAAAGTCATATAGGATTTATACACATTTTGTGTCTTTTTTTATACGTGTTATATAAAGTGTGTCATACAGATTTCATGTTTAGATGACCAACATCACTTATATGAAGTTTGTAAATTTGTAAATTGTACAGTGCAGAAGCTGGTTGGAGGATGTAGTGTCAAAATATCTCTGACCTTTATGAGGACTGGTCATTTTCCTTCAGGATTTGAACAGTACATTTGAGATCTGGAAATCTCAACACTTTCAAAAGTGTTTCCTCTCGCAACACTGACACAGTGTTACAATATGAACACTAAGAGTAAAATATGACCAATGCAGAGAACAACAACACTGTTACAGGGGTGCAGCTTTGTAGCAAACACTGGCAGAGTTAAAATTCTACACTGTTCTGGTGTCGACCTAACACTTTAAAAGAAAATGGATATCACTCATCATGGAATTCTTCTCAGCCTTAGGAGTCGAGTATTGCACCATCCTGGTGTTGAACACTTTTTTACAAAGGAAAACATCACTAAAGTTTTTCTTATTAGGGTTTTGCATTACCTACTATAAAGAACTGTAAAATAATCATTTCACATTTCATCTGAAAAGAATAAATTCACTTTGAAATAAACACATCACTCTATATTACTCTTTCAAAACTTTATTTAAAAACAATCCAGAAAGTTAAATTGTAACCTTAGTCTGGGATCATAGCAGAATTCTGTTCATTGTAAAGTAAAAAATAAAGGCAAAATAAAATAATTATTTTATTAACGAACAAGCCCCTTTACAAGAACCGCTATAACGCCAAAACAATCTGTTACCTTAAATTATATGTTTATCTCTGTAAAGCTGCTTTGAAACAATTCATTGTTAAAAGCGCTATATAAATGAAGATGACTTGACTTGACTTGACATCATAGGTTAACCTTTAAAATAAACAATGAATGCGCAATATAGGCATTTCTGTCATCAGAATTATATGAAATCTGCTTATCAAATGGTCTGTAATACTTCAAGTCCTGAACATGTCAGTGAATGTAAGTCCTGTGTCAGTGAAGCTGATTCAGTACCTTCGACTCTGCAACAGTACAGCAGTGCTCGAGTCAACAACATTCAGCAGATGAAGAACAGTTGCAGGATACGAGTGGATCAGTTGTGTCCAGTTGCTAACAGTTTCATAGAGCAGGGACGGCTGTCCAGATCCAACTTTCTTGAAAAATCCTGGAATGCTGGTTCTCTAGACAACACAACACAAAACCAGACATATTACAATTAATACAATTTGTGTTTTATAAATACAGCAAATTTATGGTGGAAAAAGTTCAATCATCTTAGACTTTCGTGAGTCAAACAAGAAACTATTTTGGTTAGATTAAGGCTGAATCCCAATTCTCTGTCTTAACCCTTCCCCTTAGTTTTGCACGTTCACGTGAGAGTAAGGGCTATCCCAATTCTCATTTTGATCTAGGGGTAGGGCTAAGGGGAAGAGGTAGATACCCCTTAAAACCAAGAATTTTCACGAGCTTACTTGAAACCAAGGGGTACCCAGAATGCACTGCGCAACTGGCAATAATGGCGGGCATAACATCCAGAGAGTCTCATAAATGTAAGTATTTTCGGCTTAAATGATTGATTAACAAATTATGACAGTCTTGTTTTGTGCTCTACACAGTCATGTACATCTATATTTGCAACTATGTTGTTAATTGAAACGTTTTTAAAAATCACTAGTCTGCTACGCTAGGCTATGCTAACATTACATTGCTGAACATAATGAAAACATAATGAATAGCGACGGCAGAAAGCAAAAGCCGAACCCCGGACGTTTTGGGCTATCCCGAAAAAGAGTACGTTGTATGGTCACCCCGGAGACATTGATACGTGCTTTAGGCTACATATACTGTCCTGTATCACACAGGGACGCATGAGGAAACTCGGCAGCTGATCCACTTTCGGGATGAAAACGAGCTGAAGTTTCTAAGATTAAAATATGCTGCAAAGCAACTGTGGGAGTGAGTCATGCGTTCATGTTGTAGCCATTCATTATTGTATTGGTATTGTATTATTGTAATCAGGGCTTGACATTAACACCCGCCAAATGCAGGGATTTCACATGTGGCAGGAACCACAGTCACTCCCACTAGCCACTTTGGCGTGTTGAAAAAACGTAGTCTTGTCAAAAGACATCTGACATAACAAACGAATTTCAATTTGACACTACAACTCCCATGAGTAGGCTACTACCTGCACATAGTCTAGTGTTTGCTCATTGATCCATTCGTGAATCCTCTTGAACGACTTGAAGACACGCGGAGATCAAACTCATGGACTGGCCTTCGGACTGAGGGCTGTTTTAGTCTGCCCTTGATTATCAACTTAATGTGATGATATAGCGATCTTTTTTAATAGCAGGAGAATCCAGACCACAGGCGCGTCTCACGCTCTCCTGCAGTGCCGCTGCGCGAGGGTGCGCGCGCCAAATAGGACATCCAGACTTTTGTCAAACGATCATCACACGCGACTGGTCGCATGCACACACACATCAACGCAGCGTTCAGTCAGTTCGTGAGTGTGCGTGGCCGATATAAAGAAAAAATAATCTTCATGATTAAGGGACACGGTGTAACTACTAGCAGGGCTGCCCTTATGTCACGTCATATCACAACTATCTTTCCAGAGTTAATTCTATGTTTTAATAAAATTAATCATGCCATGAAAGAAAGCTGGAGATGCGTTTGTGGGAATAATCTGGAAAATAAAGACCTGTAGGCCTATACTTGTTTCACGTGGACATATCTCCAGTTACTCAGAGCTACCAGAGCTTCATGATGATAATTATTAAGTCAGAGCTCTGAGGAAATGCTGATGCAAAACAAACAATCCAAAGTCCCCAAAACTGTCATATAGGCCTATATAAAGTTGTAATCCTATTGCCTTAATTGTGGATTTTTTCTTAGAAAAAAATATTTATTCTTTGCTCGTTGTTTTTAATGCAGATAATTGTTCTACTCTGTATTACAGTATTTACTGCTGTAAAAAAAACAACAACGATGCATCACTTTTATTATATACAATAAGAAGCTATTACGAAGCTATTAAAGGAGCGTTACAACCTTATCAGAGTTAATGATAATATTAGTACATTTTAGCACGTTTTAAGCCCCATTGTCAACTTTAATCATATAAAACGTAATTTTCCAACCACAAAAATGTGGCTAGTAAAAATGCTGCGTGGCTAGTAATTTTGGAAAACCACTAGCCACATTGGCTAGGAAACTTAATGTCAAACTCTTGACTAGGAAACTTAAGAAAACTTAATGTCAAGCCCTGATTGTAATCATTAAAAAACATACATCTTCAATCTTAATGCAAGGCAATGAATGCATACTGTATAAGTTGAATAAGTGAGTGATGTAAAATTGAGGCTACTGATGCTAAACTTTTTTAGTTGTTGTGTGTTTGTTTACTTTATATATTCTGTAATAAAATATATTTTTATCTAATGTATTTGCCTGTTATATTTACTTTATTGGTAATAAAATATATTTTGTATGATGACGTAACCAAGTGGTGTCTCATTTCATAGGGGTATGTTTTCACCCCTAGCGCTTACCACTCGGTTTCGAGGGACAAGGGCTAGGGGTAAGACGAAGGGGTAGGGGAGGGGAAGGGGTAAGACAGGTCTACCACGACCCCTGGGAGCGGGACGATCCGGATGATCATTGTGGAATTGGACGAGAAGGGCAGGGTCCAAGATGTCGTCACGAAGGACCCAAGATCATCCTCTGGCCCGTAGTCCTCCCAATCGACCAGATACTCCAGCCTGGGACCTCGCCGCCGGGAATTCAGGATGGAGCGGACACTGTAGATGGGCTCCTCTTCGACGGGTACGGGAGGAGGAGGTACGTCCGTGGGAGGATTATCTGCGGGGACAGGAGTGACAGGGTCAGTGAAGGGTTTGAGTAGGGATACATGGAAAGAAGGAGAGATTCTGTAATGACGGGGAAGATTGAGCCTGTAGGTGACTTCGTTCAACTGCCTCTGGATGGTGAAAGGTCCAATGAATCGAGGACTCAACTTACGGCAAGGCAGACGGAGACGAATGTCCCGAGTCGACAACCATACCTTCTGACCTGGTTGGTATAAGGGAGTGTCGAGTCGGTGACGGTCAGCTTGCTCCTTGTGTCTCCGAACTGCCCGTTGTAGATGCACGTGAGCTGAGTCCCATACCCCCTCGCTCTGATGGAACCAGAAAGAGTGGAGGCTGGTATCCAAGGACACACTGGAAGGGGGTGAGCCCGGTGGAGTTCTGTCGCAGGGAGTTTTGAGCGTACTCCGCCCAGGGGAGGTAACGGTTCCAGCTGTCTTGGTACTGGTGGCAGTATGTCCGCAGGTAACGACTGATCTCCTGTATCTTATGCTCAGTCTGGCCATTAGTCTGCGGATGGTAACCTGAAGAAAGGCTGATGGTGATCCCGAGAAGTCTGAAGAAGGCTTGCCACACACGTGAGATGAACTGTGGACCCCGATCTGAGACGATATCTTCAGGGAGACCGAAGTTCCGGAAGACATGTTGGAATAGTCCAGGTAAGGGGATCAGCTTACATCCTTTAGAGAATCGATCCACTACCACAAAAACACAGGTGAAGCCTTCAGAATTGGGTAGATCGGTCATGAAGTCAATCCCGATGTGGGACCAGGGTTGTCTGGGAATCGGCAACGGCACCAGTTTACCTTCTGGAAGTCTTCTCGGTGTATTGCTAATGGCACAGACTGAGCACCCGCAGACAAACCTGGAGACATCTCTGGCGATGGATGGCCACCAGTACCGTTGACTGAGGAGCGAGAGGGTACGCTTGCTACCTTGGATGTCCAGAGCCCGGAACTGAGTGAGCTGAGTCCAGAAAGGGAGTCCGAAGATGAGGTGGCACGAAGATACACCCTTCTGGACCTCCCGGTGGAGCAGGTTGGTGAGTAATTTCCTGGTTGATCTGCTGGTATATTTTCGGCTTAAATGATTGATTAACAAATTATGACAGTCTTGTTTTGTGCTCTACACAGTCATGTACATCTATATTTGCAACTATGTTGTTAATTGAAACGTTTTTAAAAATCACTAGTCTGCTACGCTAGGCTATGCTAACATTACATTGCTGAACATAATGAAAACATAATGAATAGCGACGGCAGAAAGCAAAAGCCGAACCCCGGACGTTTTGGGCTATCCCGAAAAAGAGTACGTTGTATGGTCACCCCGGAGACATTGATACGTGCTTTAGGCTACATATACTGTCCTGTATCACACAGGGACGCATGAGGAAACTCGGCAGCTGATCCACTTTCGGGATGAAAACGAGCTGAAGTTTCTAAGATTAAAATATGCTGCAAAGCAACTGTGGGAGTGAGTCATGCGTTCATGTTGTAGCCATTCATTATTGTATTGGTATTGTATTATTGTAATCAGGGCTTGACATTAACACCCGCCAAATGCAGGGATTTCACATGTGGCAGGAACCACAGTCACTCCCACTAGCCACTTTGGCGTGTTGAAAAAACGTAGTCTTGTCAAAAGACATCTGACATAACAAACGAATTTCAATTTGACACTACAACTCCCATGAGTAGGCTACTACCTGCACATAGTCTAGTGTTTGCTCATTGATCCATTCGTGAATCCTCTTGAACGACTTGAAGACACGCGGAGATCAAACTCATGGACTGGCCTTCGGACTGAGGGCTGTTTTAGTCTGCCCTTGATTATCAACTTAATGTGATGATATAGCGATCTTTTTTAATAGCAGGAGAATCCAGACCACAGGCGCGTCTCACGCTCTCCTGCAGTGCCGCTGCGCGAGGGTGCGCGCGCCAAATAGGACATCCAGACTTTTGTCAAACGATCATCACACGCGACTGGTCGCATGCACACACACATCAACGCAGCGTTCAGTCAGTTCGTGAGTGTGCGTGGCCGATATAAAGAAAAAATAATCTTCATGATTAAGGGACACGGTGTAACTACTAGCAGGGCTGCCCTTATGTCACGTCATATCACAACTATCTTTCCAGAGTTAATTCTATGTTTTAATAAAATTAATCATGCCATGAAAGAAAGCTGGAGATGCGTTTGTGGGAATAATCTGGAAAATAAAGACCTGTAGGCCTATACTTGTTTCACGTGGACATATCTCCAGTTACTCAGAGCTACCAGAGCTTCATGATGATAATTATTAAGTCAGAGCTCTGAGGAAATGCTGATGCAAAACAAACAATCCAAAGTCCCCAAAACTGTCATATAGGCCTATATAAAGTTGTAATCCTATTGCCTTAATTGTGGATTTTTTCTTAGAAAAAAATATTTATTCTTTGCTCGTTGTTTTTAATGCAGATAATTGTTCTACTCTGTATTACAGTATTTACTGCTGTAAAAAAAACAACAACGATGCATCACTTTTATTATATACAATAAGAAGCTATTACGAAGCTATTAAAGGAGCGTTACAACCTTATCAGAGTTAATGATAATATTAGTACATTTTAGCACGTTTTAAGCCCCATTGTCAACTTTAATCATATAAAACGTAATTTTCCAACCACAAAAATGTGGCTAGTAAAAATGCTGCGTGGCTAGTAATTTTGGAAAACCACTAGCCACATTGGCTAGGAAACTTAATGTCAAACTCTTGACTAGGAAACTTAAGAAAACTTAATGTCAAGCCCTGATTGTAATCATTAAAAAACATACATCTTCAATCTTAATGCAAGGCAATGAATGCATACTGTATAAGTTGAATAAGTGAGTGATGTAAAATTGAGGCTACTGATGCTAAACTTTTTTAGTTGTTGTGTGTTTGTTTACTTTATATATTCTGTAATAAAATATATTTTTATCTAATGTATTTGCCTGTTATATTTACTTTATTGGTAATAAAATATATTTTGTATGATGACGTAACCAAGTGGTGTCTCATTTCATAGGGGTATGTTTTCACCCCTAGCGCTTACCACTCGGTTTCGAGGGACAAGGGCTAGGGGTAAGACGAAGGGGTAGGGGAGGGGAAGGGGTAAGACAGAGAATTGGGATTCAGCCTTAAGCCCTATTCGCACAGGATTAGTATTATCTGGTGGCATATAGTAATTTGTAATAATTGCGGAGTTTGTCTGTGATCTTAATCCCGTGCGAATCGGCCATGTCTGTAATTTGTAAAGTAAAAATTCCCACGCAAATTACCTACTATATTTCGCCGAACACAGAGGTCCTGTGATAATATTAGTCCCGCGCGAATCGGCATCTCTGTGATTTGGCCGGATCGTGTATAATTTTTTCAAGGTTTTTGCTTCATGTGCGCCTTTTTATCCATCTTTCGCGAAGAATGGAGGCTGGTTTGGAGTGTTTTGATAGTATTTTGGGTGCTGGGTCATATCGCAACTACACAATTTGAAGAAAGTGAAAGCTGAAAATCATTAAAAGAGCAAAAACAAAACGAATGATTAGATGGAGATGAATGACATGTATAGCAGCATGCGGTAAGGAACTTTATTCTGTTTATGTCATAATATATCATACAGCTAGACCTATAACGAAAAGAAATTTCCAAGCCTATTGACGTCATATCCGGGAGATAAGTCAGTAAATTCGAGTAAAATCACAGGATTCGGTTATCCCGTGCGAATGCGCCACACGAAACTCAGATGTGGCGGGGTAATTTTTAAATCACACGAGGTCCCCAGATAATACTAATCCCGTGCGAATAGGGCTTTAGTCTTTTAGCATTAGTTTAACGAAGAGATGCTATATATTCTTTTGCTCCTGCAACTGATGCAAATCCTTTCCTGCCACCCTCCTTTAGTTTAATGGTGAGCCTGGCAGGGAACAGCAGGACTGGCTTAAGTTCTAGTTTATATAGCTCAGTCATTACCTCTCTGTACTGTTACGGCCTTGCCTGGCTCCTCCTCCTGGCTGTGTCTGTCTCCTACAGGTGAGCTGCAGGTGTTTGGAGTTGTGCTAATCAGTTCCTGGTCTGGGCCTTTAAAGACGCTTCAGATGAGACCGGGAGACAGAACCAATCCATCTCTCCCGCACCGTTTAAGATTATGTTTTGCTTATTCATTGCACCGTACTACACTGATTGCTTACACTTTTATTTTTCAAAGCCAACTTCATTACTGACTGTATAAAATCTATTCTGTAAAATTCTATTCATTTAATAAATCTAGTATATCACTATTCCGCATGTGGCCTTTCCCTACTCTGTTGCTTGCTTTGAGCCAGGCTCGTAACAGTACTGATGTTGTTGTTTCAAAACCTCCGGAGCATAGTCCTCGTAGATGGAGATCAGGTTATCCCGGTACTTCAGCTTTCCTCTCATTGACCGTGCTTCGCAAATTATTTTATCCTTCACCTGGAATCTGTGAAGGCGGATGATGACTGGTCTCAGCCACTGTCCCGGCTGTACTTTCCTAGCGAGGGTCTGGTGAGCTCTGTCGCATTCCGGGGGAGAGTCTAGAATCTTGTCGCCGAAGACCTCAGCTAGCATAATTGAAAAGAAAGTAGTGGGATTATACCCCTCAATTGTTTCCGGTAAACCAAGCACTCTGATATTTTTCCGCCGACTACAGGATTCCAGATCAATAACTTTAGCAACAAGTTTATCATTGCTATCAGTTAGCTTGGCACATGTTGTTTCCAGAGCTAGCAGGCGTTCGTCCTGCAGGTTAGCATTCGATTCAAGCTCTCTGATCTTCACAACATGATCCGTCACCGTAGTTTGTATGTCTTACTGCTGATGAGTTGGTGCTGTACTGCTGTTGCTGGGGTGGTAGGTGATGATGAAACAGATCCAGATGCAGAGACAAGTGATGCAGCCACTTTGGAGATGGTAGGTGATGATGGTAAAGATCCAGCTACAATGACAGGTGATGCAGTTGGTGCTGTTGATCTTTCGGACACAATCTTGTGTGGAATGCGTGGCAAGTTGTCAATATTGATTTTTGGCCAAATGACCCCTCTCTAATCTATCAGATCAGCATTCTTGCCTTTAATGTTTTTAATTGTGTATGGACCTAAAATCTCACTTTCTTTGGTTTCTCTTCTTTTCTTGTCCTTCTTTTTTGGACCTGAGCAGTGTGGGTAAGGGCAGTTTGAAGAACTTCATCAAGTTTCATGACACCCTCAGTCATTTGTTTGATTCCTACGACAGCTTCAACAGCGCTGTCAATCTGAAAAAAATAAACATTTGCTTCTAGTTTAAAATACCTGATCATCTCAAATTCAAGTTCACACTGAAAGCAATACATGCACATAAAAATGGAACAAAACAAAGAAGACAATGAACACCCACTTGATAATCTTCAGGGACCTCAGAAAGGTACCGTGCCTCACGACCAAACATCATATAAAATGGAGATAACTTTGTCATCATCTGTTTTTTTAGTCCTTAGTTCAAACATAATAGCATCAAGGTGTTTGTCCCACTGCTTTGGTTTTTTGGAGACCAATTTTCTGAGAGCCTTTTACAGGAATGATGACAAAAGATGCAATTGCGAGATACAAGGTTTATTCAGATAAACAGGCAGATAATCCGTAGAGTGAAGATGCAGGCA
This sequence comes from Rhinichthys klamathensis goyatoka, assembly GCF_029890125.1. NCBI lineage: Eukaryota > Metazoa > Chordata > Actinopteri > Cypriniformes > Leuciscidae > Rhinichthys > Rhinichthys klamathensis. Next base: position 16,471,719 of record NW_026606564.1, read on the forward strand.
AAGGCTCAGTGGTAACGCAGGGCTTAGATGGGCAACCCGATAATCAGGGCAGTGATGAGAAGAACGGAATCCTACGGAAGACAGCAGACAGGCAGGACTGAGAGAAACTCTACGAAGAGACCCACGAAGAACACGACGAAGACCACACAGCACGGATAGACATCCAACAACGATCTGACAAACACAAGACGAAAGACCAAGAGCTTAAATAGGAACCGCTGATCAGAAACAGCTGGTGCTGATGACAATCAGTAGCTGATCAGCGACCACCCCCACACACACATACAAACACAGCGAGAAAGAGTCAGTGAATTCATGAACCGTGACAGTACCCCTCCTTCTAGGAGCGCCTCCTGGCCCTCCCAGGAGAACCTACCTGTTGATTGTAATCATCAATAAAGGATTAATCCAGAATGTCCCTAGCAGGAACCCAACTTCTCTCCTTCGGACTGTAACCCTCCCAGTCCACCAGATACTGAAATCCGCGTCCCCTCCGTCTCGAGTCCAGAATACGATTGACTGAATACGTTGGTTCCCCATCTACGAGTCGCGGCGGTGGGGGAACCAGGATCGGCGGGTTAATGGGAGAATGAAATACAGGCTTTAATTTGGAAACATGAAACGTTCATGTACATGTTCAGGCTTTAATTTGTTCATTTGTTCATGTTCAGGCTTTAATTTGGAAACATGAAACATGTAGCGGGATGAATTCTCCTGTACGCTGGAGGAAGTTTGAGACGGACTGTCAACGGACTAAGGATCTTGGAGACAGTAAACGGGCCGATGAATTTGGGAGCTAACTTGTTAGAAATGGAGCGGAGCAGAATGTTTGAAAGCCACACTTTTTGACAGCGACCACGTCCACACACACATACAAACACAGCGCGAGAAAGAGTCAGTGAATTCATGAACCGTGACAGAGCCCTTAAACATTTAGTTTAGATTAAATAGTTTTAGCAGAAGATCTGTCTCTATAAATATCTTTAAATACCATATTTGGTTTATAACAATTCTCACAAATGCCATTATAGCATAAAAAAATGCTATTGTTTTGTTATTTTTTAACCCTGAGGGATGAAACGAGAGTTGAATACTACAAGAAAAAGAGGGGGCAAAAGGAGATTTAAGCGTCTTGCTTGTGGATTAAATATTTTGCTTATAAAATAAAGAAATTAACAACATATTCAAGAGATAACTATTTTGGGTTTTCGTAATTAAAAATAATATAAGGATAAAACTGTGGGTCTTATTAGAAGGGTTAAAAATATAAGAACTTAAAGCTCCAGTCCGTAACTTTTTTAAGTTAAAAATAATCCAAAATAATTATATTAAAAAAAACTTATTCTGCCAGTGGTCAAAACTATCTGCTTGCCGTAGCTAGATTCAAAACGGTTAGCTTGTAATATTGATTTTAATTCCAGTGGTACTGGTGGGTTTCCGCGGGAAATTCGAGCATGTCTTTGCGTCATGACGTCACACCCGTACACATAAAGAAGGAGTTTCGGCTAGCCGGCTATACTGCGCGTAACGAGATGTTTAGATGTATAGGCTTTTCTCGCAGCACTTTACATAATTAAACTTATGGCGGATCCAGAAAGATCCAAACAACAATCATCAGTGTCAACTGGAGATTCAGCAGTTATAAAACCCAAAAGACTTCGTACTTCGGATTTAAGGTGGCTAGAGAAAGAGAAAGAAACCGTCTCATGCGAACACAAGGATTTAAACATCGGCGGGGCTTTTGAAAAGTGCGTGAACTCCGTGTTTTGAAGGGGTTCAAAACGGAAGAAGAGACGGCTTTTTTCTGCTGAACAAGTAAGACATTTCAATAGTTCAATCGTTTAACAGTACGTTTTCTTAATTCACACAGTTATGGAGTTTCCTTTGTTGTGCCTTTCTCGTTTTGCTAGAGAATATGAATTCTGAACTACACAGGTAACCATAAAACACATTAAATTTAACATTAGTCACGCAATGCTGATGTTGTTAAAGGAGCTGTATGTAAGATTGTGGCCAAAACTAGTACTGCAATCACTTTCAAATTACTGTAGAGTGGTGTATCCCCTCCCCCTCCTCCCTGACTCGAGGTTGCCAGATCAGCTGCAGGATCCAGCAGGAACGTGACGAGCTGCAGCTGTGGTAACTAGAGCAGAGCTGGCAACCCGGATGCCGCAACACTACTGACTTTGTGATTGGTAGATAGGTGGAGGGTGGAGCATCAGACCAAAACACAACATGACAACATCAACATCAGTTGAGGGCTGCAACTGCACTTTTTAAATGACAATATCCTGGCCAGACTACTGTTGTCAGTGATATAAGTATTTGAAATGTACATGATTTCTTAATGTCTAGTGACATTTCAGGGCCATTTTATGATTAATTGAAATAAATTTCTTACATACAGCTCCTTTAACATGAACAATTTGAGAACAAAGTAGGCTATAATTTGCACGGTTGCTGTAAATCGCGTTGATTAAATCTAACGAAGCTTATCATGTCGAATACTTTTTCTCCCTTAGTTGGTCAGAACAAAAATGGATGTTACTTACTTGTTCAGAAAACATTTTCTTATGAAAATTCTTATGTTGGTCAAACTTTCAAAAAGTGAATCTGTGATTCTGTATGACAGTATCCACACAGCGCGGTGACTGACAGCACCACTCGCCTCAAAGCACTGTGTTCATCCGCGCTGTTTCATGCCGATTTACAACCCACGTAAAGATGATAATTCCGCGAATCACTGCAGTTACAGATTTCGAACAGAGAGATGGCGACAAAGAGGAAAAGATACGGACTGCAGCTTTAAATCAACACTTAAATTTATTGGCTATACTACAAACACAAAATAAAGGGGCAGCTGTTTTTTCAACAAAACCACAAATTGAACAAGTTTCATCAATATCAAGATATTTACAGATAGATGAATTAAACCTTTCGCTCATATCTTTTAAGTTGTTGCGCTTGTGATAATGTCGTAGGTCACATGATAACATCAACATGGCAGATGTCCGGATCGCATTCATACTTCACGCTTTCAGGCTATAGTACCTACTCTTTTAGCCCTCGTTAAGCAAGTACTTGTTGAAATGAAGTACCTACTCAGTGAGTATGCGGTTTCAAACGCAGCCACTTTCTGTCTTCACTCCCACTTGAACCAAACCCCGGGAATACATCATATAAGTAGACAAGTGATCAAAAACCACAAGTGTGGCAATTTCTGACACATGCAGAAGGTAGATGGTCTGAGGCATATGTTGATGAATTTATTCGTATGCATTTAAACTACAATGTGGAAAAAGTTCATGATGCAGCATCTTCCTCTTGTGGCCTTGAGTTGCACTTACATATTTATCACCTTTACCCTCTTCACCTGTAGAGGGGGCACAAACATAAATTAAAGAATTTATTAAAACGAAATACATAATAATGCATACATTAAATACAAAACACTTGGCTTCTACAGTTTTAATACATCAAGTTATTATTTGTTAGTAATTTTTCAGTACGGACCTATTGAAAATAACCACTTAGGTGCAGTGAATCATTTTATTTAATCACTTTTACTTCTCCACAAGTTCACCTGTATTATGCTTTTAGTACAATGTGGTGTGTATGCTCTGTTATTATCCTTTTACTTGTTCAGCTACTGAAAACTGAAAAAAAAAACTTAAAATCAAATCATAAACAAGTTATTTATCTCAACAAATGTATGACAGGCAGTTTCATAAACTGTCTCCTGAAATGATAAATTCCTCTCTTTGGTTTTGTTTTGTTTTTCTTTTTTACTGTTACAGAATACTGTAACTTTATGTTCCATTTTACAAACTTTTTGGGGACTGTGATATTTTTATATAAACATGTTTTTCAAAAATAACTAATAATACAGTAAGACGCATATTTATTGAATCTTTTATGTATTACTTTGGTAACAGTTTACAATATGGTTTCATTTGTTAACATTAGTTATCTACATTTGTTAACATATGTAAAAAAAAACTTCTAAAGCATTTATTACACTTAATGTTAATTTTAGCATTAACAAATTATTTCAATCAATTTGGTATCTATTATTATTTAATGGACCTAAGCTTAAATTAAGTAACAATGCACAGTTGTATTTTTATTAACTAACATTAACAAAGAGGAATATATACTGCATAGTTCAATTAATGTTAATGCATAATGATAACTAATGGGACCTTATTAATTGGTATTATTTCTTTGTTTTTTGTCTGGATATGTAGTGTTTTCATGCACAGCAATACACTGATAAAAATCAGTTCATTGAAATATCCCGCATTATTGGTTTACAAGTAATCCCCAGCATCTTTAAAAAAAAAAAAACTGTCTACAAGTTTTTTTTTTCTAAGGAATAGTTCATTTCTAAGGAATAGTTCATCTACCTCGTGCCTAACAGAGTGAAAGAGCTTCTATACAGGCATCATAGTTGCATGGTGACCCAATGACCTCCTAGATATTTGTTCTTCATAGAGCTGTGTGATTAATGGTTAAAAGATTGCGATGATGATTCAAATACCCATTCACTATTTTTCCTAAATGACAACAATTTTTTTTGACTATTTCTATTAAACCAGTGGTTCTCAAACTTTTTACAGTCGTGAGAATCCACTTTCAGAAAGGTACGAGGTCCCGAAGGGCATCAAGGCCGATGCAGGATACTCTGCGTGCAGGACTATCCAGAAATCTGGCAGTGATTTTGTGATCTTTTCATAGAGACTTCAACGAGAGCCATCTTGCTCAGAAATGGGCAGGTATGTGCCGTGGCATGTAGAAATGTGTTTAATTGTGAGGGTGTGTGTGTTTTTAATGATCTGCATCAGCTCATTCACACAGAAGAAAACATCACCCAGATAGGCCAGTAATTGTGAATCACTCTTCGTTGTGTAAGCGGTGACACAATTCAAAAGGATGGTCCAGAAAAACAGCTTTAAAAAACAGCCATCGAACATCAGTAGGGAGTAACTGTGTGACTTGGTTGCTGCCCATTTCATTGCACAATGTAGACAACAAACAGGAATTTAACCTGTTAACTGTCACCCCCCTTTTTTTTGCATAGACATAAAAATCACTATCCAAACCTAAATGGTTGTAATTCAGGAATGCTTTGGAATATAGAACTATGGCTGGTCTTGTTTTAAAGAAGACATTTTCCAGATTATTGTAGAAGTCTAGAAATTATAAAAAATGAAACAGAAAAAAAGTTTTATAAGTTTGAGTTTATGAAATTGTGTAATGTAAAAATATAATGATTAATATTTTATATAAAATATATATATTACAAAATATATTTTACTCTAAAACTGCAAGAAAATTAAAGACAAAAATCTGAACAAGTTGTATTCCAAATTTTAGGTTGATATCTCAAAAAATGAACTTTCGGTAAGATTTTATTCGGGCACAGTACCCAACTTTTTCACTAGGTGAACACCAGACTCCATTACTGCCCATATAAGGGCGCCTCCATTTTCATATGTTTTGAGTGATCTGAACCATGTATTTCCATAATTTTCATACAATTTATGAAGTAGACATCCTATTCAGAAGTAGTATGGGTGGTTTGGCAGTATTTGATTTGAATTAAACCTCTAATAAATGCATAAAGACTACGTTATAGCGTTATAGCTCGCAGCCGCATCACAAATCGAGAATCCATACATTTTTCTTTATATTTAAAACATTTTCAGACCTTTTTTTCTCATACAATGGAATTGGTGTTATCTTTTGAACTCATGGCATGAAAACAAACTGAGGTTTCTACCAATCTTTCATGATTTTTCATGTTTATTGTTATTTCAAAATAAAGGCCTAAATACTCCTAATGAATATGAAATATTCTTGTTGCAAATCGATAAATTTCTGCTCCTCTGTAATTTATTTTAGATAACAGCCACCAAATATGAAAACTAGAGATTTTAAGCTTTCAAATGATATATAGTTTGGCAATATTACTTTAGTTTTTTACTAAGATATTATTGTTTTAAACATGCAATGGCAAAGTTAAGAGGTTAAAGGCCTTGCTTTAACATAGTTCACAATTCTCACAGCATCGTCCAAAACCTCCTTCAGACGGCCTGGCATTCCCTTGGTGGACAACATTAATGTACCCAATGAAACCCAAGCTAAAACTAGCTACATCCATTCATTCATCAATTTGTAAAGTGTGGAACACACACACACACATACACACACACACACTAGAGCCCTGCGCGGGACTGTTTTCTTCATCCCGCTCCCGCCCGCCAAATTTCTGACCATTACCGCCCGCTCCCGCAACGTATGTGTTACACTCCCGCCCACTCATCCAATATGTATGTCCACTCCCGCTCACTCCCGCAATATGTATGTCCACTCCCGCAATAGGTATGTCCACTCCCGCAATATGTATGTCCACTCCCGCAATATGTATGTCCACTCCCGCTCACTCCCGCAATATGTATGTCCACTCCCGCAATATGTATGTCCACTCCCGCAATAGGTATGTCCACTCCCGCAATATGTATGTCCACTCCCGCAATATGTATGTCCACTCCCGCTCACTCCCGCAATATGTATGTCCACTCCCGCCCGCACCCGCAAAACTCTGAAAATGTATTCCCGCACAATAATAGAGATTTATTGACACATTGATTTTGTGTCTTCTCCCGTCCCGCAGGAAAAAACACGTATTTGTATTGCTATTATTAAAGAGATTCATGGGGTTTGATTGATTGATTGATTAGCCTTTATTGTCTCCTGACAGGGAAATTCATCTTGGGCATTCGTACGGTGGCCGAGACAGCTCAACGCGCTGCAACTGAAGAAAACACATGCAAATAGAAAAAATGCGTGCAAATAGAAAAAAACACATGCAAATAAAATAAAATGCATGCAAATAGAAAAAAACGCGTGCAAATAAAAAAAAAACACCCGCAAATTAAGAAAACATCTTCATCAGTTTCACAACACACGTGTGCTCCAAATACTCACAACACAACCAAATACAGAAACGCGCTGCAAATAACACAGACCACAACGGAAATGTTTCCAGGGGAACCAAATAAGTGACGAACCCGGCTGGGACGTGCTGGCATAGATATCCATAAATCTATGCGTGCTGGTACTTACAGCTTAAAATTATACTTTATTTATTTATTTGTGCAAAACATACAGAGATTACATTTTTTATGACATACAACTTGTATACAATGTACAAAATGTATTAACAATATGTTCAATGTCATCACAGAATACAAATGAGAAAAGAACAATGAGCTGGAAACTAAAATAAATAAATAAAAAAGATAAAGAAGAAAAACATGAAGGAAAGATATTTATCTATACATCAGTTACACTGTACAAATTGTTTCATGTTATTACATTTTCATAAAGAAAAGTTTCGTAAAAAATGTTAGATAATGTAGGGTCCAAAATTTTAAAGTTGAGACACACAGATATATAACGCATATTTTAAAAGCTTTTTTGTAAAATAAAAATAAAAATGTATTTGCATCCGTTATGTTAACAGCATTATATTTCTGTCATAAGATCAGCTGATGGACACCGTGCGTTGTCATGGGAACATCCCAGGTGAAAATAATGAGGAAATTACGTTGTCTTTCGTTGCTCCTTCATCAAGTGCGCTCCACACGGCTGCCTAACAGCACACTAGAGCCCTGCTCACTCCACAGTCCCACTTTAACCCTCTGGGGTCTGAGGTGTTTTTGGGGTCCTTGAGATGTTTTGACATGCCCTGACATTTGTGCTTATTTCAGCTACTTAAAACATACCATTTGCCAACATATAAATTAGCTGTATTCAGCACAAACTCTGCTACAGTAATATTTGAGCAAAATGGATGTACATGTTTGCATTTTTTTTGTAGAAAAAAATATTATGCGTGGTTAGTACGTTTTGGGGGGAAAAATGTCACCGCAATAAGGCCATTTAACACATACTGAATAGTTGTCCACAAGACTTTAGAGTTACTATTCTTGTAGGCTAGAATTTTTACTTCAAAATGAAGTGAAAATCATTCTGACCACTCTTTCACAAACAACAATATAATGATTTAAATTTCTTACGTCAGTTTTTGGTCAGCACTGCTGTATGCATGGAAGTGTGAATGGCCATGAATATTAATGTGATTTACACCTGGGTGGGAAGACAAGACACTCCCCCAATGGCCCATCAAGGTGCTGTGAGGCAGCCTGTGTCATGTATTTGTGTCTTGTTTTTGTGCAAGCACATGGCCAGTTGTTTTGGGCTATGTGTTTGCATTGTCTTGTTTTACCTCGTTTCCTTGTTAGTTTATGTTGTATCAGTGTCACCTGTGATTGTGATCACGTGTCCTTACCACGCCCCTTGTTCCCTCGTTAGTATTGATGTTCATCAGTGTCACCTGTACCTTTGTGATTTGTGTTCTATTGCCGCGTTCCAGGCAACCTGTAACCCGTGTTTTTCCAACCTTATACCCGTGAAAGTGCACTGGAACGGCAGTCAAACCCGTGACTTCCCACCCGTGAACTCGTACTAGATCGATGTACTCCCAGTTACGAGTTCTGACGTCACATAGCCCGCGGAGCCATACAAAACAACAATGGCAGCCCCCCCACACACGGTGAGAATGCAATTTAGGCCAATATAACGTTTCAGTCAAATTAATAATTATATTATAATGATAAAAATACACACACGATTATGTTTTACAATTTTAAGTGTCTCTGAAAACTATAAGTATATATTGCGCACAGGTAGTTTGGCGTGACTGGATGGAACGCTACAAAGTCGTGAGTCGTGGTTTGAAGTCGTGATTTACCTGCTCAAAAACCTGCCTGGAACGCAGCATATGTAAGCTTTCAGTGTTTGTTCCTCAGGGCTGGTTCGTTCTGTCACGTTACGCTAAATAGAACCCAAGCGCAGACAGAAACTTTTACAAAACACGGTTTATTTATAACCGGAAAACAAAGACCTACGATGGGGCAAACAAACAGTACCTAAGACAATAACTCGATTTGACAATAGAACGGAACTGGAACATTCACAGACAGATCACATTACTCACAGAACCGAATGTTAACAAGACGAACCAGCACTGAGGAAAAACAAAAAACAAGACACAAATACATGACAGCCTGAACTAAGAATGATTCACTGATGAATAAAAAGTTAAAAAGAACAGCATTTATTCAAAATATAAATCTTTCCTAAGAACTTAAAGACTTAAAGTACTAACACTTAACACATCCTTTCAAAAAAACAAACATAAAAAGACCAAACTTGTTTTTTTATATATATATAAAAAAGTGGACTGCCTGTTGCTTGCCTGCTTGTTTGCCTTGGCTCTCTTCGGAACTGGTGGATGGGCGTGTTCATTGTCACATCTGTTATAAAAAAGAAAAAAGCATGAGCATGCTGATAACACAATCAAATAAACTGTATTATTATCATTATCAATCACTAATTGCCATGGATAAATTTTTTTTGTTGTAATTTCACACAAGAATAGGTAGCCTACTTTTACATTATGACGATGTAAACACAATTAGGCTAAATTTCATCTGTAAAATATTACGTCTGTGCACTTACTCAGTATTATTCTCGATGATGCAAACATATGATGCAAACACATTCCTAAAAAAAAAAAAACTGTTAGCATACATTATCCAAAGTAAACTGATGGACAATTAATGGGTATGGATGCACAGTATGTATATATCTGTTGATGGGCCATGGGACGGAGACATATCTGTTGATGGGCCATATAGACACGCATTTAGTGATAGGCCTACACGCAATGAACGGATCGTTCGCGAACGACACATCACTACATTTCAAACATTTACACCTGTATTCAGTTATTTACACATGATATAGTGTCATAGGCTAACCAAACCTGAACATTTAATTATATAAAAAATATATTTATTGTATTTAGACCTCTTTTACCGGAGCCTGAAATATATTTCTCGTTATATAACCTAAGCAGTTATTCGCAAACAAAATAGGCTACATTACGCATAAGGCACTATTTTAGCATAAGTAGTGTCATAGGCTAACCAAAACTCAACATTTTTATATAAAAAATATATTGTAGGCCTATTTAGACAGTATCACATATTTTACCGGAGGCTGAAATATATTTCACTAAATCAATAGGCTATACCTAAACATGCAGTTATTCGCAAACAGAATACATAACGCATAAGGCAGTATTTTAGCATGATAATCAGCATCAAAAGCTAATCAAAACTATATATTTAATATACAAATATGTTTAGAGAGTATATCACATTTAAAAAGTTTACACAAGCGAATGTTAGGGATATTGTGAGGCAATCTTTTCTGTAATATGTCAAAAGCTATAGGCAAAATATAGTCTGAAAATTCATTTGAGCTCTATACGATAAGAAAATAAATTCTAAAACACTAAACAACTTACTCTGAACTTGTAGGCCTATCCTCGGCGCGGGATCAATTCGTTCTTCAAAATGCAGCCGTTCCTCATCCGAGTTATAGGCTAATCTTCCTCTGAGGAAAAGTGAATTCTTCCTTGCTGTCCAGAATCATCTGAAGAGCCTCTTTGTCGGAGTACCGTGCCATCCTCAAAACGCAATGAATCTATCAGTGAAGAAACTTCGTGTTTTTATGCCATTGATCGCTGGGCGTGTGCTATGCATAACGTTAGATCACCTATTTACCATGTGAAAAGCGCTAGGGGCGTGGCGGCCTCAGCTCATTAAAAATAATGAAGGGAGAACGAAAAAACTGTACCTCTCCTTGGTTTCAAACGGATTACATAAACTGGAAATATATATTTTTTAATAAATTAATTCATTTAAAAGAAGAGAATACAAGCTTTAAAAAGAGACATGTCTCGTGGTTCTGTGATAAATATTGACTTAGTTACAGTTCATTTTTCGGACGGGTTTCAGAATGGACTTCACTGACAGAGAGAACGCAGAACGCGCATCATGTTTATTTTTCTTTATTAGGCGAAAAGCACAACACTTTGTTTTTATTGTGAGGTTCCACAAAAAAATACAAACTTAACAGGATCGAATGATGTACAACACTTATATGTAAGATCAAAATCAACAGAGTAATTTGAGTCTCTTTTGCACTGATAAGGAAAAAAGTGAGCTGGTTTCGCCGGCGAGACCGCCAACCCCAGAGGGTTAAGGGCTCTGCAATCTGCCCTTCGAAGGGAGTAGGGCATAGGGAAGCTCACGAGCAATAAGCACGTCCCAGCCGGGTCGTCACTTATTTGGTTCCCCTGGAAACATTTCCGTTGTGGTCTGTGTTATTTGCCGCGCGTTTTCTGTATTTGGTTGTGTTGTGAACTTTTGCAGCGCGTTTCTGTATTTGGAGCACACGTGTGTTGTGAAACTGATGAAGATGTTTTTTTTTTATTTGCAGGTGTTTTTTTCTATTTGCACGCGTTTTTTTCTATTTGCATGTGTTTGCTTCAGTTGCAGCGCGTTGAGCTCTCTCAGCCACCGTACATTCGAGATAGCAGATGCAACACAATATACATAACACATAACATAATTACCTCCACATAATTTACCACCATAAAAACTAACCCACACACCCTATTTGTTGTTGTTCAATATTTTTATAGAGAGTGGTACAAATGAACATTTAAACATATTCAGTCTACAGTTTGGTAACCTGTACCTTCTACCTGAGGGCATCATCTCATATTCACTGTAGAGGACATGATTCGGATCGTTAGTAATTTTTAAACTCTGTTTCCTCACCGCCTCTTCAAAAAGCTCATTAAGAGTAGTCGGTGGCACTTGGTTGTTTGTTTCGTTTCCCTGGCCTGCATGTGTGGCGATCCGATCGGCTTCTGGGTTTCTAATAAATAATTTAGGATGATAAATAATTTTGTGATAGTCGACTACGCCACCCTGACTTAATCAGGGAATATACCCAGTAGTTACACTAGGCCGCACAGGTTCGTGTGTGTCAGGGAGGTCAGAGACGCAAGAACAATCAGGTTACAAATAATCTTTTATTATCATACAAAATTGTAAAAACACAGTAATTCCTCTTTTTAAAAACCAGAGTACTCGGCACATGTACACATAACACTTGAAGAAAAATCTCAGGGGGGCAGCACTAATGGCTCATACAACACCGTCCCCTACCCACAAGGGTAGAAGGAACTTCAAGAAAACTCAGTTGTTCGTACCAACAAGGCAAACCAAAGAAAAAGAAAAAAAAACAACTCACCCAGGCTGGGGCTACAGGCGGAAGGACCACTTATAGGCTTTCCCAAAAGCACGATCCTACGCACCCACACACTCACACGTCACCGTGCGCTCAAGTCACACACCGGCACTTCAAAAGTGTTACCCCACAGCAGCACCACCATGCAGAGAAGGTCCTTCCGCCGAAGCTCCTCAGCCCCTGGGGAGGAACAAACAAACAGCTGGGTTTAATACAAACCTAAAAATATCCAACCTTAACGGAGCCAAATATACAAATATACATGAACGGGGTCACAAACGACCAGCTGATATTCAAAAAGGAAGACACACGTAATTACACAAAAGGAAAAAAATAAACAAAACGAAAAATAAACAAAACGAATAACTCACACACGCATACACCTACACACACTTAAATGAAACTAAACTAATCACAAACACACACGGTGAGCCTAGGAAGAATAACAGAAGTTAAGGCTGTTGCAGCACACACACACATACACACCCACGCACACTAGAGCGCGTCCAACTCTCACTCAGATTATGATTTTCTCAGTCACTAAAAAAGGAAGACAGAAAGCAGACAGTAGAATCCCGGTAACGGGCACGTCGACCCACGCCGAATCACAGCAATAGAAAAAGACAGCACAAACACTGCAGTTTATCGCGAAGGCTCGGATTCCAACGAAGCCCAATCACTGCCGATACGGAGAGAGAGATCGTGACGGAAACCCGTCCGGAGGACGAAAGGAGGGTACTCCACCCTGTACAAACGACCTAAAGGGAAGCGAGACGTTACCAGTGCTCTTCTCACCACAATTTCCCGGCTTTCTTAAATAGCACTTACCACGGGAGGACAACACCTAGTATACAATTCCCATAGGCTACTGTTTACCGCAACCATCCATACCGGCAACCAGCTGGGGCACAGGAAGCAACATTTTAATAACAAAGCGACACACTATACCGCACGCCATCATAATACACTCACGCACATGAGACAGCTTACCTAACATTGAAGGAGGAGCAGACACCCAATCCAAGCAGGTAGTACACCGTCGGAAAAATACTAGTGAACACACTACAATGCAAAGTGACGACACATCAATAGCGTTCTCAACACACGATTTAACAATCACTATCAGCACGTACCTGAGGCGCTAGTGGATGACGAAACGAGGAGGGACGAGTCGTGACGCTCTTTGGGTACAACCAACCCTCATTAAATAACCCATTCTCATCCTCTGATAGGACGCCACAACTGTCACTCACCTAACTAATTCCATCACAATCCACCCCCGCCTTTGGTATCGACGCCCCGACGATAAGCGCCCACCCCAAACCCCTTTTTTTTCTCAGCTCCAAGGTCGGAACCAAACCACAGCGGTACTACACCCTGTGCCAGATACCCTACCTAAACCCATCGTTCGTGGAAGATGGTGAACATTTGAGTGCTGACCAGCTGTACTCCGCCCGGTCCTCCTAACTCCACTTTCACTGGTCCCGAGAGACCCAGTTGGGGAAGATACTAAGGGTGGGGAGCTGGCGTCAGCCCCCAAGGGTACCACATGACTTCTTCCAAGTCCTGGACGGTCGCTCTCTCTGGGCGGCTGCCGTCCACCCTCTTGCGGAATTTCCGGAACCAAGACAAACAGATCCCCTTCCTCTTGCTCATCCTCATGCTCCTGGGAACACTCAGGTTCCACTACCGAACTATCAGGTGGATCAGAGGGAGGGGTCATACCGATCCGATGTTTCAACAGGGATCGGTGCACGTGCTTAACTTTACTCAAATCACCGGTAGGAGCAACAGTGTACACCACCCCGCCATCCTGCGGCGCCTTCACAACTTGGTGCACCACCGAGCTCCACAGGTCCTGGATTTTATGTCGCCCTCTCACGCCATAATCGCGGAGATATACCAGCTGACCCTCCCTCAATGGTGCATCCTGTACTTGCGCATCGTGTCGAACCTTGCGGTGATCTGCCGCCTCCCTCAGTCGTTCCCGAGCCCCTTTGAACGCAACTTGCAAATGATCCTGATGCTCCAACATCCACCTGTTTACACTACCCGCCAACGGGGTTGGAACTCTGCCCAACAAAAAGTCGACTGGAAGTCTAGGCTCCTGCCCAAACATCAAGAAATGCGGGGATTCTCCCGTTGACTGATGAGGGGTGGTGTTGTATGCAAAAAGTACCTGAGGGAGACAAGATGGCCAATCCCCTTTTTGCGATACAGGCAGTGTCCGTAACAAATTGCGCAAGGTCCGGTTGAACCGCTCGCACTGACCGTTTCCGGACGGATGGTACGGGGTAGTGCGCGATTTCTCCACTCCATATAAGCAACAAAGCTGCTTGATGAGGGCCGACTCAAAGTTACGTCCTTGATCTGAATGAATGCGGCCAGGAACACCAAATTTACAAAACCATTCTCCCACCAGGACTTTGGCCACAGTCTCAGCTCGCTGGTCCCGAGTGGGCACGGCCAAGGTGTACTTTGTAAAAATGTCCGTCATGACCAACACGTTCTCCAGACCAGAGCGGGAGGGCTCCAACAATGTGAAATCCACCGCCAAAATCTCATTAGGTCGGGCAGCCAATAAATGCCCCATAAGACTACCCGGAGTGGGCTGCGTGTCCTTAGCGCATTGACACCGCTCACACTCCTGACACCAGTGAACAATGTCTTGCGACATCCCCGGCCAGTAACAGCGCTGGCGCACCAGTTGTCCTGTGCGTTTCACCCCTTGGTGCCCATGCTGTTGATGAAGTTGCGTCAATACCTCGGTCTTCATTGCCACTGGCAGCAATACCTGGAGGATTTCCTCACCACCGTCCGGCCGAAATACCCGTCGGTAGAGTACATCCTCAACCTCCACAAGGCGATCCCACTGCCGAAGCAAAATCACGGCCAACCTAGAGAGCGCCCTACGTTCTTCCGAGCTTGGGGGTGACCCCTGCTTCCAAAACACCAACAGCTCTTGAATGATAGGGTCGGCCTTCTGTTGCGCACTCATATCACTCCCGGAATAGCAGGGAAACAGAGTTATTTGGTTTACCTGTGCCGCCCGTCCGCTTTGGGCCGCACGCTGTAACAAGACAGGGACAGTCGTGCCCAAACACACATCCTGCATCTCTTCCAGGACCGGAGCATATTGGCGTGACAAGGCATCGGCGTTACGGTTGCTCTTTCCTGACCTATACTTGAGCTCGAAATCAAAAGCTGCCAACTGCGCCGCCCAACGATGTTCCATGGCCCCTAACTTTGCTGACATCAAGTAGCTAAGGGGGTTATTGTCGGTAAATACTACGCACTTATGCCCCAGGAGATACTCCCGAAACTTTTCGGTCATAGCCCATTTAAGGGCTAAGAATTCCAACTTCATCGAGCTGTAAGTGGAGGTATTACGCTCAGTCGGTTTAAGGCTACGGCTACCATACGCTATGGGACGCACCTTACCCTGCTGTTCCTGTGACAGGACTGCCCCTAGCCCGCCGTAGCTGGCATCCACCTCCAGGATGAATGGTAACGAAAAGTCTGCATAAGCCAACACTGGGGCAGTGGTGAGTTTACTCTTTAGAAACTCAAAACTACTCTCGCACTCCTCAGACCAAGCTCTGGAAAAGCTCCCCCGTCTGTGTACATTATTTTTCGGGGCTGCCAACGCCGCCACCAACCTATGCAGAGGGGCTGCTAACCTGGAAAACTCCTCCACAAAGCGGCGATAGTAGCTAGCAAACCCCAAAAATGAACGCAACTCTGCAACACTGGTTGGACGACACCATTGCGCAACTGCCTTAATCTTATCAGGGTCCGTTGAGACTCCCTCTGCAGATATCACATGGCCCAGATATCGGACTTCCTGTTTGAAAAAGGCACATTTACTCAATTTGACCTTCAACCCCTCTTTCTGCAAGCGCTGTAACACAACCTCCATCCGGTCAAGATGTTGCCTAACAGAGGAAGAGAATACAACAATGTCGTCTAAGTACAACAGTAATGACTGGCCCTGTTGATCACCAAACAACCGCTCCATTAGGCGTTGAAAGGTGCTGGGGGCATTGCACAATCCGAATGGCATCCTATTCCATTCGAATAGGCCAAACGGCGTACAGAAAGCAGTCTTAGGCTTGTCAGCCTCTTCAACAGGGACCTGATTGTACCCGCTGGCCAGGTCCATGGTGGAAAACCAGCGGGCCCCGGACAACGAGTCCAATGTCTCCTCGATACGAGGTAAAGGGAATGTATCCCGCCTGGTCTTAGCGTTTAGATGACGGTAGTCTACGCACAGGCGCAGACTACCATCCTTCTTCTTGACCAGAACGATAGGCGAGGCATAAGGGCTGCAACTTTCTCTAATCACCCGTGTCTCCAACAACTGGTTGATGTGCACCTTCACCACCTCGTACTCAGAGGGAGGAATCCGCCTATAACGCTGACGCACCGGAACATCATCCAGAAGGGGAATACCGTGGGAAATAAGGTTAGTGCAGCCCAAATCCCCATCATGCATGGAAAACACAGAGGAATACTTTTCCAGTAGCGCCCGCACCCCCGCCTGTTCTTCCAACGGTAACCCAGATAAATCAACTAACCCTATCTTTTCGTGTCCCGTGAGAGTAGTCTGTGCGAGCTGTGCACTCACCCGAGCAGTGGTTGATGAAATTTCCTTTACGTCTGGGGGTAAACTGACCATATACACGTGGTTTATGGTACCCATGACAGTGCTTGCATAGAGTACCACCTCTACTGTGCCAACATTAACTACAGGCACGTAAACCGTACCATAATTCACCTTCACTAGAGCCGGAGACACCAACAAACCAGCTGGGAGACCTGACTCTACTGGTTCAAACAGAACAGTGCCATTCGAGTACTGCACCGAGCAGGTGGCTGCCACCAATTTCATGGTGCCACCTGGAATACGACTTACCTGACGCCCACGGGTCTTAACTCGCCCTCCCTGTTCCGAAACCGACTGATTGTCGACACGATGACAATAATGTAGGGCCTGCGACACAGAACTAGGTGCCTGAGACACGAGAGGTAACTCGAACAGGGCTGGGCCATACTGGCCAAAGAGTTCCCGGTAGCAGCGGCCCAGGATGTTCATCCCTAAAACCCCGGGGACCTGAACGCACAAACCCCCTGGAGGGTCCTTGACCACTAGCACCCCACAACCCAAGACCAACCTCCCACAAAGTTCTACATCAAGTTCCAGATAACCAATGTACGGAATGGAGAGGCCATTTGCTGCTCGGAGTTGTAACCAGTGACACGACCTAAGCTGTTCCGGACCCCAAGATCCAAAATTTGTCGCGAAACAGCTCTCTGTAATGGTGGACACCATTGAACCAGTGTCGACCAGACAAGGTATCTGAACCTCCCCCATACGTACAACGAGCTGCGGACACGTTGACATGAAACGAGACATAAAATCTAAATTAGTCGACACACACGAGCCTGTCTGTTCCCCTACCAAGCTGCGGCCCTGCAACTTAGCGGGCACTAGTTTTCCGACGGTTGCTCAGACTGAGGCTGCTCACTCCTCAATGTAGCCGAACGGTCACGAACCGACGGAGTCAAAAATGGTCTACGCTGCCCTTCGCAATCCCTGGCAAAATGGCCAGGCCGCTGACACCGTCTGCAAATAATTGGATTAACTGGCGACGATTGAATACGTGGCTGACGATTTTGAAGTTGGGCCATCCCTTGAGACAGTTGATTCAGTTGTTGTTGTTGGCTTCTCAGCATGTCTCGCAATTCGCTCAGTTCAGAGGTCGCTAAGGCACTATTTGCCCTTGTCTGTTGTTGCCCCTGTACCCCATACTGGATGCCATATGCAGACGGAACGGATTGGCTGCGAGCCCGCATACCCCCAGGCGTTCCCTCCCGCTCCCAGCGAATAGCCTCACTGCGGATATCTAACAACGTAGCGGTGGGCTGACGACGGACCAGTTGCTTAAGTTCACGCCGTAAAGCACTATCACTCACATATTCGACAAATTGGTCACGCAGTAAAAGTTCAGCGTTTGGCATACCATGAGGCGACTGGCGTTTAACCTTCTCCAGGAGATTCATTAGAGCCAGGGAGAACTCCAACAGGGTCTCCCCCTCTTGCTGTCTCCTGGAAAAAAAAGACTCCTGAAGAGCTACGTATGATTGTGTACACCCATACAGATCGCGCAATGCTTCGAAGATTTTATTTGGGTCCCTCCTCTCGTCCTCCGACCGATACCGGATCTCCTCCCTTGCCTCCCCCTCCAGATGATCAAAAAGGAAATAGGCCTGATCAGCGAAAGAGAGGTGGCGAACCCGTATACAAGCCTGAGCCTCCTCCACCCACTCATTGATGCCAATGCCCGAACCACCGCTAAATTTCGGGCACTTTCGGTCCCTAGGGACAAAAACAAAACGCTCAGTTGTGGGCGCACGAGCACCAACGAGTGGGGGGTCCACAATTTCAGGGATAGAAGCATTTGATGGACCAGGCTGTACAACGGGCGCTTGGTCTTGCCGTAATTTTTCGTTATCTGCTTTTAATTGTGCTACCAATTCTCTTAAGTCACGCAGTTCGTCTTCCATAGCTGCGAACCACACAATCACCTACCACCACGGAAGAAATGATCAGAGGGTCACACCTACCCGCCACAACAGGATCACCACCGTCTACTTCCTGCTATAGGCAAAAAGAAAAAAAAAGGTTTTTTTTTTTTTTTTTTTTTTTTTTAACTCACGTCTCTGCCGTACACAACTGACACACAACCCTGCCGACTGCGCCAAATGTGGCGATCCGATCGGCTTCTGGGTTTCTAATAAATAATTTTGTGATAGTCGACTACGCCACCCTGACTTAATCAGGGAATATACCCAGTAGTTACACTAGGCCGCACAGGTTCGTGTGTGTCAGGGAGGTCAGAGACGCAAGAACAATCAGGTTACAAATAATCTTTTATTATCATACAAAATTGTAAAAACACAGTAATTCCTCTTTTTAAAAACCAGAGTACTCGGCACATGTACACATAACACTTGAAGAAAAATCTCAGGGGGGCAGCACTAATGGCTCATACAACACCGTCCCCTACCCACAAGGGTAGAAGGAACTTCAAGAAAACTCAGTTGTTCGTACCAACAAGGCAAACCAAAGAAAAAGAAAAAAAAACAACTCACCCAGGCTGGGGCTACAGGCGGAAGGACCACTTATAGGCTTTCCCAAAAGCACGATCCTACGCACCCACACACTCACACGTCACCGTGCGCTCAAGTCACACACCGGCACTTCAAAAGTGTTACCCCACAGCAGCACCACCATGCAGAGAAGGTCCTTCCGCCGAAGCTCCTCAGCCCCTGGGGAGGAACAAACAAACAGCTGGGTTTAATACAAACCTAAAAATATCCAACCTTAACGGAGCCAAATATACATGAACGGGGTCACAAACGACCAGCTGATATTCAAAAAGGAAGACACACGTAATTACACAAAAGGAAAAAAATAAACAAAACGAAAAATAAACAAAACGAATAACTCACACACGCATACACCTACACACACTTAAATGAAACTAAACTAATCACAAACACACACGGTGAGCCTAGGAAGAATAACAGAAGTTAAGGCTGTTGCAGCACACACACACATACACACCCACGCACACTAGAGCGCGTCCAACTCTCACTCAGATTATGATTTTCTCAGTCACTAAAAAAGGAAGACAGAAAGCAGACAGTAGAATCCCGGTAACGGGCACGTCGACCCACGCCGAATCACAGCAATAGAAAAAGACAGCACAAACACTGCAGTTTATCGCGAAGGCTCGGATTCCAACGAAGCCCAATCACTGCCGATACGGAGAGAGAGATCGTGACGGAAACCCGTCCGGAGGACGAAAGGAGGGTACTCCACCCTGTACAAACGACCTAAAGGGAAGCGAGACGTTACCAGTGCTCTTCTCACCACAATTTCCCGGCTTTCTTAAATAGCACTTACCACGGGAGGACAACACCTAGTATACAATTCCCATAGGCTACTGTTTACCGCAACCATCCATACCGGCAACCAGCTGGGGCACAGGAAGCAACATTTTAATAACAAAGCGACACACTATACCGCACGCCATCATAATACACTCACGCACATGAGACAGCTTACCTAACATTGAAGGAGGAGCAGACACCCAATCCAAGCAGGTAGTACACCGTCGGAAAAATACTAGTGAACACACTACAATGCAAAGTGACGACACATCAATAGCGTTCTCAACACACGATTTAACAATCACTATCAGCACGTACCTGAGGCGCTAGTGGATGACGAAACGAGGAGGGACGAGTCGTGACGCTCTTTGGGTACAACCAACCCTCATTAAATAACCCATTCTCATCCTCTGATAGGACGCCACAACTGTCACTCACCTAACTAATTCCATCACACATGTATTCTGACGCACTGATCAGGAAGATGAATAGTAGCCTGGCTAGGCTATCGGGGACATCTAAAACGCTTACTGTACGTTCACACCGCCACCGGCGAGAGTGGCAAAATTCGCTCTCACCGCCCTGCTACGACACCGTGCAAGATTCGTGGACGCTCTGATGCTCTGACGTAGATCGAATGCTTGATCTTTTTTTAAACTTTATTTAAAGCGGCCGCAAGCAAATAAGCATATTGATCAGTATTTGTGCAGACTGGTCACACATAGGGTATACAGTAAGTTAACCTAATAATATATTTTAAATGTGAAAGTAAGAAAATTACAGATGGAAAGAGCTTAACAATTATATTTACTTTGCTAACGAAATAAATAAATTCAATTTGTGTGGTGTGGCTTTTGTGTTCATTTTCAACTACGAGTCTAATTTGAACATGCAGTTTATGACGTTTACTAGACTTGGTCTTTAATTAACATTAACAGTGATTTGTGTGCAGTCTACATTACAATAACTGTCCTGGTTGTAGCCTTAATGCAATTGGTCAAATCAGTGTTGTTTTAAGCAAATGAATTTCATTACCGCTGTAAAACAAGCATTCTAGCGCGAAAATGTTGCCTATAAATAGTGTTGCGCGGCTTTTTCTTATCAAACTCACAACATTATTAAGGATGAGCAAGTTGTTGTGTTTGGTGTGGCGCTGCTCTACCTGCGGAGGAGACATCGGAGATCGGTGTGGGTGCATGATATTCTCCAAGCCCGTCAGAAGCTTGAAGAATATCACCGGCTGGTGCAGGAGCTGCGGCTGGATGACAGCAGGTTCCAGCAATACTTCAGGCTGGACAGGGCCAATATCACCGGCTGGTGCAGGAGCTGCGGCTGGATGACAGCAGGTTCCAGCAATACTTCAGGCTGGACAGGGACCAGTTTGATAACCTGCTGTCAAAAGTGGGGCCATGAATTGCAAGGCAGGACACCAACTATCGGAGCGCTATAAATGCGGCTGAGCGCCTCGCAATTTGTCTACGGTGAGGTCGTAAATTTCTGTTCTTTATGTTTTAATTTGTTTCTTTATATTTTTATAAGTATTTCTTTTTGTATTTTCAATGGTTTGGATATTGTTTTCATTGGTTGTTAAATGCTATTTACCAGTTGCTATTTCTTCGTCGGTCTTTATTTATTTGTTTGTTTGATTTTCGTTCTCAGCTCAGTAAATATTTTATATTTCTTTATTTGTGTACTAGACTACTGTTTATTTATTTATTATGCATTAAAAGTGAACTGTTACTATTATACCATTATATCATTAGATAATTATTACTCATGCATTAATGTAAAAACAGAATTTGGAGTTTCTTAGAGGAAGTATGTTGCGATTTTTTTTGTTTGTTTATTTTGTTCAAGTAATTATTATGTTTAGCAGATTCTTGGCCACTGGAGACTCCTACCACAGTATAGCTTTTAGCTATCGTGTGGGAGTGAGCACTGTGGCAGGGATTGTCGGAGAGGTCGCCAGGGCAATATGGGACACGTTGGTGCAGGAGGTCATGCCAGTCCCCACCACTGAAGACTGGCAAAGCATTGCCACTGACTTCCTCCATCGGTGGAACTTTCCAAACTGCCCTTGGGTCCATCGATGGCAAACATGTTGTTGTCAGGGCCCCTGACAACTCAGGGTCCTTGTTCTTCAACTACAAGGGGACTTACTCTGTTGTGCTCCTGGCAGTGGTCGATGCCCAGTACTGTTTCCGGGTAGTGGATGTCAGCAGCTACGGGAGGACTAGCGATGGCGATGTGCTGGCTAACTCCACCTTCGGCCAGGCACTTAGAGATGGGACCCTTGGCCTGCCACAGGATGCTCTACGGCCAGGTGCAGAGCATTTGGGACCACAGCCACATGCGTTTGTGGCTGATGAGGCCTTTCCACTCCGCCGATACATCATGCGGCCTTTCCCAGGAAACAATCTCTCCGGCAGGCACAGAGTTTTTAATTACAGGCTTTCACGGGCAAGGCTGATTGTTGAGAATACCTTTGGTATTCTCACAGCCCAGTGGCGCATGTACAGGGGAGTAATTGCGATCAGCCCTGCTAACGTGGACGCCTGTGTGAAGGCTACCTGTGTCCTGCACAACTTCCTGAGGACGCCCATACCATCGGCTGGAGATGGAGAAGCTGCTGGCCTACAGGAAGTCACCCAAGTGGGCAGCAATAACGCCACACGGGAGGCTATCCGTGTCAGGGAGAAATATATGGACTATTTCTCCACAGAGGGAGTTGTCCCCTGGCAAACTTTGGCATAAGCCATGGCTTTAACCTGTTAAACTTCACCAGAGCGCTGGCGCTCTGAAGCATTTTTTTTAAAAATAGTTCAAAGTTACTATCATATTTAATGTTGTTAACTTGACAAACTTTACATCATTAAAAAGATATAAGACTCAAGTTTCAGTATTTGACCACTATTGTATTCTGAGAAACTTATAGTGACAGTTATGTCTTAATTTGTGTCAGGAGTTATGAAATTTAAAAATGAGTCGTTACCTTTAATATGAATTATGAGCTTTAGGCGCTCTCATTCAGAAAAAAACTCCCGTGCGATCGTCATGACAGCGCTTGACAAAACAACGTCCCTCGGGGCTTTTAGCTCAAACATGTGCAGATTTGGAGAAATATTGATAGATTCTCATAGGTTTACATCAGATTTCTATAGACAGGAATAATATTTATTGAATTTATACCCAAATGCGTCGATGTAATCATTATGAGCGCTGTATACTCTGATGTACTGTGTTTTCAATTCATACTGGCAGTCTGAGGGCGCTGTGTGTTCAGTAAAGTCCATATATGGATCACATGAAGAAGAGGCATAATCATGTGACATTCAGGAAGTCCTGACACAACAAAGCTATCAGAGATCGCTGTAAAGTGCAGATAAAGATGTTTTGAAGACAATAAACATGATTGCAATGATATTTTGATTTACCTGTGTTCTTCGAGCCATGTCAGGTATTTTCATAATAATAGATTATATGTATAATGTAATGCTAATCGATATAGACTTTCACAATGTGCAGAATACAATAAAATAATATATTTTCTATCAGATTTTTTTATCTGAAGCCAAATCAGATCACAGAAAGTTATTTAAAACACTCGACTTGCACTATAAAGTAAGTTTGGAGCACAAACATGGTTTTAATCTCATAAATTGTCGTGTATTGATGGTGTGCTAAGCTAACATGCTAGCTAGCTCTGTCCACCTGTTAGGCTGCTAGTCAAATGACATGATCTTGAAAAACATTGAACTAAATACAGAGTTTTAGACTTATCATCTTCAGATTTTAAATATAACATGGTCAGACGTGTGGCTTTAGCTGCAGTGCATTTCTAGATTGCTACAATGCCAACTTCAATTTTATTTTCATGAAGATGTTTCATAAAAATAAATGTATAATAACTTTACAAAACTTTGAAGCTATTTATAGCTATTATATTTTTTTCATTATGACAATAATTAATTCTACATTTACAATAAACTTCCAGGTGTCAGCTTTCAAATGAGATCTTACTTGTGCTTTTAGTACAAAGGGTTCATGAACTGTATCTGTTTCAGTTTGGGTATGCCATCTGGGGATTTTTCAAAAATGGGGTTGCAGCTTAACAGGTTAAAAGGCTCTTTTAAGAGCCACCATTTAAAAACACATTTTAGGTCATATTCATGGTGTCTCAATATTTTCAAAACAAATTTTAATTCATATTCATGGTGTCTCAATATTTTTAGTATATTAAGGACAAAATTAGTGTACACGTTTTCAATATGATATGGTAGAATGTTAGATTTGTAATATAATATATGTAAATATTGACATTTAGACAATATTTTATTATATAAATAAAAGCGGGGCGGCAGTGGCTCAGTGGTTCATGTGGGTTGTCTACAAACCGGAAGGTTGGTGGTTCAATCCTCGGTCCCACCTGACCAAGTGTCGAGGTGTCCATGAGCAAGACACCTAACCCCAGCTGCTCCCGATGAGCTGGATGGCGCCTTGCATGGCTGCTGTCGCCCGTCGGTGTATGAATGAGTGAGTGAATGGGTGAATGTGAGGCAAATTGTAAAGCGCTTTGGTGGCCATTGGGTCTGTGAAAGCGCTATATAAATTCAGTCCATTTACCATTTACCATATATAATAACGTAGGGGAAAAAATGGAATAACTTCAAGTTTTAAACGCTGTTATAACAAATACTTTCATACAATACTTTCATACAGAAACAGTTTTGAATACTGTTAGAACAATGGAGAAAGCACAAGGTGCAGCTGACTAGACTGTGAGGGAAATAAGCTTACAAATACCCCTCACAGACTTGTCAGCTGCCCCCCGTTACTCTCTCCCCAGTGTTCATTGTGTTCAGTCTCCAGACATCTAGCCTCATACAAAAGCCTATGTATTTGGAACTTTAGGTCCTGTCTGGTCCTCACTGACAGCGTCCTGAAGTCTTACAGGAGGCTTTGGAAAAATAGGCTGTCACTGTCCTCCTCATTAGTGGCTCTTCTACTAACAGCCTCCAAAGCTTTTAGCATGTGCTCATCGAAATTTGTGCTGTGGTGTGCTCTCTTTCTCCTGAAGGCTGAACGCTGGGCGGGCTCTGGCTTACACCTGCCTGTCCATGAAGGCTGGGCTGGCTCTGGCTTACACCTGACTGTCCCTGGCTTACATCTGCCTGTCCATGAAGGCTGGGCTGGCTCTGGCTTACACCTGCCTGTCCCTGGCTTATACCTGCCTGTCCATGAAGGCTGGACTCGCACTGTTGACTGTGTGCTGTCTCCTCTGTCTGACTGTGCCCGGCCATGGCATAATCTCTTTCCTCTGGGGTCAGGGCTTCTGCTTCCCCAACCCTCCCTACCATATTACTGTCCGTTAATCTATCTTCCATGAAGGGGTTGAGGAAGCCCATGACCCCACTGTAGCGCCATGGCCAGACACTGCTTGCCCCGCTCCACTCCTCTTCCTCTCTGCGTCCTTCCTCCTCTCCTTTCTGAATGTGTCATTAAGTGACTTCCATCGTTTTCTGCACTCATCCGCTAGTGAAATGACAATAGAAAACTTTATTCAATATTTACATTTACATTTATACATTTAGCAAACGCTTTTATTCAAAGCGACTTACAAAATAGAACATATGTGACTAATGACATTTATCATTATTTTCTCCAGCTAAGCAATATGTTGATAGTACCACAGGGGGAACAGGTATGCAACAGTTATAGTACACTTTTGTTTTTCCTTGCAGAATTGTTTTTCTAAAAAAAAAAAAAAAAACATTTAAAAATATGTCAGAAATATTTCTAACGTTAATGCAATTTGACGGGCTAAATTAGGCTATTGTACAGCATCAGTAAATAGCCATCATAGTTGCACATTTAATTATGTAGAGACAAAAACTGATCTTGTAAAAATTGTAAAGTTAACTTTACTGACTGATTTGCATCAACAACTGTTTTGCGTGCTATAGCTCTAAAGTTAGCATGCAATTCCCGCTTTTTTTCCGAAAATATATAACGTTAATGCACATCAGCAACTCATCAGAAACACCAACAACTTCAGAAACCTTGGTCCACGCATCGTTTTTTATTTATTTATGTCCCTGTATGTAAACAAGGAACAAGTCATACAACAATGGGAAGCCCGCAACAGAAATTATTAACTTCTCCTCCATTTTGCTTGGGAACTAATGTGGTCGGAACCAATGTTACTTGACTGCGTTTCCTGGAATCCTCTCAAACGGAGCACTTCTACATTCCGATTGGTTGCCGCCGAACTGTGTCATAGCTCATTACCATAAAGTTGACCTGATTTCAACTCTCCTCGCCGCTCTCACCGTCGAAGACGCGCCGCACCACCCTCGCCGGAGCTTGGTGTGAACGCACAGTTAAGGCCATTGCACACTGAGTCCGAAATTTGCATCCGAAATTTCCGCACGTTAAAAAAAAAATTGACCTCACGTTATGTCAATCACGCTTGCACACCGCCTCCAAAACTTTCGTCCGTCATAAAAAAATTCGGATCGGGTTCGATTTTCTGCGTTTTTCGCATCCACAGCCAGCATTTTGAGAGGTTTTTTGACAATTCAGAGCCACCGTACAAGCGAACGCTAAAATCCAGAATGGCGTCTGACAAGTTGATACACTTCGTCTCGCAGCACAAAGTACTGTATGAAAAACAAAATGCGGATTACAAAGTCCCTTTCAGTTTCGGTTTTCAATTCGATCAAGTGTTTACATGTTCTCTCGATCGGATTAGAAAAGGAATAAACCTCCCCTTTCAATCAGATTGAAATTTCGGATCGATTAAGGTGTGATTGAGCAGCCAATTCAATAACTAATGTATTATTTGGGTACAATATATAACCTGTAGCCTATACAGCTGTTCTGTCTGCCCAGCGCTTCCGCCGGCCGCGCGCGCATGTGTCCATACTTAGACATACTGCCAGTCTCTGTTCAGGATCGATTGGTTCAAGGAAATTGGTGGTCTTCTTTTTAATATGTGGCACCAGAATCGCTAGCAAAGCATCAAACTGTTCCACTGACATTCTGAAGTAAATTTTGAATCGCTTGGGATAATTTCGCAACTCCTTGTTAAGGAGGTGGAACTCTCCTTCCACTCGGCGCAATTTCAGGATTGGATGTAATATTTCAGGATTGGACCCAATATTTTCTCTTTCTTTTTCTCTTTTTAAGAAGAGAGAGGACAATACAATCATCCTCACTGCTTGACGAATCCATTTTGTATTTTTTTGTATTTTTTTCCGCAAAGGTTTAATAAATACGCATCGGACTCAGTGTGCAAGGTTTCTGTGCGTGACAAATTTTTAGGCTGATGAACACGGAAAAACGCATACGAAAATTTCGGACTCAGTGTGCAATGGCCTTTAGGCTACCGCGCGTTTTTTTTAGCCGCCCATTCCCGCCCGCAGCAAAGTTCAAACCGCCCGCTCCCGCAAGATTTGCGTTGGGTCTTTGAGTGGGATCCCGGCGGGACTCAATCCCAATGCAGCCCTCAAACACACACACACACACACACACACACATATATATATATATATATATATATATGAGCTAGAAGACATACATAAAAACATATTTTTTTGGGAGGTATAGGTTGAATAATAAAATAACTGTATATGGTATTGTCACGGTGTTGTGCGGGTAGAAGAAGATGGCTGAGTCAAAAGCTCCAAATCAAACAGTTTTACTGATCAAACTCACAGGTACAGACAGGCAGGCAGAATGACGGGCAGAAACACACACTAAACACAACCATATAACTTTAACAACCGACCAGGACAGACTGAACAGAAGCAAACTAAATACAAGCATGAATCAAACATAACAAGGTGAAAACAGGTGACACTGATGATGATAACGAGGGACAGGCTGGTAAGTGAGGGAGTGAGTTCAGGTGTGAAGACAAGAAGGATTCTGGGAAGTGTAGTGAAGATGACTAAGACAGACAGGTGCAGACGAAGACTGTGACAGAACGCCCCCCTTCAACAAGGCGCGACCTCGCGCCGTAGAACATCAATGGGGTGGGGGGGCGGGCGCCCTGAAGGCTGGCCAGGGCGTGGCCAAACTGGGACAGGAAGCCTCCAGGGCGGATCAGGAAGTGCAGGCGGCCAGGGCGGGGCAGGACGTGCAGGCGGCCAGGGCGGAGCAGGACGTGCAGGCGGCCAGGGCGGAGCAGGACGTGCAGGCGGCCAGGGCGGAGCAGGACGTGCAGGCGGCCAGGGCGGAGCAGGACGTGCAGGCGGCCAGGGCGGAGCAGGACGTGCAGGCAGCCAGGGCGGAGCAGGACATGGGCGTGGCCAGGGCGGAGCAGGACATGGGCGAGGCCAGGGCGGAGCAGGACATGGGCGAGGCCAGGGCGGTGCGGACCCTTCGGGCGGCCATGGCGGTGAGGACCCTTCGGGCGGCCATGGCGGCGAGGACCCTTCGGGCGGCCATGGCGGCGAGGACCCTTCGGGCGACCATGGCGGCGAGGACCCTTCGGGCGGCCATGGCGGTGAGGACCCTTCGGGCGGCCATGGCGGTGAGGACCCTTCGGGCGGCCATGGCGGCGAGGACCCTTCGGGCGGCCATGGCGGAGCCCTATGGCCCCCCCCCAAAAAAATGAATGGGGAGAGTGACAGAGTCACTACTAGTCTCTGGGCTGGACGGAACCAGCGGTGAAGGGGTCTCTGGGCTGGACGGAACCAGCGGTGAAGGGGTCTCTGGGCTGGACGGAACCAGCGGTGAAGGGGTCTCTGGGCTGGACGGAACCAGCGGTGAAGGGGTCTCTGGGCTGGACGGAACCAGCGGTGAAGGGGTCTCTGGGCTGGACGGAACCAGCGGTGAAGGGGTCTCTGGGCTGGACGGAACCAGCGGTGAAGGGGTCTCTGGGCTGGACGGAACCAGCGGTGAAGGGGTCTCTGGGCTGGACGGCCCCAGCGGTGAAGGGGTCTCTGGGCTGGACGGAACCAGCGGTGAAGGGGTCTCTGGGCTGGACGGAACCAGCGGACTGGACGGGACGTGAACAGGCTCTGGCTGGACGGTCTCTGGCTGGACGGTCTCTGGCTGGACGGTCTCTGGCTGGACGGTCTCTGGCTGGACGGTCTCTGGCTGGACGGTCTCTGGCTGGACGGTCTCTGGCTGGACGGTCTCTGGCTGGACGGTCTCTGCTTTCCGGATGATGGGTGGCGTGGTTAAGATGGCTGGTGTGTGTGATTGAGTGGTGATGTCATCCACAACCTCACCTACGGTGAAGGCCGATCCACTCAACCACAACACATGATCGAGGTAACTGGCGAAGGTACCTGAAAAAGCTGCTGCTGGGGCTAGCTGGTATAGGCTCTCGTCTAGACCGCCCCAAAACACCGACTTCAGGACGTCGTCTGTCCAGCTTACCCCCACAGAAAGCTCCAGGAAGCCGGTGACATATTCTTCTATGGAGCAGCCGTCTTGAAAGCAATGGATTAGACGATCGACTGGGGTGAATGGAGAGTGAGCTGGGTTTACCGGGGTGAGAAGAATTCCCATGCTGACTCTTGTTTTGGTCGGTTGTTCTGTCACGGTGTTGTGCGGGTAGAAGAAGATGGCTGAGTCAAAAGCTCCAAATCAAACAGTTTTACTGATCAAACTCACAGGTACAGACAGGCAGGCAGAATGACGGGCAGAAACACACACTAAACACAACCATATAACTTTAACAACCGACCAGGACAGACTGAACAGAAGCAAACTAAATACAAGCATGAATCAAACATAACAAGGTGAAAACAGGTGACACTGATGATGATAACGAGGGACAGGCTGGTAAGTGAGGGAGTGAGTTCAGGTGTGAAGACAAGAAGGATTCTGGGAAGTGTAGTGAAGATGACTAAGACAGACAGGTGCAGACGAAGACTGTGACAGGTATTACATATACATATTGGGTGGCTGAAGACTCAATATGTTCCAATACTCACCATGACTAGTGATTCAATGCCAGTCCAGAGGAATGCCGGAAAATTGGCCACAGGACAAGTAAGGTCCCGACAACTGCATTTAAAAATCCATTTCTTTAAAATTATTCAGTTGATAAATAGACAGTCTTTTGAGAAGAGGAACTTCTCGTCGCATACAAAAACCTGCGTGCAGTATACCGGAAGTAAACATGGCGAGACGCAGCACAGCATACTTTTGGAGCGAGGTCAGTACCAGCACCAAAGAGCAAACAAAGGCGATCGCTATCTGCCCCGAACTATTCATTATCCGCGTGCTGCTGCTGTTGTTGTTGTCTTTGGAAACAGGAAGAAGAATCGGAAATGACGCATATTGCGTCTTTAAGTTGTCCGTACGTCTTGACGCTAACCGTGCGTCGCCGTTTACATCGGGATATTGCAATTCCATGTACACAGGAGAAACTCTATTCTGTAGAGTTATAGTCCTATTCTGTTTCTAACCCGACCATAACCCGAAAATTGACTGCATGTAAACGTAGTCATTGTAAGCAAGGAACTGCAACACTGAAATCCGTATTTCTCCCATCTCAGGGGAAAATGAGGGAATAATGCACGACCATTCAAAAATATGACTTGGTTTCTAACGATACAAAGCTTAATGCAAATGTGTGAAGTGGTGGAGGAATTTAAATTTTTAAATATAATGCGATATGTAAAATGAATTAAAAAAAAAGATGGTTTTGTGTGAAAAGTAGAGGGTCTAAGCTTTGTAATGATATCTCATATGACTGTTAATGTGTCATCAGGACCTTTAAATATTAAAGGACGATCGTAATAACCCAATTCAAACCCGGTACCGGATTTACGACCTTAACAGACTAGATCTGATTGAGACGCTCTCAGAGATTTAGTTTTGAGTGTTTTTAGTCTAATCTCATGCATTTAGTTGACATGTTAATTTATATATATATATATATATATATATATATACATATATATATATATATATATTCCTAGATTTCATTATTCTAAAAATACATGGTCTGTATCTGAAATATCACAGCTGTGCTGTTTTTTAATACCCCTCTCTCTAGCCTAATGATATTTATTCTTTTTTTTCTGGATTTAGCCATGGTTGCTGGCATAGAAAAACGTCTGTGAAGGTGATGCGAAGAAAGGAAAAACACCGAAGTACTCCCTCAATGATCTGGATAATGAGCTGTTCAAGTATGTCTTGCCATTGGATTTTGGGTTTACTTTATATTCACACAATTCCTTCTAAATCATTGCAGATAAAAGAAAAGTTTGGAATACCACGAGGGTATAAATATATATATATATATATATATATTAAACTGTTGTCCATATATAAAACAGTATATATCTCCATAGTTGCAGGTGAAATATTCGCTGTGAGCATTGAGCAAGGAGGATGGTGTTACGAATACCTTGTTACTGGTAACATCAAAAGGGATGGTGTATATGACACCGAGATATCACCACTAATCAAAATGGTAGGTCTGGTTGACTTAATTTCATTATACAAGTTCTCTATTAATTATTGTCCATAAGTAAATTAGTTTGGTGTTATCATGTTATAAAGCCACTGACAAATTGGTTTTGCTTTAAAATTAAGCTGTGAACCATGCTTGTTACTATTTATTATAGGTGAAATTTTACTTGTAGATTGAAGATGCATCTGACCTGTCCAACTACACAAAAGATATCCTGGACTGTGGCTACACTGGACTGATAGACACTGACCACAAGGAAAGCATATTAAGGTCAGCACTGAGAAAAAGGTTGTTCATTTACATAAGTATCAACTATTAACAGAAGTGCAATGCCTGCTTGTAATATGGTACATTTTAAAGCAGATGAGATTGAGCAATATCACACTCGCAATTATAGACTTCTTTGATGGGAGCTATGAGTCTATATATACAGACTCATACATTATAGTTGTTCTTTAAACCAAAGGAATTTATTTCAATTATACAAATACATTTTATAAAACTATTTTATAGTTCCAGTCCTTGATTCTGATTGGTTGAGCCGCGTTCAAAGTCGTTGTAAATTACTCAACATACACCTGTGAGCGCATTACATTAATGTTACACACACACACCACACACACACACACACACCTGTGAGCGCATTACATTAGTATTACTGTGCAGCTGCCGTTTGTGATTGTTTGTTGCTGCATGTGTTGCTTGGCAACCTCTGGAACTTCATTGCTTGGCGGAGGAATAAATGTGTTATAATGTTATATTTTTTGTTGTTGGTCTTTATTTAATGGATACATTTATTAAAATGAACATTTTTATGGAGTAACCATTTTATAAAAGCAATAAGCCCCTTGAAGCGGTGTTTTACAGTGAATTTAGAACAGCTAAGGGGGTTGTGAGGGACCAAGCAGTCAAGGAATGAGGGCCATAGAAATATTTCCCAAAAAACATATTTTACTAAATCAAAGAAATCATATACAAAGGATTCAACAGGAAACAAAGTCCAAATAATCAAATCAAATGTTTAGGCCTATAAAAGAGATCAACAAAAACAAACTAAACTCAAACAACTGAGTACGTGAGAAGACAAACTAAACTGATCTACAAGTTAAACAGCAGGGACACATTTATACAAACGGACTAGTCCATATTAACACATAAGGGAAGACAAAAACAACAAACTTCACAATACAATAACAAAATCAATACCGAGGCCGGTTACATAATTATCCTACAAATTAAGTGCATATCTTAACACCAATAATAAATCTAAGGAAAAGTACAAGCAATCGGAAAAGACAATACCAACACAAACCCTTCGACTCCCCCCCACAGTCAATCTGCTGGTTGGTAGCGGCAAGTGGAACTAAAAATAGCAGATGAAGCGGTATGCCGGCCCTTAATTCGCACGGACCACAAACGAAACTGGTGATCATCATCTGAACGCGATCACCATCCGAACCCTCCAACCATCCACTCCTCAGCAACACAGCGGTAACTTAAACTCAAAGAAAGCAATATTAATAAATGTGTATACTGTAACTCAAATAAATCTTAATGATAAATAAACAATGTCTGCATCTTATTGCTAAATAAATATATGAACAGAAACCATTGAGGGAATGAGTGTTTGCATATATGTGTGCGACATCACCGTTCACTGATGTGTGGCTGCATCGGGGCCATCACATACTCCTCCCCTTCACCAATGTCACTGGCACAGCGGGAAAGGTAGTCCGCCATCAAGTTCTCTCTGCCAGGGACATGTTGAATAGAGAATCGAAAGGGCTGCATGGCCAGGTACCAACGGGTTATTCGACTGTTGGTGTCTTTCATTTGTTGAAGCCACTGCAGAGCCTTGTGGTCCGTCTCCAGGACAAATTCCCTTCCCATGAGGTAATATTTCAGGGAGTCCAACGCCCATTTCACAGCCAAACATTCCTTCTCCACGATGGAATAACGGACTTCCCTGGGGAAGAGTTTGCGACTGAGGAACGCAACGGGCCGCCGAGCATCAGGAGCCCCTTGCAACAATACCGCGCCCAGGCCTCTATCCGAAGCATCCGTCTGGAGAATGAAAGGCTGGTTAAAGTCAGGATTATGCAAGGAAGAATTCCTGCTTAAGGCGGTTCGGATGTCCTGAAATGCTGCTTCCGCTTCTTGCGTCCATCTGACCTGATTTGGACATTTTGAACCGACCATATCAGTCAAAGCTGCAGCTCTGCCAGAGAAATTGGTGATAAATTTGTTATAGAACCCAGCCATGCCCAGGAATGATCGCAACTCCTTGCGAGTCTGTGGCCGTGGACACATCTCAATGGCCCGGACTTTTTCCACCTGTGGCCTGATCACCCCACCACCAATGACAAATCCCAGGTATTGAGTCTCAGTCTTTGCCACAGCACATTTGTGTGGGTTAACGGTCAACCCAGCTCTCTGAAGACGCTGCATAACCTCCTGGATGTGTTGCAGATGTTGCTCCCACGTGTCGCTGTAAATCACAATGTCATCCAAATAAGCAGCTGTAAAGGTTAACCCCCGTAATACCTGGTCCATGAGTCTTTGGAAACTGGCAGGTGCCCCGTGCAATCCGAAAGGAAGGACCTTAAAATGAAATAAACCCAATGGGGACTTGAACGCGGTGAGCTCTCTGGACCGGCGAGTCAATGGAATCTGCCAGTAACCCTTTGAAAGGTCGATGGTAGTCAGGAATTTGGAGTTACCCAGGCGATCTGTAAGGTCACCTATCCGTGGAGTGGGGTAGGCATCAAATTTTGTCACAGAATTGAGGTAACGGAAATCTATACAAAATCTTATTGTGCCATCTTTTTTTTGGAACAAGGACCACCGGATGGCACCACTCACTCTTGGATGGCTCTATGATCCCCAGCCTCAGCATCAACTCCACCTCCTCCTTTAGTGATTCTTGGAGACGCTCTGGGACCCTATAGCTCATTCTTCTCACAACCACATCAGGCTTCAACTCGATGTCGTGTTCAATTACAGTTGTGAACCCAGGATATTCCGAGAAAACCTCAGGTAAGCAAAGGGCCCTCACTTCAAGTTGCCGTTGGGGTGACAAGTGATCCAAACTAACATCTCCTACAACTGGCTGGGGTAAGTATTGGTCATCCAGTTCCTCTTCTTCCTCCACCTGCCTAATCATCAGGCTCTGTGCGGTCTGATCAGGACGAGGAACCCATTGCTTAAGGAGATTAATGTGCAGAATTCTTGCCGGACCGTCTTGGCCTGACATGGAAATTTCATAGGTGGTTGGCCCAAGTTTCCTTCTGACGTCAAACGGGCCTTGCCATCTCGCCAGCAGTTTACTTTCAGTACTGGGCAGCATAACCAGTACCTTCTGACCTGGGTCAAAACTTCGCTCACGTGCAGACTTATCATACCAGGTTTTCTGGCGGGTTTGCGCCTCAGCCAGGTGAGATTGGGCCAATTCAGTCATCCTCGCCAAGCGCTCTCGCATCTGCACCACATAGGACACCACATTCATCGGCTCATCCCTTTTCTGGTCTCCCTCCCATATTTCTCGAAGCAAAGCAAGAGGACCTCTCACCTCATGCCCATAAAGAAGTTCAAATGGGGCAAAACCAGTAGACGATTGTGGTACCTCTCTATAGGCAAACAGAAGATAGGGGAGCCATTGGTCCCAGTCTTTCCCGGAATCCGAAACAAACTTGCGAAGCATCTGTTTAAGGGTCTGGTTAAACCTTTCGGTTAGCCCATCTGTCTGAGGATGGTAAGGAGTTGTTCTTAGACTCTTGATGCCCAGTAGTTTATATGCCTGTTTCAAGAGGGTAGACATAAAGTTAGTTCCTTGATCAGTCAAGATCTCACAAGGAAACCCAACTCTAGAGAACAATTGCACCAGACAGGTCGCCACATACTTGGCTTTGATGGACCTCAAGGGGAACACTTCTGGATATCGGGTAGCGTAGTCAGTTACAACAAGCATAAAGCGGTTACCTGAGCGACTTCTTTCAACAGGTCCGACTACATCCATTCCCAGTCTTTCAAATGGAGTGCCTATGATCGGAAGTGGTTGAAGAGGCACCCGACATGGGCCACGGGCAGAGACCTTTTGACATTCGGGACAACTTCTGCAATATTGGGTCACCTCTGTTTTCAGGCCAGGCCAGTAAAAGTGTCTTCTAATCCGAGCAAGAGTCTTACCTTTCCCCAGGTGGCCAGCCCAGGGAATCGAATGGCCCAGGATCAGAATAACTTTACGGACACTTTGTGGCACCACCAGCTGTATCGCCAACCCTACCCGACGATAGAGTATCCCCTGTTGAAGATAATAGCTTTCCCTAGTGAGGTCACCTTCAATATTCTCTGCATCCTCTTGCTCTGCCCGCTCCAGATAAGGAACCAGACTGGCATCCTCCTGTTGTAACTGAGCAATGTTAGTAGGCAATTTAAAGTCTGGGGAAAAATCAGCGAAAGAGTCAACTGGCATCTTAGAGGCATTATATTGAATTTTTCCCAACCGTCTCTGTCGACGAGATTTTCTAGGTTTTGCCGAGTCAACAGGGTCTACCGCATGGTCAAAGAAAGGGAGGGCCCTAAGCAACTGTTCTTCTTCCCCTTTGATCGCTTTAGCTCGGGTGACAACCATATTACATGAGGGTACCGGCTGCAACAAGTCCCAGAGCACTGGCAGGTCGTGGCCCAAAACCACAGGAAAGGGTAAGTTATCTGCTACGCCCACGTCCAGAAGGTAAGTTTGTCCTTTCACCTTGATATATACATTGGAGGTAGGAAGTAGTTTTTCATCACCGTGGACACAGCGAATAGATTTCCTTTCACTGAAGTTAAGTAGGGCAGGTGGAACATACTTGTGATGCACTAGAGTCTGATCACTCCCAGTGTCCACCAGGGCCTGCAATTCCCTTCCATTCACCTCCACTGTTACCATCTGTGGTGCCCATTCAGTTTTTACTTGTGAACCCTGACGACCCCTGGGCACATAACATAAGTGAGTAGTTTTGGCTGTATTTTTAGGGCACATTGGTTTTGTATGGCCCTCCTGACCACACAGATAACAGATTGGCACTTTTCGAGGATTCTTCAGAGGAGTCGCAAATGCAGGTCCTCCAAGAGACTGACT
Organism: Rhinichthys klamathensis goyatoka; assembly: GCF_029890125.1. NCBI lineage: Eukaryota > Metazoa > Chordata > Actinopteri > Cypriniformes > Leuciscidae > Rhinichthys > Rhinichthys klamathensis. Next base: position 16,508,477 of record NW_026606564.1, read on the forward strand.
GGCACTGGGAAAATTCCCCTGGCTTTGCTGGGGAAGGGTTAGTCGGCGATCATCCCTGCTGGCTTTCCAGACCCACGACTGACTCCTCCGTGCAGCCACGAACACATCGGCCAGTGTTGCTGCATGTGCAGCGGTCTTAGGATCATGCTCCCGGATCCAAACCTGGAGCTCAGGAGAAAGCATCCTCAAATATTGTTCAAGAATCAAAATTTCACCAACTTCTTCCACTGATCTACCCTTTGGCTGGATCCACTTCCCGTAAAGTTCCTTTAACCGCACATATAATTCTTTGGGGCTCTCAAGGGGTTCAACGTCCAACGAACGAAACTGTTGTCTGTACGTTTCTTGGTTGATGTCATATTTCCTTAAGATGGCCGATTTAACCTCCTCATACTCAAGAGAATCCTCAACATCCATATGCACGTAAGCAGCTCTGGCCTTACCCGTCAAAAGAGGAATTAAACGGAAGGCCCAATCCTCCTTCGGCCACCGGCAAACAGCTGCGATTCTCTCAAAAGTGATTAGGAAGTGTTCAATGTCATCTGACTCAGATAACTTCTCAAGTCTTGGCTCTTTAAACTGACCTACATCACGGGTTTCTGAGAGATCCTTCCGACGGGTACTGGACTGGGACAATGGACGGCCTGAGACAGCTTCCCCGTTATCAGAAACTTCCAAGGGGTTCCCAGCAGTCAGCAGAGGATTAGGAGTTGGAATTGTGCGAGCCTGCACCTCCAGCTGCAACAGACTAAACTGGTGTTGAAGACCTTTAAAGCGACGCTCCTGCTGGACATACTCTTGACTCCTGTGGCTTTCTTGAGCATCCATTTTTGCCATGTGTGCTCGGAACAGGCTTGTCAAGTCTGCCAGTGTGGGTTCTCGGCTTCCAGGCTCCAGCTCCTCCACCTCTCTTACTTCCTGCATTGCTCCATCTTCCACCAACTCCTGGAACACTTCCTCACTCTGCTCTGCTAGAGCAGGCTTTGAGACGGTTTTCCTTCCTCCCCGGTTCATGGCATATAGAGTATCTTGATCTCAGAAAAAAAAAAAAAAAAAAAAAAAAAACATTATATATATATATATATATATTTTGGGAAACTGTGCCCCCTACTGGCTGATCCCACCGCTGCCACCACTTGTGAGGGACCAAGCAGTCAAGGAATGAGGGCCATAGAAATATTTCCCAAAAAACATATTTTACTAAATCAAAGAAATCATATACAAAGGATTCAACAGGAAACAAAGTCCAAATAAACAAATCAAATGTTTAGGCCTATAAAAGAGATCAACAAAAACAAACTAAACTCAAACAAACTGAGTACGTGAGAAGACAAACTAAACTGATCTACAAGTTAAACAGCAGGGACACATTTATACAAACGGACTAGTCCATATTAACACATAAGGGAAGACAAAAACAACAAACTTCACAATACAATAACAAAATCAATACCGAGGCCGGTTACATAATTATCCTACAAATTAAGTGCATATCTTAACACCAATAATAAATCTAAGGAAAAGTACAAGCAATCGGAAAAGACAATACCAACACAAACCCTTCGACTCCCCCCCACAGTCAATCTGCTGGTTGGTAGCGGCAAGTGGAACTAAAAATAGCAGATGAAGCGGTATGCCGGCCCTTAATTCGCACGGACCACAAACGAAACTGGTGATCATCATCTGAACGCGATCACCATCCGAACCCTCCAACCATCCACTCCTCAGCAACACAGCGGTAACTTAAACTCAAAGAAAGCAATATTAATAAATGTGTATACTGTAACTCAAATAAATCTTAATGATAAATAAACAATGTCTGCATCTTATTGCTAAATAAATATATGAACAGAAACCATTGAGGGAATGAGTGTTTGCATATATGTGTGCGACATCACCGTTCACTGATGTGTGGCTGCATCGGGGCCATCACAGGGGTTTTAGGCACTCCGCTCCGCGTCGTAGCTAACAACGCCCCTTGTCTGTTCTACATCCAGTGTAAAACATTGCTTCAAGGGGCTTATTGCTTTAGTATAATCTGCTTTGTTGCTTTGAATGCCCTGTTTTTAAATATGGAAAATTTTAATGTTTTAATTTTGCCTTTATTTTTGTTTTGCCAGAGCTCTTTCTCTACATATTACAACAAAACGCATCCCAATGCTGCAACAACTGCGTGAGGGCCTTGAGATATACGATCTTATCAAAGTCATGCAGAAAAAGCCACAGGAGTGTCATGATCTCTTTGTCATAGGATATAATGACAAAGTATGTAGAAATTCAATTTTGAGCATTTATTTATTTTGCTTTTTGTATTGTCAAAAATTACAAATGTTAAAATCAATTTTTATGCTTTTCTTTTTGGTGTTTAGGTTGACTCCCGTTACATTTTATCCCACCTGGCCCCAGAGATGAGCCCAACCGGTTCGATTAAACAAGTGAAAGAGTCAAAAATCATGGAATTCTTTCAAGATTTCCTACTTGAACTTGAAGGTATGGACTTAAAATGATTGTATAATGTTCTAATTGTAATCATTCTAATTACATCTCTTTACTTCTCAAATCAATCAAAAATGGGCAATCAAATTGCCAGGGCGGGCTTTATACGATGATGGACAGATGATCTGCAGTTACGTAATCATCACGTCATCAAAGAGTGCTTGGGTTGAACTGGTTTCCCTCAGAGATGACTGCAGCTGGAGAACTGAGATGTAGAGATTCCGCCATCGCGTCTGTCGTAAAATAAATCGACATGGCATTAATTTTAAAGTCCCCATGAATTCAAAATTGACCATACTTACTTTGTTTGCCTAAATTGATCGTTTTGTGGTGAACAATTCATCCATGCAAGTCAATCCACACAAAAACATTTTTTGGCTTCGTAATCTTTAATCAAAATCTGAAATTTCCCCTCCCCTCTGCGTTGGAGGACCTTGCCTGATGACGTAGGTTTCACGGTTTGGGCGTCTTCTTAACATCCGTAACCACGCCCCTCCAACTGACAGTAGACAGGCTGAATGAAAACACCTACTTTTCTAGATCCAATCAGGTGCTAGTTGGGGAAAAAGCCACGCCCACCATTTTGCCTCATTTAGTATTCCGTTTCTCTCGGAAATACGTCACAACACTGGAGAAAAGTCGTTTGCAACTTCCGGTTCACGGGGACTTTAAAAGACGAAAAGAGAACTGCAATAAAGGGATTTGTCGCTCGTCAAGATGTGTTTGCAGTCCTTCATACAGGATTCGGCAAAAGTTTAATTTATCAGCTGGCTCCGATGGTCGCTAAGAATATGGGACGCAATGAAAAGCCTGTTGTCATTGTGGTTTCTCCTTTGGTCGCACTCATGTAGGACCAAGTAAAAGAAGCAACCGAAATGGGCATCAGGGCGATGCAACTCATGTCAAAGCCATCGCTACATCAAACAATGGTGACGCTTTGTTATAAATGTATATGTAATGTATAATACTGTACTCGCACACCATACCCATACTGGTAATCACTGTACCCCTTTTGAGCGTTTTTTTTTTTTTTAAATAAATCATTAGATGATGTTAGGGCTGACTTCTAATAGTCGAGGATTCGACGATTCGATTCGGAGAGGTCTGATTCGACTGTGAACCTCATAGTCGAATAGTAGGGAAGTGTTATGTAACCAATAGGGGTGTGTGACGGTTATTATATAACCGTGAGACCGACAGTTATAGTTGAACACCGTCATTAGAACTCTATAACCGCCGAAAACCGTGCAATTCAAATATTTTTTACAAACATTTTTTATCATAGAGAATGTTTAAATACTAATATCATCTTACGAGGGAAGCAGAGGCGGAGTTAGTGGTGCGATCGGAGGCTGAGTGCTGGAGATGATTCGGGAGTGGTCTGTGCACCTTTACCGATCAGAGCGCGCGCTGACACAGAGTAAAGCCTTGTTTATACTCGACGCGTCCGCACGAGCGAGAGTCTCCGCTGACTGCGCGTGCACCTCTCCAAACGGACGAGGCGTTTATACTTGACGCGCTCGCCGTTGTGCTATTCTGTCAAACGACAGGGGGCGACTCCGAGTAATTCTCCTCTAAAACACCAGGAATCAGCAGTGAAGAAGTAGTTTGCCGTTTATTAGTAGTTTATTCACATAAAAAGAGTAATAAATGCAGTAGGTTTATTGTACTTTCACTGCATGTAAACTAGTTAAACAACTGAAGCCTTATTGAAGAGTGTTTAAACCTTAATTTCATCAGCAGGGCTTACTTCTGCTATTGTAGGCTTATTTTGTAAATATAAGCAGTTTAGACAAGTGCAAACTGGGTGCTTAATGCAAATGTGTTCCTTTTCACAAAATGAGAGGCTTTTATGGTCGCCCACCAATGCAAATGTCTCTGTGTATAGAAGGATCATAAACATGCTGGTACAGACGTACCAGTTCGGCCAGATTCGGCTCGAAGTTGTTCATCTTCGGATGCGGCGCCGCGCGCGATGTTACAAAAAGTGCCGTGCACACCGCCAGGCGAAATGGGGTCTTGCGCACCCAACGCGCACGACCGCCCACACCGCAATGACGTCATTTTTGCCGCGCGCACCTTCGCGCTCTTGCGGACGCGTCGAGTATAAACAAGGCCTGATCTTATTTATAAACAAAATCTGCCCGAGCATAGGCTACGTCTCAACGCACCGGCTCGCAGTGTGCGCGTCTAAATTGCAAAGTTCATTGCAAAGTTTTTTTGTTAAGGTTTTGTTTACTGTGTGTGATTTATTTAAAATAAAGCACGTTCATTGCAACGTTTTGTTTTTTTGTTAAGGATTCGTTTAATGGAAAGCACATTCACTTCTAGTTGTCTTGCTGTTCATTTTAAATAAACGTAGAGCGAGTTGTCCTATAACAGACGAACAGTTATTCAACCGAACGTCTAGCTGCTATCTAAAAAAAAAAAAAAAAAGGTTTGACTATCAGTCGACTACGGCAAAATCTAACGAATCAGATTTGACTATGAAAATCCTTAGTCGAAAACAGCCCTATGTTACTCAATTCAGTTTATTTGCCAGACTCATGTCCAAAACAGGACAAATAAACAAGACAAAGTACAAATACAAGAATTACTCATCATTTTGCATTTAAATCATCATTAAAACATGATTTTGGCTCCCGGTCTCTTTTCTCTGAAGACTCAAATGAACACGCTTCTTCAGCCTGGTGTCTTTCGTTGTCTCCATTTATTAAAATCAGTCAAGTCGCGCTCCAACCCTGTTATAAAATTGAGACAGGTCAGACAAATGCGAGTAGATTTGTTGGCTTTACTGTCGAGATCTACCGTATTTTCCGCACTATACGGCGCACCGGATTATAAGGCGCACCTTCAATGAATGACCTATTTTAGAACATTTTTCATATATAGGGCGCACCGGATTATAAGGCGCATAAAATACTGCAGTCAAACGTTTGACTGGGTTTGCGTTATGCATCCACTAGATGTCAACAAATGTCAACAAAACAGTCAGATAAAGTCAAACTTTATTAAGCGTTCTGACAACTCCGTTCACTCCCATGGTAATGTTGTTCACACGTTAAAGGAAAACTCCGGTCAATTTTAACATTGAGCTCATTTTTTGTAAATTTGGAGTGCTGTCAGTACAGAACACCTTGTTATCCTCTTTTTTAAATTTGCACCCTGTTGACTTAAACGGGAAAAGTTTTCAACCTGCTTTTAGCCTCTTAACAACCTTAATGTGTCATTACAAGTGCACAGCCATGTGAGTGAACACGGTGAATCTGACTCCAGTAAATGTGAAAGATATGAATACAAATGATGTTTATTCAGCCAGCTCACATACCCGTATTTTCTTCCTGTTTTCGGTCGAAGTCCACAGTAGGCGATTGTCGAGTGCGCACGCGCGATCATTGGTAACTAAGCAACAGTGGAGACTCAGACTGTCAGCTGTCAGCCGATGACGGTGCTGTGTGCTGTTCTGAGAATATCAGCTCAAATGGATAGTTCATCCGAATCAGATGTTGAACACACGGTGGAGGTTTGATCGCGCGCGCGCGCGAACTCGACAATCAATTACTGTGGACTTCGGCCGAAAACAGGAAGTAAATACGGGTATGTGAGCTGGCTGAATAAAGAGATTATTCCTGCCTTCGTGAAAGCTCGGATCACAGTTGAGACTGATATATCAGCCCAGGCATCCACGATCCATTGGCAGTGGCGTAAGTCGCCCGGCGCTGTCTCCCCGTCTTGGTGAACGTGTGTTCCATCCATATATAAGGCGCTCCGCATTATAAGGCGCACTGTCGTTTTTTGAGAAAATTAAAGGCTTTTAAGTGCGCCTTATAGTGCGGAAAATACGGTAATCCTAAACAGAGAACTTGTTCGTATCTACATTCACATTTTCTATTTCGTTCAAAAATGTTTTTCGAGTTTGCAAGTACTCTGCAAATCCTTAAATTCTTTTTGCAACACCGGCAAAGGTCGTTAACACTCATTTTTCTTTTAAAAACTTTTTCCAGAGTGCGTGCAGTGCAGTTCAGTTCTGTTGATATGAGTCGCTCAACATACGTCACTTACTGCGTTGCTCTGATTGGTTGTAGGTCTATCCAATTGAGTGCATGTCACGGTTTATGAATCGGCTGTCTCACGCTGATGTGTCTGCGTGAGTGTATTGTGTGGGTGTGGTTACTCGTTGTGCTGATTAGTGTCACCAGCTGTCATCCATTTCAGTTCCCTTTATATACCCAGCAATTCTCTCCCTTGTTGTCAGATCGTTGTGGTTGTTCCCCGGTGTGTTCCTGTGCTCGTGCCTCGTCTGCTGTTCCTAGTCTGGAGTTCGTCTGTTCCTCGTGTCGTCTGGATGTTCGTCAGTTCGTCGTGTCATCTGGATGTTCACTTCCCCTGGGATTCACTCGAGCACTTCATCACCTGTTTTCCACCGGATCGCCATCTCGTCCCTGCTTCACTGTCCATCTGAGTGTTGTCCCCGACTTGTGCCTTCTTCATTGTTTATTCTATATTATCCATTAAACTGAGTTTACTTGCATACTGCATCCTGCTGTTATTTCCTCACAGTGCAGAGTTTTTTTTTTTTTTCCTGGTTCGATTAAGACACGCCTCATAATCAAAGCCCTATGGAGCAGTATCAGACTCACATTCTGACTAGAATATGAGTATGACGAAGTCAGGCTAGGAAAAACCAGTTGTCTTCTGAAAAATTGAACCATTTTTGTAGGTACGTAATGGCAGTGTTTAAGAAGGCTGTAAACTCCTGTCTGGCAACATCAGCATCAGATGGAGAAAGACGCTGAAGCTTTTGTTTAGTTAGGTAGCCATAGAACCCATCATCTCTTCTCTGAGATAGTTTTGTCAGAAAAGAGTGCATGATGGCATAGAGGTCAGCTGATGCATGTGGTGTTATTCCTCTCCAGCTTTTTGACCACTTCTTCAAAGAGGGTCAGGATGTTGTTACAAAAGAGGAGATACACCTCCACAAGATCGGGCTCGTCATCCTCAACGCCAGCAGCATTGCTTGTTAATTTCAGCAATGTTTGCAGTTGCCTTGGACAGTCAACACCCATGCTAATGAAACAGGACTTGAGAGCAGTCCAGTTCTGGAGCAGGCGACTGATTGCAGGGTTGAGTGACAGCCATCTGGTCACCACATGGCGCATGACTTCATGGAACTCGACATCACAAAAGGCACAAAACTCCTTCAAGGACTCTACTTTTTGCAGAGATGGAAAAGAAACTGTAGACCTTCAGAACTACATTTTCTATGTCGGCTGAGAGCTGATCCAGGGCATACTTTATGGTGTTATGGACAATATGTGCATGGCAGTTGCCTCTGAGGAGATCACTGTTGGAACTTTTTAATTTTGAGAATACTGAATTGTGGATTCCATAATTGACATTTGCATTGTCTGCACTGAATGCAGACACATGATCCAAAGTCAGGCCCAGGTTTTCAAGAGAGCTTGGATTTTCAACAAAATCTATCAACTTGTTCATGACCCCGCTCTCTGCAATGAAAAACTGTACAGCCAAGGGAAACATCTTGTGATTGCCCTTGTCCGATCCATCAGTTTGAATAGAGAATGGACGTGGATTCTCAGCACTTTTTAATTTGTTGATCGCCTCCTGTACTGCCTTTGGGGCAAGGACTTCTGTGACTAGTGCCTCTGCTTTTGTTCTCCCACAGGACATCTTCTTGACAATATTAGAATCGCTCAGTGTTCGGTGACAGAGCTTAAGCCCACAGTCAGAACTGTTGTAGCTCAAATTGTGGTTCACTGTATGATATACATGTGCTAGCTCAGCAGCAGTGACCTAAAGAAAGAGATACAATTTCACTATTTGTAAGCATATGCTTTGTGATTAGGCTTAGATATGAACTATTTGGTGGTTGGACTGTTGGACTGAATGTCTGGAAAAGTGTGTGTGTGTGTGTGTGTTTTATACATAGTCCTATTTTAGGTTAGGCCTACCTAAGTATTAGCTTAAGCCATACAGAAAAAAAAATAGATAGCCTATATTGAAATATATCCTTTTAAATTGTCAAAAACAAATTTCAAGTGTCATTTGAAGAAACTTTGCTAATCTTCGAACCCCCTTCAAAGACCCCACCCTTTTTTAAACCTTGAGCTATCTAAATCCATAATTATTTCCCTCCTCCAGATACCTTATTAAGAAACCCATCAGAAATGATTGACACATGAGGGAGCGGGAGACAGGAACACAACAAGGGGGAACACTGGGGAGATGTATGGAATGTTATGTTAGGCTGACTATCTCTTTTAATATAGCCTAATCACTTTCTTATCAACTATATTTGAGTTTTAAAAATCCACATGATTACATAGCCTACCATATCAGCCTCTGGAGACGTCTGACGGACAAGGAACCTTGACATCGCTCCCTCCTGTGCCCGCAGCCTCTCGCTCCTCTTATGATTGTCTCCTGATGAATGCTGCTTAGCATCACACACTCCGCCGTGACAAACAGAAAAAATTGTCAGAAGCCGGCATATCAGTTTACGGTTTACTTCCTGTCTTCATCCGCATCCGCTGTAAACAAACAAGATGAGTGCTGCTGTTGTACGAAAGAAAATATATAATGTGCGTGACGCATCTAAATTTCAAAGAACTGTTGGTGGATCTAAAGAGCACTGCTGTGTGCCACTTTGCTCTGCTTCAAGTCGATATAATACCCAGTTGAGCTTCCACTGTTTCCCGAAGGACACCAACCTTCGTGCGCAGTGGCTGCACAAAATAAGGAGGGCACGATTTTCGGTGACCACCCATACCAAGGTATGCAGCCGACATTTCCACGAGAATGACATCCACACTACTGCTAAGGGTAGACGGGTTTTAACAGTAGGCTGTGTTCCATCGTTATTTGAGTGGAATAACTACACTAAGGTGTCACGGGCCGGTGTTTGGGAGCGCCGATCTCGACCACCAAGTCCAGAACCGGACCTGCCGGGGCCTGATGAAGACATCGAGCAACCCGTCATGGTCCCGATGGTCGTGGACCACGACTACGGGGCCAGTCGTACTGTATGTGTGGACCGGGAGCGGTATGAAGATGCGTTGAGGGAAATCGAGACGCTGAGAGAGCAGCTCCAAACATTTCATCTTCATCACTCCTTTGGGCTTAAACGGTTTGCTTCGTCGCCTGAAGACATCAGATTTTACACCAGGTAAGATAGTTGTGTAACCCTTTTCACCATAGGCTCGTGATGAGCAAATACATTATACAGTGATATATAAGGTATTAAACCCTTTTAACCCTAATGCTTGGTAAAATGGTGAAACGGATATCCCATTGTATAAAAAAACCTGTCTAGGAACACTATGATTCTCACCCTCTCGGTTATAAACAATGAGTGACTGAAGAAATTATCTGGTTTTAAAACCCAGCAAATATTATCACAGATAATGTGTATCTACAGAAATACAGGGCATGTGATGGAAAAACAACAAGAACACAATAGCTCAGTTTTCTTCTTGTATTTTGGGGAGAAGAATCACATAACCTGTTATAATTCCTGCAAAATTTGCCTAAAACGCCTAAAAAAGGCCTATCCAATTTAAATTGCATGCTGTTCTTGAACCATTTGGAGTATATGCATGCGTTTGGTCTATTTTGAAAGGTGACACTCAGAGGTTTGTTCCTAAATAGAATCACTGTAAGTCGGATTGGTCTTGAGTAATATAACTTTGAACACAATGAAAAATGACACAAAAAAATTCCACCTACATTTTTTTTGTAAACAGATGCCTGCAGATAACTACTGCTGGGAGCTATTAGCTGGAAAACACAATTGGATCACAGCATGAAGCCTTACCAAACAGAGTTTAAAATTTGATAATAATACTGTATTTTAGATTCCCCTCATACGAGCATCTGGTGGCATTCTGGAACCTGATCGAGGCAGCAAAAACAAAAATTGTTAGGGTCACTAGGGCAAAGAAAACCTATGCTACCACCACAACAATTGAAAGCCCTTTAACCAGACCAACTGTAAGTTTTTTTTCTCTCTCTCTCTCACACACACACACACTCTCACACAGATACCAAAGCATAAAAAGGATGGTTTTGAACTGACACTTATTAATAAGGGTGTAATGATACCCTCATTTCACGATTCAATACATATGAGATACTGAACTCACAATACAATATTAGAGGAAGCCGGCAATAAAGTGCACGAGCCCCAGTATTTGCCGACCCCGTGTCTCCTTCCATCACCCACACACCGAACCATCGTTTGTCACAATAAGGAACCTCAAATATTCCCCCATTGTATTATTATACATTATATTCAACATTATATAGTAGTTTAATGTAGTACTGACACTAAAACTCTGTAAACTGGATTTTATTTTTATCACAGTAATTTTAATTTTGGGTGAACTATACACAAAACAGATATTCACTATCCACGATTCATATTGTTGCATTTTTGTATTGCGATATATTGCTACACCCCTACTCATCTCATTAAACTCATCTCCCCCCAGAAACTGCTGCCGATAGATGAGCTCTTCCTCTTCCTCACATATCTGTCCACTGGCTGTACCCAGAGAGAGTAGGGTCATAGATTCAATGTCCACAGAGCAACAGTTAGCCGAATCATTGTGACCTGGGCCAACTTCCTCTACAGCTTACTGGGTTCGGTCTGTATATGGATGTCTCCAGCAGCTGTGAAGGCTAGTCTTCCACACGACTTTGAAGGCTGCTACAGCGACACACAAGTAGTGCTTGATTGTACAGAGCTACAGTGTCAAACACCTTCATCCCTTCTCCTTCAGAGTGAAGTTTTTTCCAACTACAAGTCCCACTGCACCATTAAGGCTATGGTGGGCATGTCCCCTCACGGAGCCCTGACTTTTGTGTCAGCACTCTTTGAGGGTTCCATGAGTGACAGGGAGGTGTTTCGTCAGTCAGGGATTACATCACTCTTAACACCTGACATGGCCATAATGGTGGACAAGGGATTCTTGGTGGATGACCTTGTACCTGGGCCTGTTCATCGTCCTGCCTTCCTCTCCAAGAGGGCCCAAATGTCAGAGGTGGATGTTCTGAAGACGCAGTCCATTGCCCGTTTGAGGGTGCACATTGAAAGGTTAATCAGAAGGTGCAATACAATAAACACCTAAAAATCACAGGCATGGTCATGTAATAATTTGCCGTTTAGAGTAGTTAAAGAGGCAGTTGTACTACCAGAGACATCTGCCTACTCTTGAGTACAATGGTAATAAATGACTGGTCTTTTTCTTGGGGTGCTCAGTGTTAAAATACTTTTATTGCGCTTAATCATAAAAACATCTTTACCTTTCACATTTCACACAGAACATACAACATTTAATTGGAAACTAACTACTAACACCAACTATTGAAGTATTAGGCATTAGGCATTAGACATTTCTGTATGTAGATGTAGTGGGACGTATTGTTGCCCGGCAATCAAGTTAATGTGCTTGGGGTAGTGTGGGTCCAATCACAAACAGGGTGGGATGATATAAAAAAAAGAGAACATGTAGTCACATTATGCGTGTGCTTGCTGATTGAGTGTCGCGTCATTGCCCGTGGGATCGCCCTTTGTCCCTGTAGTGCTTCTGCTTTGAGGTAGGTCTGTTTGAGCTGGGTAGTGAACACAGATGTGGGATTTTGTGTAAACGATTGTGTTGTTCATAGCATCGGGATAGTTCGCGGCTGTTCGCGGCTCCGGCTTTCACGTTACATGTCTCTCTCCCGTGTCATGTTTATGCGTGGCATGGATGGGCGACGGGTTTATGAATTAAAGGTACGTGAAACCTCCAATTTTTTACAGCGCTCATTCTTTTATATATCGCAAGTATGCTCATGTTTGTATTTTTAGGAGGAATAGATGTGACGCCTGGTGGGCAACGCTGATTTGATGCTGCTGCTTTGTCTACATAAAGACTATCTCGATAACAAACTCTCTTCCCCACACACGTGTGTGTGCGTGCACAGCCTAGGCGTCTTGCGTGAGGCTTGCTCACTCTCCAGTACGTGCCACCGTGATTGCCGGATGTCTTCCACTTCCCAAGTGTTTGTGTTTCGTGTTTATTTATTTTTCCAGTATATTCATGTACCATTGTGTGTGCTACTGACTGTCCTGATTGGTTTACGTTGAGTGTTTTACAGTGTTGTATTTTGTGATTTACTTTTAAAGGTGCTGGTAGAAGGTCAGTGAGGGTATACCAGCACTAGTACTAGAACCTTCTTGACTTTCATTTCTTTCATTTTTTTGTAATATTGTTTTCTAGTTTACTAGTTCAAATGTTTATTATTTGTGCTTGTCTGGAGTGAGTGTGATTGTGATTTATTTGAGACCTGTAATATGTTTTGCTCTCATTGCAGGAGCCGAGGCTTCATGGTAGGCCACTAGTAGGCCCTTACGCGGTGGTGGAGGGCTCGTCACAGAGTGCTGTGTGGTTATTTCTTGACTTTATTGCAGTGTGTGTGCTGATACTTGTACACGGGGTGCTGAGAGTGATATAGAAGCCTTGTGCTTACTGAGTTCGTGCATCTGCCGTTAAGCCTCGGTCTCCTTTATCGTGTGGTCTCTTTTGTATGGTGAATGAGAATGACCCAGTTTTATATCTTGAAATTATTGTGAGCATTTAAATAAAACTTTTGTATTATTGGTATCCACGTCTCTAACCCTTCTTGACAAATCACGTTCCTGTGTGTCCTGTGTAAAATCTTAGATTCACAATATTAATGTTTCCCTGTAAACAGGGTGGCGTAGTCATGTTTAAGCTAGAGGTAGTAGCCCTATCTTGGCTCCTTCTCTAGAAGAGAGAGAGCCCCGCTACATAGACATAGAAATAAAACCTGTCTACATTTTTTCTGATTGCATCCAAAACATCACTGTCTCTGTAAACTCTTTGGATGAGTATGTCTTCCTCAGCTGAAACAACAAAATCACACCAATCCATTCCAGTTATTAGCATCTGCCCCTGCACTTGCCAGTAATAAGCATGTTTTTTTTTTAGCTCCAATTTGCCTGACTCCATTTTCAAATATGGACAGTCAACGTAGTTTTTAACATTCGGACATTTCATCTCAATCAGCCCAAACGGACATGGTTCTGAAGGGTCAAAGATGATCCCGTCTGGAGACGCCCCCAGCCAAGGAGCGTCAGGGTGAATGACCAAACCACAGGGGTAGTGGTTGACCCTTTTTATTTGACTATATTCACAGATAGCATCCGCCTCTAATTCAAGCCCCCTCTTCATAGCCGCTGTCTGACGGGTCCCTTGCAGTATCCGGGAGGCCAGACCTTCTTCAGTCTTTTCCCGAACCTGGCAGATCTCTCTGAATCGTGAGGCAGTCAGTCTATGCCGCCTCAGCTGATGCCATTCCGTACATGAGCTTTGTACTCTGGTAGCACATTCATATTGGTGTGCCATGTCCCAGGTGACCTCCAGACTCTTAAGGTGAAGCTGTTGTGGTTCAGTGCAGACGAACATACAACTGGATGGCTGTAGGCGGTAATTCTGAAGAGGCAAAGATGGTTGTGGTAAGGGCAGCATGGAAGGACAGGTTTCGCTTTGCTATTGCTGGTTGTTGGTAGGACAAGGGACTACCGGCTTGAACCCTGCCCAGGGCAGAGTCGACCAAGGGAATTTCACAGCTGATGCCCAAGCTGCAGATCATCGGTGCGTCAGCTTTAGAGAAATCTTTATAAACCTCTGTCACCTTGGAAGTAACAATGTATTATTTAAAATACACTAAATATAATATAACAACCACAATTATCATACCAGTAACTTTCCCTGTAATTTCTATCCACAGTATGCTATGCATGGCATACAAGTTCATAATGAAGGACCCTTATAAGAACATTATCCTATTGATTTAACATTTATTTATTTTTTAAACGATTTATATTCAATTTCAGTTTTTTTTTTTCTTTGAAGCAGAATATTTGTTTGTATAATCGATGGGCCATAGTACATTTAATTAAAAGGGGAGGAAAAAGAAAATCATGAAATATTGGTATACAGATTTTTGTTGATGTATCATAATAAACAGTGAAATTTGCTATTGTTATATCCCTACTCACCTGAAGGACGGATAGATCAGGCAAATCTCCAGTCAGGCCTTTGTAGAGTGTGCTCCTGTGTAGAACATAAAACTTTGTGGGAAGTGGCATATCCACAGATATTTTAATTCAAACATGTAACATATTATAATAATAAATCTACAATATCCAGCCTTTACCTTACACCCTCGGTTGTTGCTCTACGCTTTGGTTTAGCCAACAGCACAGCCATCTTTTCCACAGGGCCTGGCTTTATACCCTATCAAGTTATTCAGGATACAGTTATACAAGTAGTTAGAAAATATAGCCAACAGGTCTATAATTATAGTGCAAACTTACCAAAGTTCTGGGCTTGTGCCACTGCTGTTCCCCTTCAGTACAGCTTAGCACAGGAGGCACAGCAGGCACATTCAGTTCCGAGTAATGTGCTGACTGGAACAGCAAAGCAACGCAGTGGTTGCATAATGCTGCTCCAGCAACACATGTGCAGCTGTGTTGTATAATGGCGCTTTTCCACTGCATGGTACGGTACGGCACGGTTCGGTACGGCACGCTTTGGCGCTTTTCCACTGCATGGTGCGGTACGGCTCGGCTCGGTACGGCTCACTTGTGGCGCTTTTCCACTGCATGGTACGGTACGGTACGGCTCGCTTTAAATGGTACCACCTCTGTCGAGGTTCCAAGCGTACCACCGATACTAAAGTGTGACGTGAACACACTGCAGATCACTGATTGGTCAGACAGAATCGTCACTACCAGCCTCATTGTATTTGCAAGACGTCAAACCCGCTAGATTTAAATAGCCTAACAGCCACCACTGTTCTTCACAAAGAACTGGCAAAAGTAATGATATGTAAAATATAGCAAGGAGATATATTTTAATTGTTTATTAATAAACAAGTGTTTTCTTTGTCGGCTGATGAAGATGAAGTTGATGATGCTGACTCGCGATCTTCAGTAGCCTAGTGAACGCGCCAAAGAGAAATGCACATTTCATAAGGATTACATAAGCAGAGAGCAGTCTGTAGTCTGTTTTCTTTCGTTTTGAATTGTTCTGTTTAAAAGTAGACAAGTGAGGCAAGTAGGCTACCTTATATGCTGAGTTTCGGTTCATTTATGAGAAGAGCTCCAGTTCACGCGCCGGCGCCTCCGTTTCCTATCCATCGTCTGCTATATTTACTTCTTATTTATTAAATCCAGGCAATTGGTTGATGAAACATTGATTAAAATTAAGATACAATTAATACAAAACGAAATTCAGGTTAAAGAAAGGTTTTGTGCTTTCTGTTTCTCTGTGAAAGTTTTAAAGCATCTTTTAGTGCCGCTTTCAGAGCGCTCACGTCCGTAACGGAGAACACGTCCGTAACATTGTTTTTTCCTCATAAATGCGAACACGAAAAATAAAATAAAATGTTCTGTGGAGACTGAGAGACAACCCTTCTTCATCCGGTGGTTAGTATTACTTTGGTTTGCGCAGTGTACTAATTCACATAATCACAAAAAAATATTTTGCCTCCAAGTTTTTTTTTTTTTAAGCAATCAGAAATCTGAGGGCACTGCTATAATCCCACCCACTTTGATGCGGTACTAACTGCAGTGGAAAAGCAAACCGAGCTAAAGCGAACCGAGCCGTGCCGTGCTGAGCCGAGTCGTACTGAGCCGTACCAGCAGTGGAAAAGCGCCATAAGCTCCACTGGAATCGAATGTTTCAGTACCACCTGCATAAGTAAAATGTCATATTACATACTTATCATAGCTTGTTCACTGTTTAATCATTTGTTTAGGACATAATCTTGTGTGTGTGTGTATATATATAAATAAACAAACCAAATTAGATTGGTTTAGATTATGTTGTATAATATGCCAACTGCATTAGATCAAAATCTCAAATCGTTTATTTGAAACATGATAGCCTAATACCTATAACACAAGCTTGCATCTTAAACGAATGACTGAGTTGAAAACTTTAATAAGAATGTATTTTACCAGGAGGGGACCAGCTATGGAAACTTACCTGCCTACAATAACTGTTTTCATTAGATTTGAGTTACATTAAACATGACTAACCTTAGCCGAGTCCCCAGGAACATGAACACCGGGTTATAATAAGTAACAAGCTTATAACATGAATAAGAACGCATACAGTAACCCAAACGGGGACCAGCTAGGTAAACTCACCTGCCAATTTTAGCCACTCTTTTCATTACGTAACGTTACTCAAAGAGTGATAATAAACACGAATTACCTTTGCTAAATTCTCAGGAACATCAGGAACACCGGGTTATTAAAGTAACAAGCCTATAACTACTGTCTTATCAAGTCTAGCTTCACCATACACTTAAACTGTGAGGTTTCTCTGCTTTCTTCATGGACCTGTAGCACAATCCCCTGACAGTAACTTCAACAGTTCCCTGATCTTTATTAGAAACTGAGAGGAGAGCAAGTTAATCCAATTGATATTACAATTATCACAAAAATTAACAAACAGTCTGCGTTTAAAACTAAGAAAAACAAGCTTCTATACTAACATTACATTAAAAATGAACACGTCGCTAATTAGCTTAGCCGCTTTCTACTGGCACACCACATTAGATTAAAATACTTACCCTCGTAGTTGTGCAGATAACTCGATATGTAGAGTTTAAAGCCCTTGTCCCTCTTGCTTGTCGGAGCAGGGGACCAGGCATCAACAATGCGATGAACATCGCTGACGCTAATTTTCGGAAGATCCTGGAGACATCGAGTATAAACAGACATTTTGGGCGACGCGCAAGTAAACCGGAAACTGATATGCCGGCTTCTGACAATAGCGGAAGTTCGTCACGACGCTTGTGCACGTAGCGAATTGGCCTTGTACTCGTTGTCCCTCGCGCATTCCAGCCATGGGTAGTCATTTTCCCATTCTAATCTATATTTTTGCGCTCTTTTCTTTTTCGCCGGCTGCTCGGAGGTAGTCATTTTTACATTTCCCGCTGTTGTCACTTGTCGTCATGGTTGCTACGATACGTGACTCACAACAATGACTAACGACCAATTAAAAGGGCATTCTCTGTTGATGTTCCAAGATGTTAAAAACGCTACGTGGCTGATCATAGACAAACAAAGGGAGAAATTAGTATCTACCGCACCATCGTTTTTTTTTTTTCATATCATAGCCTACAAATGTCTTTGTTCAAAGTCTGTCTGACATATATTAGAAGGTATGTGTCTGTCATGGATTTGCACTGAATTGATTCTCAAAAATACGAACAAAGTGCGTTCCGTATCAGTTCAATACGGAACAAGACTTTTATGTGTCAAATACGGGATGATTCCGTATTATACGGAATGGGTGGCAACCCTAGCGGTCGGCTACGGTAGAAACATGACGTCACAATATGTTGACCTTCATAGAAGGGGGTGCCCGCGGTTATGTAGATATAAATGTCTCATTCTAAGGTAATAAAAACATTACGGTTTATTAAGTAAGTTCTTTATACACCACTGAAAACATAGTTATGGATGTCATATTGCATTTCTGTTAATAGATACTCAAAATTTTTACACATGGCACCTTTAAACAAAAAAGTTGTGATTCTGAATTTATCCAGAATCGTGCAGCTCTTCATTTAAATGTTCTGTTATCTTAGCCTATTTCTTAAAACCTGTGATTTTGGGGCTCTGCATGACCATGATTAGATGAAATCACACAGACAGAGACTGCCCTATGGGAGGCCGGATGAGACGAAACACATTGAAACACTCGTGCGTTCATGTGAAGCATTTGTGCTTTCATGTGAAACACTCGCGCGTTCATGTGAAGCATTTGTGCTTTCATGTGAAACACTTGCGCATACATGTGAAGCATTTGTGCTTTCATGTGAAACACTTGCGCATACATGTGAAACACTTGCGCATACATGTGAAACACTTGCGCAAAGTTGTTTCATTGCAACCGGAAGTTTCGCTCATTTGGAAACTGAAGCGTGGTTTATTTGGAATATAGCGTGCAGTCATGGCAGATAGTAATGCTGCTGCCGCGGCTGTAAATATCTTGAGAAATCTTCTTTGTTCTCCAGTCTTGATCAATACGATCGCTAATTCTGTAGATTTCAGTACTTCGGTCTGTCAGACTCAGATTGATTCAGAAATTGGGGCATTGTTTCAACCCACGCAAAACAATGTGGAAGCTAGGAACACAAACCTCACGCAACACGTTACTTTACCGAACACACCAGGATCCCAGAACCAGACACCCCGTTTCATAGCGAGACGATACAGCAGCTGGAGGCCACACTCCAAAGGAAAGAGGTCTTTACTGCATATTTATATATATGTTTTTATATATATATATATATTGTTGTTTTGGCAGGGTGATGCAACTTGACGAAAATTAACCATAGCTTTTTTATAGTAGTAGTTTTATAAGTGTGGTCACCATTATTTTTGGCAGATTACCATTTTGCATTACCACAGTTTTTCTACAAATACCATGGTTAGACTATGATTACTGTAGCAAAATCAGGCTTCATTTGTGGTTACCATGATTTAACTATAGTAACCATGTTTTTTTTTTTTCATTAAAAACCTGGTTAATTTTCGTTTTGGAAGCTATAGTGGTTTTTGTACTGTTGACATGAACTGTAATATGGTCCCACCACAAAACTGTAATTTATCATGGGAAATAATAATAAAATAAAGATGAAAAACCGCACTCTCTAGTTGTATCTCATATCTTTTTTATTATTACCATGTCCACACAGACGCGTTTCAGCCTAAGCCATCATCAGTGTGTGGTGTGAAACACCAAAGGGATTGCTTTTAAACATCACAGGTGAACCCCATTAACATCATCAAATCATATGCGTTGGTCAGGTGCATCAGGTTACCAACATTGTAGAAACACACAAGGAATAACACAGAACAGGCCATAGATAATGCTCATATGTAACCCTTATAAACAATTACCAAGAAATACAAATCATATGCGTTGGTCAGGTGCATCAGGTTACCAACATTGTAGAAACACACAAGGAATAACACAGAACAGGCCATAGATAATGCTCACATGTAACCCTTATAAACAATTACCAAGAAATACAAATAAAAAGATAAGAGTAAAAAAATAAGAAAATATTAAGAAAATAAAATGAAAATGAACACAAATTTAAACATAAGATTTAAAATAAATTAATTTCAGATTAAATAGTTTCACAAGAAACAATTTAGAGCTAATTCTTAATTTAAACCATTGGGGTATACTGTTTGAAGCGTATAAATCCAGAAAGCCTCTCGTTGAAGGAGATAGCGCTCCCCATCTCCACCCCGTTGAAGAGGTTTAACTAACTCGATGCCTTGAAATTTCATGCCCAGATTCATTAAAATGTCTAGCCACAGGTGACTTAATGTCGTGATTACGTATGTTACTTTAGTGTTCGTGTAATCTTATTCTTAACTCTCTTTTTGTTTTACCAACATAAATGCCCATATGGGCTTTGTTAAGTAAGTACACAACAAAGGATGTACGGCAAGTAATTCTCCCTCTCACAGAGAATAAATTGTCAGTCTGTGGATGTGGAAAAGAATTAACTGTAATCATCGCATTACAATTCGCACAACTCCTACATGGGACATTGCCCGGATCAAGCGCTGTAAGAAAATTGATAGGCGGAGTGTAAGAATCAGCTCTAACCAGCATATCTCTCAAATTATGCAACCTCTTATAGGCAAAAATGGAGGGTTTTGAAAAGACTGGCCGATCTGTGTATCACTAGATAAAACATGCCAATGCTTATTCACTATTGATTTAATCTCACCCGAAAGGGGAGAAAATGACGTAGATAAGACAACTCGATTATCTGAAATGGTTGTTTTTTTCTGAAAAAGTGATTCTCGTTCAATGCCACGTACCCTATACAAACTTGAGTCGAGATTTATATTATCGTAACCTTTAGAAAGGAAACGGTCATATAATAGTTTCACCTGGTTTTCGAATTCTTCATCAGTACTACAAATCCTCTACCCTGACTTCGTCATACTCATATTCTAGTCAGAATGTGAGTCTGATACTGCTCCATAGGGCTTTGATTATGAGGAGTGTCTTAACCGAACCAGGAAAAAAAAAACTCTGCACTCAATTGGATAGACCTATAACCAATCAGAGCAACGCAGTAAGTGTTTTTTTTACGCAAAGTTGTCAACAGAACTCAAACTACACGCACGCTGGAAGAAGTAGTCAAATAATGAGTGTTGCTTCTTTTACTTGGTCCTCCATGAGTGCGACCAAAGGAGAAACCACAACAACCACAGGGTTTTCATTGCGTCCCATCTTCTTAGCGACCATCGGAGCCAGCTGATCAAATAAACTTTTGCCGAATCCCGTAGGAAGGACGGCAAACACATCTTTCCGATCGACATGCCTTGATTGCAGTTTTTTTTCGTCTTTTAAAATGAATGCCCTGTCGATTTCTTTTACAACAGACGCGCTAGCGGAATCTATACATCTCAGTTCTCCAGCTGCAGTCATCTCTGAGGGAAACCAGTTCAACCCAAGCGCTCTTTGATGACGTGATGATTACGTAACTGCAGATCATCTGTCCATCATCGTATAAAGCCCGCCTTGGCAATTTGATTGGCCCGACGATTCCTAAACCGATCATGATTACTCCTCAATGGATCGAGTCCAGACCGAACTTCCCGACCAAAAATTTTGTGGGCGGGGTTCGGGCTGGCATCCAGGCCACAAATCCTCCATATACGCAAAAATTGACTGTACGGGAGGCTTTTTTCATAGATGGAGGATGGTAATTTCTAGAATGTAGAAAATTATTCTTATCTGTGGATTTACGAAATACTGTCGTCTGTAGCGCCTGTCCAGTAGATCTAAAAATCTTAACATCAAGAAAGGATATAGAAGACATACTGTATTCCAAGGAAAATCGTATGGAGTCAAGTCTGGAATTAAAAAATTCATGAAATTAAGTTTTTCAACTGTTTCACTAAAAATGAAAAACACATCATCAATATACCGAAACCAACATTTCAAACAGTGGTGGAAAATATTACTTGGAGAATAAACAAAGTCTGCTTCAAACTTGCTCATAAATAAGTTAGCATAATTGGGGGCAAATGGAGATCCCATAGCCGTACCCTTAACCTTTAGATGATTTGATGACGTTAATGGGGTTCACCTGTGATGTTTAAAAGCAATCCCTTTGGTGTCACACCACACACTGAAGATGGCTTAGGCTGAAACACGTCTGTGTGGACATGGTAATAATAAAAAAGATATGAGATATAACTAGAGAGTGCGATTTTTCATGTTTATTTGATAAACTTCTTTATAACTCGCACCCATAAACGTTTTGGGAGTTGAGCGCGCCTGTTCTCAGCACTAAATAATAATAAAAGCAATAATGGACTAAAATATTTAACATCTCATTTAGACAATGTGGGTTAAAAGTTAAACCAGTGCATTTTATTTTCCATATAAAAGGGTATTAAAATGTATTATTATCCCTAGCACTTTCATTGAGCTAGTTATCATTAATTAAGAGAAAAACATAAGTCACCTATATGTGTGTGTAAGATCTCTTAGTTACACAATTACCAACATTCACAGTGGCCATCCTCTTCTTTGTGTCTTGACATTTTCTGACAGACAAGAGGAGGGGTTACAGGAACTAATAGCACTTGTATGACATTTAACAATTTATTTGTCTTTTTATTTTTCAGGCCAAAACCACCATATCATAGGATTTATAATAAAGATTTAATTCTACTGACACACCCCAAAGAAAACAATGTGGTCAAGCAAAGGACGAAGTAGAAGTATGAAATGGGCCGCCGCCACATAATAAGTGCTTTTGACTTTGATAAAAGGTGGGACTACAGAACAGTCATGAATAAAATCCATGAGGCATTTAAAGGGAAAATTCCATGTGGTGTGGGGTAAGTTGGTTTGTAATCGTGCATATGCAGATGTGTACAACTTTTTAAGATTAGTTAAGGTTTTAAAATGCCAAGCTTGAAGTGTTGTGTTTAGCCTCAAGTGTAAATGCTTGTTGTATGTACTGCAACTAAAATGGGAAAAGTTGATGGTATCTGGGTTGGATATTTTTACTCGTAAGTATTGCCTTTGGGTTCATGAACATTTGTTTACAGTCTTAATAATAGCCATCTAATCAGATGAATAGTTGGCTTGTAGTTGGAATAGATGCTGTCCATCTAAACTTTCTTTTCTGTTATTGTCATTTTAGATGCCCCGATGCTGTCCATCTAAACTTTCTTTTCTGTTATTGTCATTTTAGATGCCCCAAAGAAGATGCCTCCATAAGTGAAATCTTAAAAGAACTTGGTGAAAAGACCAAAAGCACAGGCATTTGCAGGTTCAATATAAATTGTGCAGCAATGCTTGATGGAGCTATTCGAGGCTTTCGAAGAATGTCATACAACCCAAACCACACAATATGCATGAAGTTCTCTGATGACAAGGGAACGACTGAAGAGGTTGTTGATCTTGGTGGCCCCCGACGAGAATTTCTACGGTTACTTATACTAATAATAATTAGTTTACAAACATTTATATAGCGCTTTTCTGGGTACTCAAAGTGCTTTACATGGTAGGGGGATTCTCCTCAACCACCACCAATGTGCAGCATCACCTGGATGTGCTTTGGTGGCCTTACTGGTGGAGAGGAGACAGTGATGAAGTCAATCAGTATATGAGGATGATTAGGAGGCCATGATGGACAGAGGCCAAGGGGCAGATATTGGCCAGGATGCCGGGGTAACACCCCTACTCCTTTTCAAAGGACATCCTGGGATTTTTAATGACTACGGAAAGTCAAGACCTCGGTTTAACGTCTCATCCGAAGGACGGTGCTCTTTGACAGTATTGTTTCCCCGTCACTATACTGGGGCGTTAGGACCCACACAGACCACAGGGTGAGCGCCCCCTGGTGGCCTCACTAACACCTCTTCCAGCAGCAACCTGGTTTTCTCAGGAGGTCTCCCATCCAGGTACTAACCAGACTCAGCTCTGCTTAGCTTCAGTGGGCAACCAGTCTTGGGCTACAGGGTGATATGGCTGCTGGCACTATTATGGAAGCACTATCTCACTCTGAAATGTTTCAAAATGAGTCAGTTAAAATGAAATGAAAATGAATTTGCTGAATTCAATTTATAATATTTATTTTGGGCCACAGTATCATAACAAAGTGGTACAGGTAGTTGCCTGATTGGACTTTTATTCTCCTTATTTTACAGCTGTGTGGGATGACAGGTAGATTACAAGTAAATAATAACCTGTTAATGAGTTAGCCTTGTTAGACAGTGTTTATTGTTGTTATTTTGACTAAAAACGTTAAGACAACAGCACAACTTTACATTTACACTATATGCACCTTAAACTTTGTAAGTGAAGATACACGTTTTGTATGTTTTGTTAAAAGAAATGTTACAGTACATGTTCTGAAGCTCTTGACATCTTTATTGAATGGTACAATAAACAATTCAGTTAATGAACATGACATTTTCCTTGTGTATTTTGAATGTTTTCAGTTTTTTATCACTATACAACACTACATAAAAGAGATAATGCTTGACTTTGTTTAAGGGACTTTTTAGATTACTGACAATTACTGTCTCATTTCAAGAAAACGTACAAGACCCAAGAAAATGTCAATTCCATGATTACCATCATCTTGTAAAGGATCAAATGTCTGTTGGATTTCATTCAGGCTAGTGTTGTTTACATGAAAGGTGTTTTCAGGAATTGCAACTTGGTTGCTGAGCACATCTTCTGCCAAGTTTCCAGTGTCAACATTAATTGAAGAGTCATTCGTGTCAAATACACTGTTCACTGCCATGTTATTCTGTCCAACATGACAAATCACTCCTCTGTACCACAATTGCAAAGGTGTTATGTGCCTTTCTATAGATAAAGCACGGTTATTCCACTGGTTTGTGAATTCTCTCACAGCCCTTTGGATTCGTGGCAGGTAAACATAATGTAAGCCAAACAGGTGCAGTTCAGATAGTGAATCGAGAATAAATTGATTCTCCATGAAACTTAACAAGTCTGAGAAATAGTATGACACTACACGGTTAAGTTCACCCCAAAGCCTCTCTATTCTCTGATTGTGAACACTGCGTCCTGCTATGAAACTCCCCCTGTTCAGTCCTCTTCTGCTCAGCATGTTTTCATCTCAATGTTTTCCATACCATGAACGCATCTGACTCTAGAAGGCATCCGAAGTTGCGCACCCCTATTTGAAACAGGGTTTTTGATTCTGTGTATTTTATGATAGAACCAACGGTCAATGTAACCTCACCTATACCATGTTTGGTCTCTATAAATTAGTACTTTGAATATCGAAATGATTGTGTACATGATATGTCGATAGCTGCACAACATATTAGTATTACAAGAATTGTTCTTATTTTCTTCATCAGAAACAAATCCAGCTGCACATGCAAATGAGCACAATTAAAACAAAGACTCATAAATCATCCCAGCAGAGGAAACTCCCGCTTAGAAATCCCCCCTTTCTTATTGGTTGAGCCAATACACAAGCCCTCTTCTCTTGACCTTCTCGGTACGTTCAGGGTGCCATGCTGTCCTGTGTGGCTTCAGCAGTCCCTAGGGTAGCAGGCTTTGACTCACAACCAGCCATGTGCTCATTCAGGAGAGAGAGGACTCTCTCAACCACAACAGAATCAAGGACAACCTCAGGAGTTTGGCACAATGTCTTCTTTCAAAGCAGAAGAAGTCCATCACAACTCCTACCATTTGCTCTGCGTTTTCTCTTCGGCCCAGGGCCGGAAGGCCACAATCAGCACTCCAGCCATGAGAACAGAGTCGAACTAACCATGCAAGTTCATCATATCTTCTTCATCCAACGGAGAAGAAAACGATTGCAACTTCAACATTTGACACTCACGGAAACCAGTAACCACTTTAATTTTCAACAACTTCAAGAATTCTTCAAGTGGCTTGAATTTCATCCGAGACTGCTTGTCTTCTTGCCCTTCCTCCTCGTTCTTCTCCTCCTCCTCGTTCTTCTTCTCCTCCTCCTCCTCCTCCTCTTCCTCCTCCTATTCCTCCTACTCTTCCTCTTCCTCCTCCTGTACCTCTTCCTCTCCCTCCTCGACCTATTGCTTAATTTCTCTGTGGAGCCATTGTTCCAAAACTCAGTAAACTGATTTTTATCTTTTATAAAAGATTGTATAACCTTTTATCTGTCTATTGAAGGATCTGACTGATGTGTGTTCAATTTTGACTCTTAGTGTTTTCACCTGGGTAATTGTGTGCCAACTGAGCTGAAGCTGTGCTGACTTGAGTGAACGATTTTGAATGCTAGTGCTTTCTAAATGACCACGTGGTGTAGGCAATGAGAAATTAAGGGATTTGTGTGTAGAGTTTTGCTGTGACAGTTCAACAAATCTGACTAATGTGTCAAACCAGGGGAATAGTGTTCATAGTTCAGTGAAATGGGTGTGCTTTTTGATAAATGGCATTATGGTTTTGAAATTTTAGTTCAAAAGCCTGGTTATAGTGTTTAAGCAATCGAGAAAAACTGTAATTGATTACATACTATAATTTATTAGGACCTCCAACACTGTAAATTCTGCGACGAATGGATTGCCTCGTCGAATGCATCGTCCAACAGGGTCAATTTCCTGCAGAATTTGGCGGACCCTCCACCGCTGAATGCGGAATCCCCTTGAGCGAAGACTTCCCCTGACACATGTTTCACCAGCATTTGGAGTGTTCTCTAGAATTTGCCTAATAATTAAAGTCAGATTCAAATCTGACAATGAGCTGTATTCAATCGATGGAATGGAAAGATGTTGCCTGTGACGAAATAAAGTCTGCCGGTCTATTCCAAACAGAAAAGTATTCCCTGCCAGCTATAACCCAGATCCAAGCAGTGGTTAATCTGATCCGCTGTCAAATCATACCGTGGGCGACCAGCAGTGCCACTGTTAACTGTTAGGAGGACGATGCAATGTTAGGTGTCTTGTAATATTTGGCTGTTAAACTGCTGCAGAAATAAATTGAGATTATGATATAATGACTCCAGAACAATAATGCATTCTTCAGACCCCTGGCTTCCCGCACGAGTAACTACATTTGTAATTGAATGCACTGTCCGTGTGTCACAATGTGGTTGAGACAAGGAAGAAGCAGGATCCACTTGCAGCACACTTTATTAAACAAACTTCAAACTTGACAAGGACTCAGACAGGGAACAGGACTCAGGAACAGAACAACCAGCATCAACGTTACAACATCAGGAACTCACAAGGACTGGACTGAAACACAAGGGCAAACAAGCTAAACAAGATGACAAGGGGGCGTGGTTAATCGGGGACACCTGGGAAGACTAATAGAGATAACGGGGAGCGGGAAACAGGACTAAACCAAAAACACAAAGAACGGGGAAACAGAGAATTCATAACACCGTGCATGGTGGTCTAGTTCAGTAAAGTATGGGATTGCAGGGTCAGTTTGTAAACATTCTATACACCGAAGGACACACGAAAGAAAATTAAATTTTTTGCAATAACTCACGAGTGATCACATACGAAAAAGCCTATTGTAAAGAATAACAACAAATACCTCATTCTTTAAACAAGTTTGGAAGGAGCCATAAGTGGAGACTATTTGAGCTCTAACTTCCGGTTGCAATGAAACGACTTCCCGACACACTAAAAATGTTGTTGCTCTCTCACACGCGAGAATGTTTTGAAAGTGCAGTGTTTGTGCAGGTACAACAGTACGTGGGCAATTACAGGGTATATGCAAGGACTTTCTATGTAACCGCATGTTTCATACGCACAAATACATGTATGCGCAGATGTTTTATATGCATTATATGTCTTATGAAAGTTATATGTCTCATATTATGATTTACTCATGAAAGTGGCCACTTTCGCATTTTTCTTATACAACGTAATTATATGAATTAAGTATGAATCAAACAAACAATATATATGCTGTTTATAAGGAAAGTGCATGGCAAAGTATGTTTTTCATATATGTTCCATATAATTTTTGCATTTTTAATTACTATGCAAAACATGTCTTAGTTATAAAGACACATCAATTTTATATATTAATATTTACAATTACACATATCTTTCTTGTGCGTAAAGTATATCTAATTTAAACGTAAACTATGCTTTCTTTATATGTTTTTTATAAGTTTGTTATATGTCAGCCAAGTAACATGACAGTATGTATAAAAGCATATACTTTTTATATATGAATATATACCATTCTATATAAGTTTTTTGTATATGTCTATTAGTATTTTCATGTAAACTATGCTTTCTTTATATTTTTAAAATAAAATTCTTATGTCAGTCAATGAACATAGCAGCATTAAAAACATACTTTCTATGTATGAAATTATATAATTTCATATGAGTTTCTACAGTCAAAAACATTTGATGAAGCGGAGTTAAAACTGGCAAGGCGTGGTTTTGTCAGGCTCTTGCTCTGTAAAAGTTTTATTGTGCTTTAGTTTTGGCTTCGGGTTCTGTCTGTCTTGTCTCTTGTTCCAGACCTGTCCTGCTAAGCAGAGCGTCCCTGACTGCTTTCTCCCTTTTGCTATGGAGCAAGCCTAGTGCTGAGTCTGAGATCCCTGTGTGCCTTGCTGTTGTACTTGGATTTCCTGTCTGGTTACTGTTGGTATTCTCTGGTCTCACTCTGCTCTGCCATTGCTACTCTCCAGCCTACAGACATCTTCTGCAATTATCAACGGCAGCTCGGCTAGCTTCACCTGCTGTCTTTGTGTCATCCTTGCCTATTGTTTGGACTGTTCACCTCTCCCACCACTTTGTGTCGTCTGTCTGTCAATAAATCTGTTAACTCACATTCTGCATTTGAGTCATCCTTCATAGACCCGTGACAGGTTTGGTCAACACCCAGATCAACTACTTTCTACCACACAATGACATAAATGCAGTCCGAATACATCTGTAATATTAAAAACAAAGCTGTTAGGATATCTTTTCAATAGTCTTTATTAACAGTTAAACACTTCTGTGATTACAGTGCTGACAGCAGTAAACCCTAATCCTAAGAACAATGTTTTCAAATATTACATTTAAATGAACTTGTGACTACATAGGAATATCTTTCACAATTTGATATTTTCACACACTACAAGCCTGCATACAAACCTGAGGAGCACATGCTTATCCTATTCCTATTCTAACATGGGAACAGTGTCACCAACAACTAAACATTGTCAATACAAACAGGTGTATTCACATTCAAGGAATGAGGCATGGGGCTTAAAGCTGCTGTCCGTAACTTTTTTAAGTTAAAAATAATCCAAATTAATTATAAAAAAAAAAACATCTTCAGCCAGTGTTCAAAACTATCTGCTTGCCATAGCTAGATTCAAAACGGTTAGCTTGTAATAATGATTTTAATTCCAGTGGTACTGGTGGGTTTTCGCGGGAAATTCGAGCATGTCTTTGCGTCATTACGTCACATCTGTACACATAAAGAAGGAGTTTCGGCTAGCCGGCTATACTGCGCGTGACGAGATGTAGAGATAGGCTTTTCTCTCAGCACTTTACATGATTAAACTTATGGCGGATCCGGAAAGATCCAGACAACAATCATCAGTGTCAACTGGAGATTAACCAGTTATAAAACCCAAAAGACTTCGTACTTCGGATTTAAAGTGGAAAGAGAAAGAAACTGTCTCATGCGAACACAAGGATACACATCGGTGGGGCTTTTGAAAGGTGCGTGAACTCCCGAAGGGGTTCGAAACGGAAGAAGAGACAGCTTTTTCTGCTGAACAAGTAAGACATTTCAATAGTTCAATCGTGTAACAGTGCGTTTTCTTAACTCACACAGTTATGGAGTTTCCTTTGTTGTGCCTTTCTCGTTTAGCTATTATGGAGAATATGAATTCTGAACTACACAGGTAATCATAAAACACATTAAATTACGTTAGTCACGCAATGCTGATGTTGTTAACATGAACAATTTGAGAAAAAAGTAGGCTATGATTTGCACGGTTGCTGTAAATCGCGTTGATTAAATCTAACGATCGCTTGTCATGTCGAATGCTTTTCCCCCCTTAGTTGATCAGAACAAAAATGGATGTTACTTACTTGTTCAGAAGACATTTTCCGGTGAAAATTCTTATGTTGGTCAAGCTTTCAAAAAGTGAATCTGTGATTCTGAATGACAGTATCCACACAGCGCGGTGATTGACAGCAGCACTCGCCTCAAAGCACTGTGTTCATCCGCGCTGTTTCATGCCGATTTACAACCCACGTAAAGATGATAATTCCGCGAATCACTGCAGTTACAGATTTCGAACAGAGATGGCGACAAAAAGGGAAAAAGCTACGGACTGCAGCTTTAAGTGCAATCAATCGCTCTGAGCATAATGCTAATACTCCCTACTACTGTTTACTTAGATATTTTGAGTATACTCGATTTTGAAATTGCAAAGTACACAAACAAAAATATTTTAGAATGTAAACTTAAAATGCCTTAATGCCTTACATATATGCCAGTTTTGTTCTTCTGCACACTGGATACCTCAGAATAAACAGGCACTAAGCAGTAAATACTTTCAGTAGACAGTAGTCAGAACCTGTTTTGCCCCAGGGCCAAGGACTATGTGACACACCTGTGTGAAACTCAGAGCAAACAAAACAGTTTAATGTGGAGTTGTGTACACACCAAAATTTGTACTTTTTGACCGGAGTTCTGTAATCTTGGCATTGATCGTACTTCCAATGCTGGAAAGCTCCGTCCCTGGCCACTTCTCAATAGTTGCACCTAAACATGAACAAAAAAAACAATGCAAAAATTATTACAGTAGGCTGGAATCAGGAAACACACAAAAGCAGAGACTATTGGTCAAACACCCATTTAAAAGAAGAAAACATACTGTAAATGGTATCCAATTTATTTTTGTCTAATGGTTGACGAGCCTCTCCTCCGCCTCGTTTGTTCCCCCGAAGATTGCTCACCAGCAGTATTTCCACTGGAAAGACTGCGGTGAGCAGATGCCTCACATAGACTGTTGCCGAATTGGCATTGAGGGCATAGGCCCACGCCAGCTTCTCAACCATGACTCCGGTCCCAGGATGGATCTCAACCTGGACACAAGGTGAGCATTAAAGTTTAAAATACCAGTATGTCTGACTTCTTCAGCCCAACAGACTTTAGACATATAAGCACATTAGATCTGCCATACTCATTACTTTACACTGTAATTACTTGTTTAATCAGTCCCTCCAGAAAAACGCGGTTATGCGATCGCTGAATTCAATGCATAATCAGCCAAAGTCCGCATATTTATGCGGGGGCCGCATTTTTTCAAATACTCCGGAATTTTGCAGCATAAATTGCTGATTTCCGCGCAAAATATGCGGGGCTTGCATGATTCACATTCCCCGCATTTTCGTCGCAAAAAAGTCACATATATCTTAGCATAAAGTTGGAAAATGTTGCGTTTGCTTCACACAAGAGCAGCCGTTTCCCCCTGTTGCCATGGGAACGTTATGAAGTGACGTAATTACGTGACGTGAACATCATCGAAAAGCTGTAAAACAGGAGCACACTTTATTTTTAAATATTTCATTTATTCATTTTTACTGAAGTTGTAGCATATTCCTCTAGTAAAGCTACAGAACTTGTTTGACTCATCAATGTTTTGTAAGTTTGATGTGTTTATTAAGGTCTTGTCTTGTAACGCATTGTGTCGGGAAGAAAAATAGGGATAGCTCACAGCTGAAGTTATTGCAGAGGCCAGACAGACTCACGGAGGCGATTGGCATCTCACAACCATGGGCGGCGCTAGGGAGGGGCTAGCAGGTGCTTCAATACCCCCAAGAAAGACCAAGAAAGGGGGGTTGAGGGTTGGGGTATATGTACAGCTTGTAACGACTGGAAATAAGGTATGGCCCCTTTAAGAGCTATGTGCTCCCTGTTGAACTGTCGGCAGTATTGTATTGTATGTGCCTTGGGCCTCGAACACCCCTTTTACTGTCAATGCGAACACCCCATGTATGCGGGTAATTTCTGTTTGATGCTAATTTTTATCTTATTTTACTAAGTAACGATGTGGGCGGTAGAACGTGTGACAGACAGTTAGGCTACACGAGTTAGATTTGGGAATAAAGTGCGAGTTGTGAGATGCCAATCGCCTCCGTGTGTCTGTCTGGCCTCTGCATGCAATAACTTCAGTTGTGAGCTATCCAGTGGCGGCTCCTGCAAGATCTCTCAGGGGGGGCAAATGTTTGGATGATTGATAAGGACAAGGTCCACCCATGCAATGGATAAATAAACAGCTTAAGCATGTAAAGGCAACTTCACTTTAATATTAATGACAAATAAAGTGACTTACAATAAATCTTCTTGTTTCTATACTCACTTTTATTACACTTATTACATCACATTACTCACTTAAAGAGATCATTTTCATTTTTGGGTGAACTATGTCAGTAATTACTCACCCTCATGTTGTCCCAACCCCGTCAGACCTTCGTTCATCTTCGGAACACAAATTTAGATATTTTTTTATTAAATCTGAGAGCTGGATCACTCCTCCATAGGCTTCTAAAGGACTGAAATGGACTATATTAACAATCTCTTAAACAACTTTTCTGGGCCAACAAGTTTCAGTCCTTTAGATTACTACGACGGCTGAATGGTATTTCTTTTAATGCCACGATAGAATTAATAACTGCGTTCGCCATGACGTTGTTCAAGTTCAACTGTCTGTAGCCACAACTCGCGAGATGTCCCAACAGTCTCTCTCGCTCTGTTTTTTTTTTTTTTTTTTTAAGAAATTGAATTTTATCAATTTGATGAAGATAATAAAGTTGTGTTTCATTTTTTATTGTTGTTGTTTAAATTCAAAATTGTTTTATTGTTTGTCACTTAATCTTAAAGATTTTTAATAGTGTATGTTCCCACCAATCGCTGCACAAGTTAAGGATACGTATGATGATGTAAGCACGTTAGTGCGAGCCCTCCCGGAACACATAGAGAATGCATTGCAGTGCCTGCAGTTCGAAAAAAAACATCTTTGAATGTAAGTCTATGGGAACACTCTGGGCGATTCTCAGCCAGAGTGAAATCGCCCAAAAAGAGGCGGTACTCCACAGAACGTGACATGACGCTGATTGGACTATATCCAGAGGTTGTGACGGCTAGCGTAACTCTGTCTGTGGTGAATGAGATTGTAAATGTGATTCACACTTTGGTGGTGCGTCGCCCAATCGCCCTAATAAAGAAACCGCCCTTGGAGCTATCCCTAATCTTCCTGAAGCAACGCGTTACAAACTGTACTTCAGTTTCATTGCGGGGACACCACCTTCACCTGCCATCATGTCTATCGGCTCGCTTTCGGGTTAAACTTTCCGCGACTGCGCAACTGGGTTATAGGTTGCCAGGTTGAGGTGACAAACGGGTTGAAATTGTAAATGGTCTGTGGATTGTGTGAATATAATGCATTTAATACAATCTGGCAACTGGTCAACATTAGACAAACATATTGGTCCGATTATTCATAAAGGAGTTTGGGCCATGCAAATTACGGGAGTTTCCCGGGAGAAATAACAAACCGGGAGGGGTCCGGGAGATAGGGCTAAAAAACGGGAGAAACCCGGGAAAAACGGGAGTGTTGACAGGTATGCGTTAAGTTCTGCCAGGAAGACTCAATTGCTACGTCACTTATTACCTTCTCATCTATCCAATCGTGTCTAATACTTGCGGTATAAAAGACCAGTACTTACACATGTCTGAGTTCGCAGATGCTGACGCTTTCATTCACCTCCATCCTCCCCACCACCACCAGGATGGTCCCTTCCTATACCTCACAGGGGGTCGTCTGCGCCCCTGCCTTCGTCTTCAGGCAGGAAATGCAGAGTCCGGACCCTCGGATTGCGAGCTATGGACGGGGCCTACGCCAAAGAACTTTATTGCTTGCTGGGCTATCAATAAATGTATTTATTGTTACAGTATTTATTCTCCCGAGTCTTTCTGGTAGAACTATAACATAAAAACCACATAGTACTTGTGTTTGTGTGAATTCGAGTAAGTTAGTAACTCTTAAGTTAGTAACTCTTAATTTACCACTAACAAAAATGACAGTGCCTCTGTAGTGAGGCCAGCCTCCTCGTTTTTTCTTCCCATGGCGCCATTCAATTACGGCTGAGTAGGTGGCAAAGGGATTCCCATCCTGGTCCATCCTAGAATCATCATACCAGGGGGTATGGCATCAGTTTTTATGTCACTGAGCTTCCCAAAATCACAGAACTTCCCATCCAACGTTACACTTGTGTTATTATCATATAAATATTATTAAAAATAAGGATAATTAACGTTAACTTAACTAATCTTGCTAAAATGCACCACTTTGGGTAATAGCTGAAAGTGACTGTGAGCTAACTTAATTTAGCTAACCTTAGCTACAACTGTAACATGTAATGTTAAACCAGTTAACGTTCGTCATAAAAAAATCAGTTGTTACTTAAATAAATGTATTTCAAATTTAAGCTCAAACATTGAAGCTTAAATCGTAATGTTAACTCCAGATTCACCAAACTATGACGTCTGTTGGCCGTTCGTCGGTCGTGATTCAAAAGATGCCTTCTTTTTCAACCTTCTACTTTTTTCCCTCCATGTCCCTATACGGTGTTCTGCAGTGTACTCGGTCTCTCTCTCTCTATCGCTATCTATCTAGCGGCCCTGCGCATGCACATTACCCACAACCTCGCACTGCTCTGTAGTCATTATTTTCGAGGAACGGCAACGTTAGCTAGCTGAAGTTTCCGGTAGCTTTCTAGCGGTAAAATGGTCACATCGTGTTGACAAGAACATTAGCTAGCTTTACCAGCAACCCTAGTAGACATTAATACTGGTAACTATGTCTAAAAGAAAGCACAACGTTACTGCTAACACGAAAGAAAAGGTTTGGTTGAGAGAAAATGTTCCTATATGTACTTTGACAAGATGGAAGAAAAGGTTTGTGCTAAATTACACCTGTTTCCTAATCCAGCTCGTAACTTCTGGTTAAGGTTGCAGTGATTCGTTCCCAGTTAACGTTAGTTACCGTAACGTTACTGTCCACTGTTTCTTTAGGAAAATCAACAGAACTCACTGACATCGAAAAACATACTGCGCATACATGTAAGTGTCATCCGGTTCATGTCCTCTTGATCTTATTAGTGATAGTTACATTGTTAAAGTTATGTAGCTTATACAATGATACTTATTACTAACTATATTACCTTTGCATTTAAAATATATTTGCAGCTCATATCTGTTGTGAACAACTTTGATGTGTGAAATTCCTATGTGATTGTATCGCATTTCTGTGTTTTTAAAGGGATAGTTCACTTTGAAATGAATTTTTGATATGTTTTAGCTTACCTCAAGGGCATCCAAGATGTCTTGGAGGGCGCGGGCGCTTCTGTCTGCGCAAGTGCCGGAAAGCCCCGGAAGTGATCTCTCGCGTGTGTACTCCTGTCTATCTAATAAGTTGTTCATTTGTATCCTTCCTAGGAAAGTGATGAAGATTCCCAAAGAGAAGAGCAGAGTGCAGAACCTTTCACATTGACGCAGGTGAGACAAAACTACAGTATTCTCTCTCTTTATTTATATGTATCTCTCTGTCCCTTACCCCTTTTCCACCAAGGCAGAGCTGTTGCTGGTTCGGAGCCAGAGCCTAGTTTCAAATCGGTTCTTTGTTTTTCGACCACCAAAGCACCAGCTCCGATCCAGTAAAAGTGGTTCTTAAGTAGCACCAAATCATTGCTGGTCTAGAAGTAAGAACCGCTTACGTCAGCGGCTGGGGGCGGGGTTACCGTGACCAACAAGATGAACAGAAACTTGTGACCGCCATTTTTGAATTAGCAGATAAACACGATGGACGCGATTAAACAAAAACAGTTGTGGTCAGAGGAGGAAACAAGCTGCTTTATTGCACTCTGGTCCTCTGCAGAAGTCCAGGGTAAGTTAGACGGGGCTTCGCGGACAAAACCGGTTTTGCAGCAAATTCAGCGAGAGATGGCTGTAGCGGGGTTCGACCGGAACCTCCAACAGATAAGCAACAAACTAAAAAAACTAAAGAAGGACTACAGGGACCAAAAAAAGGACCTCGGTCGAAGCGGCAATGGTCGCCCTCGTCAAAACCCACATTTCGACGTTCTCGACTCTGTTCTCGGCGATAGGCCGGCATGCCAGGTGACCGGGGCGCTGAACTCGGCAACAATAATGCTCGAGTCAATGGTGGATGATTCGCTACAGCAAAGTTGCACCGATCCTGGTAAGTTCTGTTTTTAGTTATTTTACTTGTTCCTAGCATGTTTCTTAGCCGTTTAGTGAGGTTCTAATTTCTTACATCAGTGTTTGCAATGTGGCTAGCTAGGATTGTATTATCTGTGATTTCATTGTATAAAGTAGCACAGAACAGTAAAGTGTAATGGACAATATTTTTTAAAACACTGTCTTGTTTTTTAATTTTTTTTTATAGAACTGTCTGCCATCACCGACCGTGATGATGACAACGTTGAGTTGCCGCCCAAGAATCACACCCTAGGTGAACTAACCCTTTAACTTAATGAACAGCAATACAAAATGCTTTGATATGTAACAATTACATTTTATTACCTTAAACAAAAAGCAAAAGTCTAGAAAATACTTAAAAAAAGTTTAAAATAGAATATAAAGTCAATCTGACATTAACATTAGCTATATACAATATAATGTTGATGCTTTTTTATGGACATGAGCAAAATCTGAAGTGATAGTGATGTAGTATGATGCTATACATATTTTTATATAACTAATATAGCAGATGCATACCCGTAATTCCCTGCAGAAAACCATTATTTGCAATGCTATGACAACACATTGATGATCTGTCATCTGCTATTATTGTTGTACACAGGAAAAAGGAAGAGAGACAGTACCTCAGAACTGGTGCAATATTTGGAAAGGGCAGATGAGAGGTTTTTGCAGCACAGCAAAGAAATGGACGATGCCTTGCGTCAGGACATGAGAGCGGACACACAGTCTCCGCTTGGACTCATGGGGCGCATGGTGGCCGTAATGGAGGCACAAGTGCAAAAATGATTGCAAATATACCACCACAGTATTTTTGGTTGCTGCTTTTTATGTCAATTTTTTTTTATATTTAAAATAACTATTTACAATTTTTTTCACTTACTGCACTACAAGTTTTATAAAGATTTGTATTGTTGTTTTTGTTTAAATAAACATGTTTATTAATACAAATGTCTGTTTCAGTTTCTTTAACACTTAGGCAAATATCGTATATGGTTTGTTTGTTTGTTTTAAATGCGATTTGGTGTATTTTCATAAATAATATGTATATTAAACATGTTAATCAGGTGAAGCGATTAGCTGAATATAAAATTTCAACATTAAATATGACTAAAATCCAAATTAGTTCATGATTGGAAGTTAATAAAAACTTGGTGGTTTAAAGTGAGTTGAGGAAAAGGGTAATATTAATATTTTAAATTGTGTTAAGTAGTTTGGTGCTAATTGTAGCTCTAATCCACCTGTCGGGCATGAGCTATATCTATTTCACAATATAATTTGTTACAAGAATTCACAATATTTGGTTTGTTTTCTAGAAAGGCTTCAGATAATAGGTGGATAGTGGGCTTGAAGTGGAGCTGATGGCAAGCCATAATGCCTGAATAAAGGCTATAATGGTTGAATTCAGACAAAAGAATGTCTCATGCCGGTCAGAAGTGTGAAAGGGTCGTTGATTGAGGACCATAAAGCAAGAATTGAGCAGTTCTCCTGGCCAGACATTAGTCAAGTAGGTGTTTACAGGGCAATAAAATGGCTTATGAAATGATTCACAAAATGCATAGGTTTAGAGATAATTGTCATGATTCTGCCCTCGTGTCCTTGATTTTCTCTAGTCTTGAGGCAGGATCATGACAGAATCATGTTTTGTGTGCACGCACATGGTCTTGTGTTTTGGGCCATGTGCTTGTGTTGTCTCGTTATGTTACTCCTCCCCCTTGTTACCCTCGTCTTGTCATTATTGTCTAGTCAGCTTCACCTGTCTGTGTCATTATTGTTCCCCTATTTTATCCCCTTGTGTTTGCTTGTCCTGTGCCGGTTCATTGTTGTACATTGTGAGATTCTACCCGTGAGTACCTTGTCTAAGTAGAAAGTCTTGTATTGTTCTTGATCTAGGATTTGCTGTCTGTTAGTCTAGTTTTGTCAAGTGTTTTCTAGTTTAGTATTCCCTCGTTCGTATTGTCTTTATTTTGCCCCCTCGTGGGTTTTGTTTTCCCCTGTTTTTCTGTTATAATAAACGTTGTGTAATTGTCTGCGCTTGGGTTATTCTGCTATCATCATAACAATATTAGGGTTTATTCAATGGATAAGAATATAATACAATTTATGGAAGTGCAGATGTCATCAAACACAAACGGCAGTGTTACAAAAATATGGCATTCGTGTATTTAAAGAATCACTCATTCCCTCCGTTAAAATGCATCATTAATGCAGCTCTGATGTCAGCCCCTTCGGTGTTCGCACGCTCAGGTAATGTCTGAACAGGAGGCTCAATGTTTAAACAGGAGGCTCAATGTTTAGAGTCCTGTCTGGGTGCTCTTCAGTGAAATTATCACCATGTTCCTCACAAATGTTATGGAGCACACAGCAGGTCAGTGCAATCCTCTTGCTCAGCTCCAGCTTGCAGTCATTTCTTTTTATGAGGCACGTCCATCGTCCTTTTAATCTCCCAAAAGACATCTCCACAACCGATCGTGCACTGCTCAGCCTGTAATTGTAGGTGTGCTGTTCAGTGGTCAGTCTGCCAGTGTCGGAAAAGGGCTTCATGAGCCAATTCTGCATGGGGTATGCCGGATCACCGATCAGGTAATGTCCAACATCACAGCCAGAGATGGTCACTTTGTTTTGCCCAAGTAATTCCCCGTCACTTAGGGCCTCCCACAAATGTGACTGTCGTAGCACTCGGGCGTCATGCACACTCCCTGGATAGCCAACACAAACATCCCAGAAAAGACCTTTGCCATCCACAACTGCTTGCAGAACAAAAGAATGCCAGCCTTTACGATTGAAATAGTCTCGTGGATAGTCCTCTGGTGCAATGATTGGAATGTGGCTGCCATCAATTGCACCCACACACTGTGGAACTCTCCAACGATTATTAAAGAAAGTTGCCATTTCTAACAACTTTTCAGCATCAGGAAATCTTATGTGGATGGGAAGGAGCACCTTGATGACTGTGTTGCAGAATTCCTGAACACAATTAAATACAGCGCTGAGGCCTACCCCAAAAAGATGGCTGATTGTCCTGTATTCACCACCCGTGGCCAGTTTCCAGATGGCAATTGCCACACGCTTTCGGATTGGGACACACAAACGGTAGTTTGTGTTCCTTCTCCCCATGGCATGCTTGACCTGACTGCAGATGTACTCAAACAATTCTGGGGATACTCGGAAATTCTGCATGAATTGTAACAGGGTGAAATCCGGAACAATTGTGTCCCACCAGTGGCCAGATCGTGGGTATGCCCACATTACAGGTGGCCTCCGCCTTGCCTTCAGCTGCAAGATTGCCTGTAAAGATAAAAAAATATAAATATAAATATATATATATATACTGTATATATAGGTTTCATTTATGGGCAATAGGGTTTATGTATATTTTCTATCAAGTATACAAGTACAGTATAAATACTATAAAAACAGTTGAGCTGTAGCAGTGAAGCGTTTATTAATTCATCTATAAGTACCACTTAAAAGACAGGGCTACTTTATTTATAAGGTTTTTTTCCAGTCTTTTTAGGGTCATACATTGTCTTTTCAGACAACTTATTTTCATAGCCTTCTTGTCCAGTGAAAACCATAAAACCAATCTAAATTTGGACATTTTTAATAGGCTACACATTACAGCTGCAGTAATACTAATAAAAAACCATAATATAGCATATAATAAAACAACACTGACAGTGGACACATTTTTCTGCAGATTATCTAGTTTTAGTTTTATTACTGTGAGTGGTTTTTGCGTTATAGCTCACACATACATACGAGATTTCACAAAACAGCGTCGGAAAACTTATTCAACCAATGCTTAATACATTTTAATTCGGCTGCAATGTGATCGATTATCAGCAAAATCGATGCTAGGAGGTTAGCAACATGCTGAGGCTAAAATATAAATCTCAGGCTAAAGTCGGCATCTTATTGTTAAAAATAAATGTTATGTACATACCGTTACTCTCGCTAGTAATCTCCGTCTGTACAAATAAAGGCGAGCCACGCGAACACGTTGGATCCGCCGTGTTTGGATGCCGATGCAGGTCCGCAAAGCCATGAACATCAGTAGCAAAGCAACGTCCGCCATTGTTTATTGGTGTGTTTGTGTTTGGCGCCACCGCGCTAACGTTGCTGGGAAAGATGAGACGTATACAGTGACGTAAGACCTGGCTCTGTGCTGGCTCTTTAGCCTGTGGAAAAGCAAACCGGTTCTTTGGAGGCTCATCAGTCGAACCAACTCCGAACCGGCACTACCTCTAGCTCTGAACCAGCACCTGGTTCTTGTTGGTGGAAAAGGGGTATCTCTCTCTCTATCACTCTATCTATCTAACAAGTTGTTGATTTGTGTCCTTCCTAGGAAAGTGATGAAGATGCCCAAGGAGAAGAGCAGAGTGGAGAACCTTTCACATTGGCACAGGTGAGACAAAACTACAGTATTCTCTCTCTTGCTCTCTCTCTCTCTCTCTCTCTCTCTCTCTCTCTCTCTCTCTCTCTCTCTCTCTCTCTCTCTCTCTCTCTCACTATCTATCTATCTATCTATCTATCTATCTAACAAGTTGTTGATTTGTGTCCTTCCTAGTAAGTGATGAAGATGCCCAAGTAGAAGAGCAGAGTGGAGAACCTTTCACATTGGCACAGGTGAGACAAAACTACAGTATTCTGTC
The DNA here is from genome assembly GCF_029890125.1 of Rhinichthys klamathensis goyatoka. Taxonomy (NCBI): domain Eukaryota; kingdom Metazoa; phylum Chordata; class Actinopteri; order Cypriniformes; family Leuciscidae; genus Rhinichthys; species Rhinichthys klamathensis. Next base: position 16,549,017 of record NW_026606564.1, read on the forward strand.
TCTCTATTTATATAGAGCAAAGATGGCTGTGTACATGAGTAGACGTAATAAGGTTGAAGGATCTACAGATGATGATGCTGTTTTTGTATTTGTCAAAATGTTGAAATCGCATGTAAGAACAGACTTTAATTATTACAGTTTGATGAATGATCTTGGAAAATTGTCCAATATTTGGTGTCACAAGGATGTTGTCACAGTCATCGTCTGCACCTTTCTGTCTTCGTCATCTTCACTACACTTCCCAGCATCCTCTTGTCTCCACACCTGAACTCACTCCCTCATTATCCACCTGTCCCTCGTCGTCATCATCTGTGTCACCTGTCTTCACCTCGTTAGTGTTCATTTGGACTTGTATTTAGTTCTCTCTGTTCAGTCTGTCTTTGTCGGTTCTTGTAAATGTTTTGGTGTTGTTGTGAGTGTTCCTGCCTGTCTTCCTGCCTGTCTTCCTGCCTGTCTTCCTGCCTGCACCTGTTTATTGTGTTATTATAAGTAAATCGTTGGAATTGAAGCCTTTCTGACTCAGCCTCCTTCTTCACCTGCACCACACCGTGACAGAAGAACCGACCAAGGAAAAGAAAATGAGTTGGGAACTCGCTGGACAGATCGCGGCGGTGGCTCAAGGTAGCCGCGATCTGTTCGAATACACGGAGAGGTTTTGTCTCCTTGCTGTCACCTGCCCCTTGAGCGACGAGACGATCAAGGCGTGCTACCGGCTAGGGGCTGAGAGGGTCGATCCAAGGGAGCTCCCAGATCTCTTCAGTCTGGACTGGAGAGAGGCACTCTCCAGTTGTTTGGAGAGCTTCCTCCCTTGGCACGCCATGACAACACCTGATCTGCACGTCACCTCTCCTGTGTTCATCCCCGGTCCGGAGACCGTCCAGCCAGAGCCCGCTGATCCTGCGCCAGAGCCCGCTGATCCTGCGCCAGAGCCCGCTGATCCTGCGCCAGAGCCCGCTGATCCTGCGCCAGAGCCCGCTGATCCTGCGCCAGAGCCCGCTGATCCTGCGCCAGAGCCCGCTGATCCTGCGCCAGAGCCCGCTGATCCTGCGCCAGAGCCCGCTGATCCTGCGCCAGAGCCCGCTCATCCCGTCCAGCCCTGAGCTTCCTTCGCCGCTGGTCCCGTCCAGCCCAGAGCTTCCTTCGCCGCTGGTCCCGTCCAGCCCAGAGCTTCCTTCGCCGCTGGTCCCGTCCAGCCCAGAGCTTCCTTCGCCGCTGGTCCCGTCCAGCCCAGAGCTTCCTTCGCCGCTGGTCCCGTCCAGCCCAGAGCTTCCTTCGCCGCTGGTCCCGTCCAGCTCTAAGCCCTCTTCACCGCTGGTCCCGCCCAGCTCAAAGCCCTCTTCACCGCTGGTTCCGCCCAGCTCAAAGCCCACTTCACCGCTGGTTCTGCCCAGCTCAAAGCCCACTTCACCGCTGGTTCCGCCCAGCTCAAAACCTTCGCCACTGGTCCTGTACAGCAAAGAGCCCTCACCGCTTGCCCAGCCAGAGACTGTTAACGTCCCGTCTGCCCAGCCAGAGACTGTTAACGTCCCGTCTGCCCAACCAGAGACTGTTAACGTCCCGTTTGCCCAGCCTGAGGTGGTTTACGGCACGTCTGCCCAGCCTGTCACAGAGCCTGTCCCTCATCCAGTCACTCTTCCCAAGAATTTTTTTGGGGGGGCCATAGGTCTCCGCCATGGCCGCCCGAAGGGTCTCCATCGCCATGGCCGCCCGAAGGGTCCTCACCACGATGGCCACCCGAAGGGTCCTCTCCGCCATGGCCGCCCGAAGGGTCCTCACCACCATGGCCACCCGAAGGGTCCTCTCCGCCATGGCCGCCCGAAGGTTCGTCTGCTCCGCCCTGGCCACGCCCACGTCCTGCTCCGCCCTGGCCACGCCCACGTACTGCTCCGCCATGGCCGCCTGGTCCATCCTGGAGTCCATCCTCCTGCACCCGGTCCACCTTCCCGTTACGGACTCCAGGATGCCCACCCTCCCACCCCTGTTCTAAGGCGTGAGGTCACGCCTACCGGGAGGGGGGAGTAATGTCACAGTCATCGTCTGCACCTTTCTGTCTTCGTCATCTTCACTACACTTCCCAGCATCCTCTTGTCTCCACACCTGAACTCACTCCCTCATTATCCACCTGTCCCTCGTCATCATCATCTGTGTCACCTGTCTTCACCTCGTTAGTGTTCATTTGGACTTGTATTTAGTTCTCTCTGTTCAGTCTGTCTTTGTCGGTTCTTGTAAATGTTTTGGTGTTGTTGTGAGTGTTCCTGCCTGCACCTGTTTATTGTTTTATTATAAGTAAATCGTTGGAATTGAAGCCTTTCTGACTCAGCCTCCTTCTTCACCTGCACCACACCGTGACAGATGTGCTCTGCTCTGTTGAGCCCAGAGCTTCCTTCGCCGCTGGTCCCGTCCAGCCCAGAGCTTCCTTCGCCCCGTCCAGCCCAGAGCTTCCTTCGCCGCTGGTCCCGTCCAGCTCTAAGCCCTCTTCACCGCTGGTTCCGCCCAGCTCAAAGCCCTCTTCAATATTGTTTAAAAAGGAGATTAACTGAGTTGAAACGATTGTTTTCTAAAATTTTAGATAAAAATGGCAGCTTGGGAATGGGTCTAAAATTATTTAAATCAGAGACCTGCTGAAACTTCTAAAGTTACATTCTGCTGGGACAAATGCAGTACCAGCAAGCAAGTATTTTTTGGAGAAACCATTATCTGGTATTATAGATCAATTAAAACGCCATCATTACTGCAGAGTATGTACTAAGTACCTTGACACTTCACAATCACAAGAAGAAACACTTACATGTGTGTCATGTTCCTCGTCCATAACAGTGAAAGACAGTTTACAGGAAGGACATTTCTTTATCAGTATTCCATTAAAGGATCAACTGAAGGATGTTCTTGAGAATCAAGGTATGCACGATCTCTGTTTTCGTCCTGATGACAGTAGTAGGCATGTAATAAGTGATATATGTGATGGCACCTTATATCAGACCTTGAAATCAAACAGTGAAGAGGATTTCCTCTCCCTTACATTTAATTGTGATGGTGTACTAGTCTTTCAGTCCTCTAAATTTAGTATTTGGCCTATACTGTGTTGTGTTAACGAGATACCCCCTGAGAGTAGAGATAAGCATGTGCTTTTATGTGCTTTATGGTTTGGAGCAAAAAAGCCAGACATGACCTGCTACTTCCAACCATTTGTAGAGGAATGTGCCAGTCTTTCACAAGCTGGCTTTGAGTGGCAACATCCTAGTGATCAGTCATGGAGACACGTGAAGGTGCACCCATTGTGCTGTGTGTGTGATGCAGTAGCAAGGCCATTACTACAAAATTTTAAGCAATTTAATGGTGAATATGGCTGCGGAGTCTGCCTTCACCCTGGGGTGCATATGAGGAAAGGAAAAGGAAAGTCAAGGGTTTACACATGTGCAGATGAAAAACCAAGTGACAGAAATCATAAAACCACAGTAGAGATAGGACAAATTGCTGAAAGAGAAGGGACAACAATATTGGGCATAAAGGGCCCATCTGCCATTGTAGATTTACCAAAGTTTGATGTAATCAATGGGATGGTCCCTGACTATATGCAATGTGTGTTGCTTGGCGTGTGCAGACAAATGGCAACTTTATGGATCGATTCCAAAAGCTATTCTGAGCCATGGTACATTGGCACACAAACAGCTATCTTGGACAGACACCTCTTGTCTATAAAACCTCCAGGTATTGTTGCTCGAGTTCCAAGATCTCTGACTGAACGCAAATTCTGGAAAGCCCATGAGTGGCAACACTGGCTTCTGTACTATAGCTTGCCAGTTCTAAAAGGCATACTTCCACAGAAGTATCACTGTCATTGGGCATTACTGATAGAGGGCATAAGCATTCTGTTGGGATCTGAAATAAATACAGAACAGATAAATCATGCCCATGAGGCATTAGTGTACTTTGTTGGAGGTGTGCAGTCGCTGTATGGGGAAGAGCACATGACATTCAATGTTCATTCACTTCTGCATTTGAGCAAAAGTGTTGTGCATTGTGGTCCTTTGTGGGTGCACTCAGCCTTTATGTTTGAAGATTTCAATGGATACCTCCTGAAACAAGTAAAAAGTAGCCAAGCTGTACCACAACAAATATGCAAACGAGTGCTGTTTTCCCGAGCTTTTCCCCGTTTAGCAAAGCAATTTTTAACAAATGCACCTGCAGAAGTTTCAGATTTCTGTAATGAAATGAGAATCGAAAAGCATCATGTCAAGAAGTTTGCGAAGTTCACTGAGGTAACTGCCCTTGGTCCACCAAATGTAAGATTAATGTCTGTTAGTGATCAAGCTGCCCTCCACACAGTGAGAGAGGTTTCCCCAAACTCTGTGGTAAATTACTACAAGAGAATTGCTGTAAATGGAGAGGTTGTTCATGGTCATACCTACAGCAAAACAAAACAAAGAAACAACTCTATTGTGCTTTTGAAGGATGGGAGTATTTTTAGAGTCTCCCACTTTATTGACATGGGTGATCAGTGTTTATATGCCATAGCAGGGCTCCAGACTAAGTTTTTTTATTAGGAGCGCTGTTGCCCCTGACTGAAAATTTTAGGAGCACAAGCAGAAAATTTAGGGGCACACCTTAAATCAGCTTGCAATGCAATTATTCAAATTTCCCCCAAAATAACTGTAATACTGACAAATTCTTTAATAATAAAGAGACTTAACGTACAGATATTACGATATGCAGTTTTATTTTAAGTTCACAGGGCTCCAGACTCAAATTTGAGGGCAGCATCACCTCAAATGAGAACTCAACTGAGTTCTTAAAAAAAAAAAAAAAAAAAAATTATGGTAGCACTGGGGCTGACAATAAATCACGAAGCTTAATTTAGGGTGTAGATGAAATGAACCTTTGTTATTATTGTCATTCATAATGTCTTAATATTAATTAAAAAACAAAAGGAGTGAAAAAATTTATATTAAGGAGTGAACATAGCCAATAAACATCCTACTGTTTACAATGGTATTTTTTTTTAAATAAGTGTTATGGTATCCAACATCTTAAAATTTTTAGTTTTAGGACAATCTTTGAAGGATGAACAAAATGTGTTGGTCATCACATAAAATTAAAAAAAAAAAAAAAAGCATTTATATATGATATTATAGTTTTGAAGTGCTAGAAAAGATGTGTAGGCTGCGTTTGACTATTTCTGTCACATTATCATATTTATGGTTCGAGTTAATTACTACATTAGCCTAAATCCATGGTGAATGTTGCTGTAAAATTCAGTCGCACACTCTCAAATTTTAGTCGCAAAATGCGACCATTTGGTCGCAGTCTGGAGCCCTGCATAGGAAACTATGGTAATTGCACAGTGCAGAAGTTAGCCAGAGGTTCTCTTATCAAAACTCCACTGATCTACATGTCAACTGTCCACTTTCCCACAGGCTTTCACAAAGCCATAAACACTGCTCAGGTAGTTAGACCATGTATGTATATTCAGTGTCCACAGTCCAGCTCAATTGTTTGTCGGCTACTTAAGACATATTACTGTAAATTAACTAAATGTGAAGATGGTCACTTATTCATTCAGGGTTGCTGAGCTGGAAAGTAACTAATTGCTTCTACTGTTACTGTAATCTAATGTGAGAATCTGTCAAAATTATAATGAAAAAGCACACAGCAGTGTGAAAAGTTTACTACAAAATGTAAATGTATTCTACTTTAATACATTTTGCAATGCATGTCATCAACATTTATGTATTTCATTGTAACATCCAAAAGGACACAAGTGCAATGTATGGTTTCAAAACAATTATTAAAGTAGCATCTTAATAAACTTAGCTAATTTAAAAAGATGTATTGCCACTTAAATTTAAAATGTAAATATGCAACTTGTATAATGCCATATACTAATTAAGTGCAAAATTAAATCTTTCTACGGCAAGAAATGAGTGACTGGGTCTTTTTTTATTTATACATGGCAATTTTGAATATTTGCTGCGTACACAAGAACTTGAAAATCTAACTGTAAATAAAAATTAATTTTTGACTATTTTATTGGATAGAATTACTCATAAAATCTTAAATAACAACAAATATAACCCATGTAATCATTTTTGGAAAAATTCACTAATTGAGATTGAAGAAAGTGAGATCTAAAAACCTGAGACAATGCTAGTGTCATAAAATCTTAGAAATGCCATAAATTATTTTTGGTAATCTCATCATGTGCTTTTCCATGTACTTTAATGTCTCATATATGTGACATCTTACATATGTCTATTGTCTTGTAAGGTTTTTATGCAATATACCAAGATTTTGGTTCCACTAATGATTGCCCAACTCGTATAACTTTGATGTTACGTGTATCTACTAAGAATATTGTATGTGGATTTACTGTCGTATATAGTAATTATAAGTTCCCAAATTATCTTAAATCTCATATTACACAATTTTACTAAGGATTTTGTGTCTTGTTTGACTGTTATATATATTACTTACAAGTTTCAGATAAAAGATATAAACATTTAGTAAAATGTATCTATATCTTTTCCATATGGGTATATACACTACCGTTCAAAAGTTTGGGGTCGGTGCGATTTTAAATACTTTTAAAAGAATTCTCTTCTGCTAACCATGGCTACGCTTATTTGATTAAAAATACAACAAAAATCAGTTATAGTATTAAATATTATTCCAGTGTAAATCAGCTGTTTTCTGTGTGAATATATAGTAAAGTGTAATTTATTCCTGTGATCAAAGCTGAATTTTCAGCATCACCAGTGTCAGTGTCTTCAGTGTCAAATGATCCTTCACAAATCAGTATAATATGAGGATTTGATGCTCAAGAAACATTTATTATTATTATCAAAGTTGAAACAGTTGTTGGTCTGTCAGTTGTAGTTTTTTTTTTTTTTTTTTTTGATTCTTTGATGAATAGGAAGTTCAAAAGACTTTTGTAACATTATAAATGTCTTTACTGTCACTTTCGATCAAATGAATTATTCCTTGATAAATAAAAGTATTGATTTCTTTCCTCCAAAAAATAAAAATAAAATTCTCACTGACCCCAAACTTTTGAACGGTAGTGTATATAAATATGAAGTGCATTGCATGCTCACATAAATGTTTTACATGTGTTTACAACAATTAAATTGGATAAACAGATGTATTTCAATCAGCAAGGCAGAGGTAGATGGCTATCTTGTTTGGCTAATGTAATGTTAACCTAAACCTTACCTTCAACATAGGTGATTTAGACCTCTACTCAGAGGTCTATTGACCTATATTGCTGTGCCCTTTCAGCACATGAGTTTCGACATCCTTCCTTGGCCCACATCTAAGCTAAATCACAGTAGCAGCAGGTCTAGCACAGGGCTTGTGTTCTTGCAGTCTTTGGCCTCGTTTACACTGTCAGTGAAATGTGACCCAATTCCGATTTTTTACTCATATGCGACACAGATCGGATGTGTTCTATGACAGTGTAAACAGGAAAAAAACGCATGCATTCGGATATTTCGAGATCGGTTTCAGGCCTCGTTCATATGTGGAAATAAATCAGATGTAAATCGGATATGTGCCAATGCGACTGTCATGTAAACAGGCAGATCGGATTTTCTGAGGCATTAGGCTGCGTCTCCACGGTTTAACCCTCTGGGGACCAGAGTGTTTTTGGGGCCCTTGGGATGTTTTGACATGCACTGACATTTGTGCTTTTTTCAGTTATTTATAAACATGTTAATGGCAAAGGTGTAAATTCACTCTATATAGCACAAACTTGGCTACCATGAGATCTGAGCAACATGTATGTACATGTTTGTATTTTTAATAGAATAATGTTTATGCGTGGTTATTGAAAAAAATTAAAATGAAAGTTGCTGAAATAAGACCACAAAACACATATTGATTATTTCTTCACAAGACTTTTGAAAATTGTATCACATAGCCTAGAATATTTTCTCCAAAACTATGTGAGAATCATCCTGACTACTCATTCAGATAAGTCAATAATGTCTTTTACATTTTTAATGACGTGTTTTGTTTGAGAAAGCTTTATGGAGGAGGCTTGATCTCTCATTAATATGTGTGGCATTCCACACCTGAGAAAGACAAAGACCCTCCCCATAATGGCCCTATTAGGTGCTATCAGGCCATATCATTACAGGAACCTTGCACAAAGAATGAGGAGATTTAAAAAAGAATGGCTTTTAGATTGTTTGGATTTATATAAGGAAAATACAGGGTGCATACGTCTGGACACTTCTATCACAACCCTTCACTATATAGACATGGTTTTATTTCAGTTCAGAGTTCAAAGTTAGAGTTGGAAACATCTTGAAAAGAAAATTGTCTTTCTCCATAAATGTCTTAGTTTGATCATACATATTTCAAAGTTGAGGATTCATTATTTTGATATAGCTTGAACAAACACTATAACATCTTAGTTGACTAGTTTATTGACAAAACATACTATATATTTAACATATGAGCAGAAACTCCTAAAAAACCTTATTTGATGTCTATTTTAGAGTAAAAACTTTATCCAAAACGAGTCAACGAAATGTTGTCTGTTATTTAGTCTGTAACAGTGCGTATCTGTGCGTTCATTCATTCATTCATTCATTCACACACACACACACACACAAACATGATTCACATTTAACAGTATGCTATTTTTCCGTTTACAGACACTACGTTATTCTATATCGCGATTAGAACAAAGCACTTGCAAAAAACACTTACTTCTCAGCTGAATCTGTTCATCCTCGAAGTGAAAATAAACCCAGTGGTAAATGTCCCAGGATTGTTCCTCATATAGCCGCGCAAGACGACAGTAGATTAATCTGACTAAAAAATAATGTGTGTTTTCAGAGTTTATGGGCGTTAACGCGTCTCAATGTGTTGCTTCACATATTTGCGTTTGAATAGCGCATGCTCTCCGTGGGCGTGTCACATTACCAGAGATAATCAGCTGAGAGAACGATAATGAGACGGGCTGACACGTCTCTCTTTTTATATAGATGACATAAACGGAGAATAATAATTTTAGTTTTGAATCGGATCATTTAAAAGTACAAACTCAAATGATATAAAAGATATATTGCTTATGGCTGGGTGAATAGTATTAGCTGAGTTGTGTTGAAGATTAGAGACGTGCTCCAGAAAAAAGTTCACGGTGACCGAGAGGCAGAACGCACACCCTGTTTATTTTCTTTATTTTACAAAAGGACAATATTTTATTTCGATTGTATGTGGGCACATAAAAAAGTAGACATTTAACAGATTATTTTCTCATATTTCTTAACTCTATATGAACAGAAATGATGGTAGTACTTTAAGTCTATTTTTCTGCTATGTGAAAAAAAACGAGCAAAACGCGCCGGCGCGTTTCTGGTCCCCAGAGGGTTAATGACGAGAGAAACCCCGACGCGCATCTGTAGATGGACGGATGGCCCGACGAAACATTGTGTCGTCGTAGGAGAGGAATGTGGACACACGTTGACAACATATCTAAGGTTGGCTTGCTCATCCTATAATTTCGGACCCACTGCTCCTCGTTAAAGCCCGCCACGATCTCATGAAAGTGCGTTTATTGCACGATTTTTTTTCACGTGGCATTTACGCCAAAAATAGTTTTAGCGTGCATGATACGCACTTTATGGGGTTTAATACGCACGTTTACAGTGCGTATCATATGCAAGCAAAAACTATTTTTGGCGTATAAATGGCATCTGAAATAAAATTTGTGCTATAGATACTCACTTTTATGAGATCGTGTTGTAGCCTATGTTCCCACCTGTCCTGAGATCTCGCTGCGCGTTCGTCCATCTGAACAAGAAGACCCCTTTAAACATGCGCGATGTTTCAGTCAAGTGTAAACACATGACTCGGATATGGGTCACAACAAAGCCCGTCTACGGAAAGCCTGGCCACTCCCTATTAAGTCCTATTGTACCGAATTTTGGTTGTAGTTCCACCAGAGTTCCACTGGGGGCGATCGTCCGAGTGCAAAATGAATAGGAGTCAATGGGGCTAGACGGCTAAATTTGTCTCTTTTACCCGATTGTCATTGAGAAATCTCAGATTTGAATGTAGGTTCTGCAAGTTCAACATGGGTTTTGCTAATGGACGCTGATTGGTCAGTGAAGGACTGATTACGACCAGAGACACCGCTTGATGGCATCGTGGCATCCGAAGCGGGACCAATGAGGCCATAGGCGGACTGAACTCTCTCAAATGTATAGGCTGTAAAAAAGATATTTACCCGTGTCAGATGTGTAACTTAGTTGATGCCTCGAGAGAAAAGAAAGTGCAAAGTGCAAAAGCATAAACATAATAAATACATAGACGCCCTATTGGCCGCTTTGGAGCGTTGCTGCTATTGTGTTCTTATTGTGGAAAAAGCATTTTCTGAGATTGACCCGATTTTAGCAATAACAAAGATAACTGATGGATCCTTTATCTATGGTAATACGATATGGTACAACTACAATGCAGTGCAAATAGTAAATATAAGATACAGTGAGTAATAGTAAATAGTTTAGTCAATAAAATAAACAAACAGTATACAGCAAATAAAATAGTAATGAAAAGGCTATATAAAATAAAATGACACAACCCTGTCTATTTTTGTTAAATTTCAGTTTTATTGATCAGTAAAAGACATTATAACAGTATAAGTAGCCTAAAAGGTATAATAAGTTATACAAGACAAGAAATAAAGTAAACCATTCAGACACAGCAGGATACAACGTTAAAATAGCCAAAATATAAAGTTATGAAACTTCACTTTGCCCTCAGCCAAAACGATTTGCCAGGGAACAAATGATACGATTAAAGGTTCTCTAAGCGATCCTGGGTGACGTCACTTCTTGTTGACGTTCGAACTATTGTCAAACAAAACGGAGGCTAGCTAGACCCTCCCTCCTCCTCATCCGCACACTAACCCCCCAAACCACACCCCCAAACCCTTCTTGTCGGTCATTGGCTGGAACAGTTTGTTATGTTTTGGGGAGCGGGTCGCTGCAGTTTGTTTTTGGTGCTGTTTGTGAAGCATGGGCTGTCTACAGAGATCGCGTTTCTTTACAGTGTGTTCAGGGGACAGGCAGCCAGCGGATAGTGAGGAGATGTTTGCTGTATGTGACAAAAAATGTTTTGGCCTAAAAAACACATGACATCGCTTAGAGCACCTTTAATGATATCAAAGATCGCCCGTTAGATATACACAAGACGAATTATATCTCATGTTTAACCACTACTAGAGACATCAGAGCCAGCGGCAAACGTGAGAAATACTAGCCGAGGAAAGGCTGTTCCAGGCGGGGTGCAGAGCGCTGAGACCCGGTGAAAGACTAGTCCTCACAACTCCGAAAACGTCAGATCAAACTTTTAAATAGGCGTTATCTTTATAAATAAACCACAGATTTGAGCTTTAAACAACTACATTGTCGACTGAAAAACTATTAAAACTACATTTCGTGACACAATAACAGTAGTATTTTTAAATTTCGCGGCTTCTCTCGTCTGTCTATGCGCGAAAGCACCATAGACAGTAAAAGAAATGGACACAGCGACCCCATAGACTTCAACGGAGAAAAGTGAAGTCAGTTAGAAGCACTCACTTCCTGATTGCCAAGCGAACTGCGCAGGCTCAAACTGAGCTGGACGACGTAGATGTGACGTCAGCAACTTGTACGTCTTCTAGTAGCTGTGCCAAGAGGAATCTGAATCATTCCCTTCCGAATCTTGCAGAGCCGGAGTTCGTGAGTATTAGCTGTTCATGAGCTAGCAGCAGGAGAAACTTTATGACACTCTATGGGCTTCTCCCTTGACTGTATGCCTCCACGTCCCCCGATTGCGCGTGAGCTTCTACTTCTGTCCATACGGTAATTTCTATACTGTGCGACAGAGAGTCGCGTGTTATGACGCAATCGTTAGCCTAGTTTTACAAAAACGGCTTCTACGGGGCCATAACGTAAGATACACGGTAATGGAGCCTTTTATACATTGTCGTGTTTCTTTAGAAATAAACAATGGACAAATGGAGTCTTTAAACGCCTCAGATGTAAAGTTATTCGCTGTCAAAGTGACGCAAAAATGAATGGGAGTCAATGGGATGCTAACAGCAGGTTAGCCAATGCGGCCCCCGGGGAGACTTCAGTTTCCGGCTGGTGGATTACACCCTTGGAAAGCACCAGTGAATGAAGGATTGCCGTAAAGCAGGTTTCTGGTCGTACGATGTGTATTACGTCATTGACATTTTAAAAGACTTTTTAAAGCAAGTAAGTGACTCTAAAAAATCTAACACCCAGTAATGTGTAATTTTGTTGCATCTTCTTTCGAATACAACATTCAAATTACTAGACAAAAAATTATATCCTGAGAAAAGTGGATTTTTAGGGGTATTGCTCCATAGACCTCCATTCATTCTGCACTCCGCCTGTGAGCGCCCTCATATGGACCTAGAGTGGAACTGCAACCAGTTCAGACCCCGGAAGTTTAATGTGAGTGGGAGTTCTCCCCATATTAGACATTCTCTGGTCACAATTTAAAGAACGTGTAAACGGACGGTCCAAACGGATATAGGCAACAAATCAGAATTGGGCATCAAGACCTGCAGTGTAAACGAGGCTTAGTCTTCGTGCTCTACTTATATACTACCACCGATGACGCTTACTAATTGAACCAAAAATGTAAAAAAAAAATTCCAGTCACTCACTGAGATAGATGTTTAATAGACATAAGTAAATATTTTATTACAGACGTTCATCACACTTTTTAAAACGGCAAAGAACATTCTATAATAACTTTTCATTTATGCAAAGAAAATTAATGTGGTAGTTTTAATGCAGTCATTTTTTAATGTTAAAAAAGTACAGATTTTAAACCAAAGAACAGCAGAGCAACAAACAAGCTTTATTCAGATTGTGTATCATATTGAGTTTGTTTGATGGTCTTTGCTGTAGAATCTGAAGTTCAGCTGAACTCACTGAAACAGGAAGTAGAAGAGCAGAGGAGACACCAGCAAGAGGAAGCTTCCCTTATACACTCCATCTAATCAAGACAGGAAGGACATTAGTATAACACTCCACTGATAATACATATAATAATAATAATAATAATAGTTATGAAAAGTGCATGTTCATTGTCGATCAATTTGTCAATTTTTTTTAAAAACAATAAAAACTCTGAAAGTGCTAGACTAATTCATAAGCTTCTCCTTATAGCTACATTTATAGCTTCCCACTATTTTTGACTACTTTTGATATTGTGCTTCTTATTAACAATCACTTGTTCATATTGAACATGGGCGTCAGAACCATTGTATATGGGTGGGACAATTAAGACCCACTCACTTTTTAAGACCAATGATATTGGACCCACTCATTTTACAATCTCTAATTCAGCGCATGTGTCTGTTCACTTTTCAGAGCGCCGTCAGTCAAATCCATTCCACTTGAGGAATGCCCTAATAAATGAATCCGTGTTTTAGCTACAGAATTGCTTTCCATGCTGGTGCTCAAACACTTTACAATAAGGTCTCGTTTGATAACATTAGTTAAAGCATTAACTAACAGTGATCAATACATTTGTTACTGTATTTATTAATGCTGGGCTTGTCCTATAATTTTCATTGTTTTTATTTAATTTTTAATGTCAATTGTCTTTTAATTTTCCTCATAACAGGTCTGATGGAAGTCACAAAAAACACCGCGATGTCTATGGCAAGTAGAAGACTATTCAGAACACGTCCCACGCTCCGTGAAAAGAAGGGTGATATATGCGTCAGCACGGAAAGAAAAACAAGAAGACACCCACAACAGATGATTTGGCATGTTTCTACACATTTTGTTCACCATACTGGTGATGAGTTTGGAGATGAGTATTCTGTACATAAAGTGGTAAAAAAAATATATTCCACAAACAAAGCACTCATGTTCCTTCATTGTAGCTCAGGTGAGTCTAATCCTTTATCAGTCCCGTGGAGTTTTTTTTTATTTATTTTTTTTATGTTCAAAGTGATCAACTTTATTGTTTTTTTGTCAAAATAATTTCAGTGTGTACATCACCTTTTCTTCTAACAACACTCAGTAAGTGTTTTAGAAGTGACTGACACTAATTGTTGAAGTTAAAGTTTCTTTCTTATTGATAAATTACCTTCAGTACTCAACAGTCTGTGGTCTCTGTTGTTGTATTTTTCTCCTCATAATGCACCACACATTTTCAATAGGAGACAGGTCTGACTGCAGGTCTAGTACCTGAACTCTTTTACTATGAAGCCTCTGTTGTAACATGTGCAGAATGAATCTTGGCATTGTGTTGCTGAAATAAGCAGGGATGTCTCTTAAAAAGAGCTTGATGGCAGCATTATGCTAAATGTATTGTTTTCTCATGCTATAGCCAGACAAAAGTGTCAAAAACACATAGAAATAAAAACGGACACTTCCAGTTCTTGATTATTATTGGCTGAGCTGTGTTCGATGCCATTGTAATATACTTTGTAACCACAGTAAAATGAGACGACGCGCCGCCAGCAGAGTTGCAGTGGGAAAAAAACTCACAGTTCGAGCGTCAAATACGCACGAGGACAGCGAGGATCAGCTTCAAGAGAGACTGACACAAAGACATCTATCATGTAGCTTATCACATCATACGAAGTTTAAAACATTCAAATATACATATCAAGTAGTAAATAATGTATATGAATCTTAGTTGATTATAGGCTATCAGAGCTGGTTTGGTTGCTGAGAGACGGAGACGCGCAGAGACGGAAATTAACACAATGTTTGGTTTGTGATCGTGCTGTGCTTATTCCACTCATTCAAGTATCATATTGTACAAGGCTTAAATAATTTAAATATACATACAATAATATACAATATCATATCGTAGAACATGTATGTAGTATTTGAGTTGATATTACTCTTGCCAAGCTCTGATTTCTGAGAGATGGCTCATTTAATTTTTACTCTCATTTATTACATAGAGATTTTAGATAAGGTATTTTTGCTTCGGGAACACCCCTAATCTACTCCAGTAAAACAATTCTATTGAATTATTGTTTGTATAATTTACAAATTTAAGTTACTGTGGATGAAATCAAACTGCTAGCGCATGATCAAACAAAGGCCAATACCTGCAGCATTGCAAAGATCAATGTTACAGCAGCTCGTAGTCGTTTTCACTCCTAGTACCGTTGTTGTCGCTGGTTCACATTGAGCTGCGCACCCTTTAGTTGTGGTGGGACCTGTAAAAAAGACATACATGTCCATATAATAAGAGAATAAAACAATTTCAAGATTAGCAGTTAACAAGTGGAAACTTTCTCTCCAGTGGTATCACTTATGAGGCAGATTTCCACATTATACTGGACTTACCAACCGTAGTGATTGAACAATTAGAAACTCCAGCTGCACATGTCTCTTCTTTTACTTCACAGGAACCAAACAGAGATGTGCAGGAGTAACACTTGAGAGAATAACCTTACAGACAGAGAGAGACATTGAGTTAGCGCTCTACAGTATGATTAGCAAATAATACATTTCAATACTTGCTGTTTTCTGTACCTCCAGTGAGAGAAATGAAAAGAAGAACGATGGAGACCTGCAGATTCATCTTGTGTCAGGAGCTGAATGACTATACAGAAGTAATGCTTCAGTTTCTTTTATGTCTGTTCAGAAAGGGTTGGGTTTAGGACTCGTTGTGACGTCCCCAAGAAACTACAGTTAAGGTAATCTGAAATTTAAGCAGGATGGGCATGGGCGTAGGCACGGGTGTGCCGGTGACGCCCACAGTGGCACACCTGAAAATAGATGCACAGAGGCACAAAAACAGGGTATGCAGTGCATAGGGACGCAGGAGGGGGGCACCATTGTGTCCAAATAAGTCTTTGGAAATCTCCTTTAATAAAACTATATAAATACTCCAACATTGTTTGTTTAAAAATTATGAAAGGAAACTTTTTTATTTATCTTTTGTTTAGCACTTTAACTGATTATTTTATTATATCAATATGACTTCCTGAAGTCCGTCCAATTACCTGGATAGTCAAATAATCACATATTTGTATTTATCTGTTTAAAGTTTATTTACCCCTTCACTATTTTTCTGTCAGTGTCTTTGGGACAGTTCAAACAAATATGGAAATTCAGTAATTATTTACCCACTGCGCTTTCATGGAGTTTTTTTTTTTAAATTTAAAGAGGATTCAAATGTCATAAAATAATCCCATGCACACCGTGCCATATGTGTTCTGAAGGTATACTGAGTTTGACGAGAAACAAACCGAAAATGTCATTTTTTTTGTTTTTGTTTTTTTGTTTTTTTTGTATTTCAGCTTTAATACGTTTTAATTGCACAAGGCTACAGTATAAACCTCAGAGAAGTATCTCTGTTGTGCTCAGGTCCTCAGACAGTCAGAATGACAGTTTTTGCTTGAACGTTAGAGGCAAATTATAGGCCCATATACCCAAGTCAATGTATTATTCTTTTCTTTTTGTATTAGTATTTAAAGATATTTAATTTACAACTAATGTAATCATTTATATCTTGATGTATTTTATTTATAATAATTGTTTTAGCCCTTGGGTATGGCAAGGTGGCTTATAAGCACTGCAAATATCCAGTAAAAAAAAAAAATACAGATTCAAGTTTTCAAGATGAAAAAGAAATTCGTAACTTCAAATTCAGTTTTCTGAAATTCAAAACACGGAAAATTCAGATCGTAGGTCATGGGTCATCCACAGGGAAGAGTAAAGGATCTCAGAAAAGTCGAATAGAGAATTTTGGACAGTCACAGACCCCTGAGTGAGGCGTCAAATCGACCGGCTCATTGAGGAGAAGTGTGCTATATCTTTTTTAAGCGATCGGGGGTACGGTGTTCGCCCCAGGGGCAAAAAAGCGGGCAAAAAATCCCATACTCTTAACATTGCGACGAACTTTGACCACTTGTAGCTCTGAGCAAGGATTTCGCGGAAACGTGTGAGTCATCACATTTGTAGAGGCTGGCAGGCTCTGTAAGAACTTGCTGGGTTCACATGCTAGCAGTGAATAGCTACATGCTAATAGCGATTAGTTAAGTGCTAAATCATGCCAAGAACATGCTAAGAACTCTATAAAAACTCTATAGTAACCATCTGTGACAACTACCAACCACTTAGTAACGCTCTAGCAACCCACCAGAATACCATAGCAACCTCCTAGCAACACCATAGCAACAAGCCAGAACACCCTAGCAACCGCCTAGCAACCACCCAGAGTACCCTAGCAACACCCCAGCAACCACCCAGAATACCTTAGCAATTGCCTAGCAACCACCCAGAGTACCGTAGCAACCACCTAGCAACACCATAGCAGCCACCCAGAATACCTTAGCAACCGCCTTGCAACACCATAGCAACCAGCCAGAATACCTTAGCAACCACCCAAAACACCTTAGCAACCACCTAGCCAGCTCTAGAAACCGCACAGGTTACCCTAGTAACCACCTAGCAACACCATACCAACCCACTAGAAACACTTCTTTATTTCTAACAAATTTTTCCTTTTTTTAAGTAATCTTTCTTTTTATTTCTTTCTTTCTTATCTTTCTTTCTCTCGAACTAATCTTTCTTTCTAACTAACTAATCTTTATTTTTCTTTCTTTCTTCGAAATCTTTCTTTCTTTCAAATCTTTATTTCTTTCCAAGTAATCTTTCTATTTCTTTCTTTCTAACTAATCTTTATTTTTCTTTCTTTCTAACTAATCTTTTTTCTTTCTTTTCTTTCTATCTATCCATCCATCCATCCATCCATCCATGGTCATTTTAAAACATGCTAAATTATGTAGTAAACCATGTTTAATCATGCTAGGTTTGTGGTAAACCATACTAGAAACATGGTAAATCATGTCAAACCATGCTAGAACATTTTAAAACTTTTTCAAACTTTCTGGCTTGGCGTTTTCAAGCCAAATGAAAGTTTGCCAACAAACTGTTTTATCTAGAATTAGTTTGTTATTTTGGCTAGGAACTGGAGGATTTCAGTTATTGAACGAGTCCAGGTATTAGTGAAGAAGTTATTATTTTTTTCTTTTCTTAGATGATTGGGGTTCATTTTAAATGCATACACATAGACATTAAAAGACACATAATATGCAGGGACATAACATGGGTTGGGGTTATTTTGTTTTCCTTTGTGTTTTTCCTTTTCTGTATTCCTTATGTCTCCATTGTCTCTTTATTTTGTTGTCTATTTTTTTTTTTCTTTGGTCTGCTTTTCCTTTTCCTCACTATCGCTTCATTAGGTGGCCACTGGTGGAGTGACGGTGTGGAACTGACTGATCCAGTGGAGGGACTGACTAAACTTTTTTTTTTAATTATTTTTCTTTATTATTTTTCATAATAATTTGTATAATGTATTTATTCGTGCTGAGGAGAGACATGGGATGAGCTATATTTTGCATTTGTTCACTGATGCAAAGGTTTTCCAATGACAATGTGTACATCAACAGTTACGGTTACGTATGGTAACCCTCGTTCCCTGAGTAGGGAACGGAGACGTCTCGTCGGAGGAGTTTCCAACGAATTGGGATCATGCTAGGGAGACCAATTGCCTTCGAGTGAATTAAAACGAGCCAATGAATATTGGCATGCAGGACTTGCATTCCGCATCCCGCCTACTAGTGCGGGTATAAAGCGGAAGCGAGCGCACACACATTTGCTTTACGCTGAGGAGCCGGACGGTGTCCAGTCCTCCGCGAAGGTACAGCAAGCATGGCGACGGGACGAGACGTCTCCGTTCCCTACTCAGGGAACGAGGGTTACCATACGTAACCGAGACGTTCCCTTTCGTATGGGAACTCCTACGCCTCGTCGGAGGAGTTTCCAACGAATTGGGATCCCAAATAAAACGGCATGGTGCTGGCCCCTTCCAGCGCCCAGCTGAGCTCCCCGCCAAGCAGTTTCTTTAGGGCGGGGGCTAGCTAGGAAGAAATCACACTGCTGTTCCGCAAGACCCGCTCAGTGGATTTGGATAACACTGGGGAAACGTGCCCAACCTGTAGGAGGGAACGTTGCGGAGCCCCTGGCCCGCCCGAAGGGAGGCACTGGAATACACGTATGTACTAGCCCGTAGGGTAGTGAAACATACGGGAGTCCTTGAGGTAGTCCCAGCCTGTAGGGTGGGAACGTACTCAGCAAGAACGACAGAATGAATCTGTCGAGGGGAAGACACGGAGCTAGCCCGTAGGGTAGCTGGAACGTGGAGAGTGGTCACGTGGACACCACCGTGAAGGTCACCCAGTCTATTAACAACTTCTTATGCGAGGTAATAAACCTGGCGCCGGGCGATCCACCTCGTCTGGTGCCGGAGGATGATGGAGGAACTCACGAGGTTAGCCGTTTATTGGGGAACCAACGGAACTCCAGGCACGATTCGTCGACCGAAAATGCCTGCAGATCCCTGACCCTCTTGAAAGAGGCCAGAGCCAATAGAATAGCTGTCTTTTCAGACAAAATTTTTAGCTCTTTATCATTTAAGGGCTCAAAGGGGGGCCTCTGAAGCACTCTTTGCACTAGGGCTAAGTCCCAAGAGGGTACAGGGTGCAAATTATTTAACCTCCTAGCACCCTTAAGGAATCTGATGATCAGGTCGTGCTTCCCTAACGACTTCTCGTCAATCATATCGTGATGGGCGGCTATTGCGGCAACATACACTTTGAGGGTGGAGGGAGACAGCCTTCGCTCCAACCCGTCTTGTAGGAAGGAAAGCACGACACTAATCAGGCCAGTTTAACGAAAACGACGAACAGGTTCCACTTCAACGCTTAGAGGCGCCTCGTAGATGGGGCTCTGGCGGAAGCGATGGTGTCTACCACATCCTGTGGTAGGCCATCTAGAACCTCCGCGTCCCGTCCAGGGACCAGACATGGAGTCTCCACAGGTCTGGACGCGGGTGCCATAGAGTGCCCCGTCTCTGAGAAAGCAGGTCCTTCCTCAGAGGAATGGGCCAGGGAGGTGCTGTCGCGAGGAGCATGAGTTCCGGGAACCAGGTCCTGTTGGGCCAGTACGGCGCAACTAGCACGACCTGCTCCTCGTCCTCCCTGACTTTGCACAGTGTCTGTGCAAGAAGGCTCACTGGGGGAAACGCATTTTTACGTAGGCCCCGGGGCCAGCTGTGTGCCAGTGCATCCGTGCCGAGAGATCCTCCGGTCAGGGAATAGAACAACTGGCAATGGGTCGTGTCCGGAGAGGCAAACAGATCTATCCGAGTGGCTCCGAAGACTCGCCATATCAGCTGGCCGCCTGGGGATGGAGTCGCCATTCTCCCGGAAGGGACGGTTGCCGTGAGAGCTCGTCTGCCGCACGGTTGCGCGCACCCGGGATGTGAACGGCACGAAGCGACCTCAGAAACTTCTGACTCCATAGGAGGAGATGGTGGGCGAGTCGCTGAAGCAACCCCTTGAGGTGGCACAAGGCTATGCGTACTGCTTGCAACTCTAGGCAGTTGATGTGCCAAAGCAGCTGAGGCCCCGTCCACAGACCTGAAACTGCATGCCCGTTGTACGTGGCCTCCCAGCCAATGGCAGAGGAATCCGTGGAGACCACAGCATGCCTGGACACCTGGACTAAGGGCACTCCGGCCCGTAGAAAGGCAGGGTCCGACCAAGGACTGAAGGTTTGGCGACAGTGCGGGGTGATCTTGACCCGGCACATGCCGCTCTGCCACGGCCATCTCGGGACTCGATCTTGAAGCCAGCGCTGAAGCGGTCTCATATGCAGCAGGCCGAGCAGCGTTACTGCGGCTGCCATATGCCCAAGGAGCCTCTGAAATTGTTTCAGTGGGACCGCTGACCTGCCTCGAAAAGAGTCCAACTGACTGACCAAGTTCAACTCCACACCGAGATAAGAGATCCTCTGCGTGGGGCAGAGTTTGCTCTTGTCCCAGTTGACCTGAAGCCCCAACCGGCTGAGGTGCCGAAGCACCAGGTCCCTGTGATCGCACATGAATGCGAACGCCATGTTTTTTCATGGGAACAATAGTCACCTCCACGACTTTCGTGAAGACGCCGGGCGACAGGGCCAAGCCGAAGGGTAGGACCTTGTACTGATATGCCTGACCCTCGAACACAAACCGCAGAAACGGTCTGTGTCGAGGCAGAATCGAGACATGAAAGTACGCATCCTTCAGGTCGATCGCTGCAAACCAATCCTGGGGACGGATGCACTCGAAGATGCGCTTCTACATAAGCATTTTGAACAGATCGCAGGATCGGTCGTAACCCACCGCCTTTCTTGGGTACAATGAAGTAAGGGCAGTAGAACCCAGACGTCATCTCGGCTGGAGGGACCGGCTCGATCGCGCCCTTCGCCAGCAGGGCAACGATCTCTTTTCTCAAGACAGGGGCGTCGCCACTCCGCACTTGGGTGAATAGGACGCCCCTGAACCTGGGAGGCTGGCAGGCAAACTGAATTGCATAGCCGAACCGGATGGCGCCATACCAACGTACCAACGAGCCCACCCGGACCACCGGCGTACCCGCGGAGGGGCAGCGAGGTGGAAGGCAGGGACCCGCCTCCGGAGGCATTACTGCGGCCGAAGGAGGGGTTTGGGTGTGTGGTGCAACACTTACCTGCTTCCACCGGGGGGCAAGCAGCAGGGAAGGCCCATCTTTCTCTGGGGCGTTCGATTGCTGACTGTCCCGAGGCGAAGGTAGGAGGGGAAGCGAGGCTGGGAGGCATCGAGTCCTGGCTTCCGCGCCTCCTTGCCCGGCGACAGATGAAAGTGACGAGGCCGTAGCGGTGACACTGGCATCTGAGCGCCTTGGCCAGCGACAGACGAGAGCGACGAGGCCGTAGGGGCGTCACTGCCATCTGAGCGCTGGGGCGAGGGGAACGAGAGCGGCGAGGCAACGTGGCGGCGTGCACTGTCATTCTCACCCTCTAGGAGGGGAAACGAGGAGTGAGGCCCGGGGGCGTCGAGTCCTGGCTTCCGCGCCTCCTTGGCCAGTGACAGACGAGAGTGACGAGGCCGTAGCGGCGTCACTGCCATCTGAGCACTGGAAGAGGGGGAAAAGAGAGTCGCGAGGCATGGGAGCGTCACTCACTGCAGTCCACACCTCTTGTGACCCAGAGATGGAAGAAATTGCTCTATTGAAAATGTGGGTACCACTGGATTCAGGGAGCCAGCAGCGGAACAGGAACTGAACAAATTCTCCACCCGGCCCTCCTCCGGGGGCGGGAGAGGTGAGGACACCATCTCACTGAGAGCAACTTCCTCCAACCCTGTGTCACCCGTCTCAGGGCTGCTGAGACAGGTGGCGCCGTCCTCCTGCGAAAGCTAGACATCACCATAAGGCTGGCTGACATCTTTTTCACAGGGGGCTGACACCCTTGGCGACAAACAGACTGAGGAGAAACCAGGAGTGAGTCGACAGCATATCGGGTCAGCTCCTGGTCTCCTCAACCTGCTTCTGAACTGTGGAGAGCCGCTGGGCACAGTCTCCAACAGTGTCGCCGAAAACGGCAAACTCTGTGAGATAGGAGCACCGAGAAAGCGAACTTTGGCGATGTCTCGTACCCCACAAGGTTTAGCCGTGGGATGCTTCTGGACCACCAGTGTGGACATCGTCTGACCGAGGGCCAGTGCTATAACTTGCACAGCTCAACCCCAACTCAGAACTACCCTTGTGTAGTCAAAGCCACCCCACCACTAAGGGTAGTGAGAGAGGAAAAAACTTTCTGCAGATTTTGGCATGTTTGGCTTTCCACAGCACCAACATGCTTCCATACTGCTAAAAGCTTTTTCACACACAATCGGGCAGGCACGGGGGCGGGGCAAGGCGATTACGCGTTGCACTGCGCCCCCAGAGTAGCCCGGGAAGTGTGGCTGTCAAGTCTCAATCTGATTCAGCATGAGCACACACACCATTACAGTGGGAACTCAGTGTCATCATTTCCAGAGTGTAACAGCCCTCTCTCCGATGCAGCGATCGACATCTGATCCTCCCCTGGAGCCCTGAATGAAATAGCTGGTCCCTCATGAGAAGGACCAGAGATTCCACCCGAAAGCTGCCAGGCATGCAAAACTGTGAACGTGGCCATACCTTGATGGCACACGGCACGCTGAGCGCTCAACCCCTCGAGAAAGGCAAGACGAACAACGTGCCGACGTGGTCATGCTCTCGTAAGAGAGCATAAACCACCCACGAACACAGCATGTTTGCGATGCGCTAGAGGAGTGAGGGTTCCGAGGAGGTGGTCTCGTCAGAGAACACTCACTGTAATCCTCTAATCACCAATGCTATTAGCCAAAATAGCCCTCCACCGTTGGCCACCAGAAGAGGAACTAGATCGGGGAACAGTCAAAGGCGCGCATCTAGAGCGCCGAATGACGCGCGCTGGGTTGCCGTGACAACCCGCGGTGTCAGCCGGCAGCTCGACGGCACGCTGAGCGGCTCAAGGCTTTACGAGAAAGGGGAGACGAACAACGTGCCGACGTGATCAAGCTCTCATGAGAGAACATAATCCACCCACGAACGCAGTCTCATCACGCTTAAGCCCAGGCACGTGAAACAGTGATCGTGGCCGTCAAATGAGGACAGGAAACGACCCCATCCAGAAACACACGGGTGAAACGTCATCCTGAAAAGGACGCGTGTTTCACCCGTGTTGCTCTTTTCACAGAAAACGCTCTCTAATTGTGCTGAAGCACACAGGGATAAACGCGGCAACACAGCGGGGAAACTGCAAGCCAGCTGTGCGCACTCAACCGATTACCAGCTGTGACAACAGCTCTTTGAAAAAACAGCAGATCGCGTGAAGCAGCAGCTGGTACCCGGGAGATTGCGAAGATCGCTGAAGCGCCGTCACACCAACACAGAGAGGTCTCGGAGAAAACAGCAGACTCGTTGAGCGTGAAGATAAATTATTAATCTTGAAGCTCATCCACTCAGAGGACACAACCGGTCGGCTCCGAAGCTAAAAGCAAATGTGTGTGCGCTCGCTTCCGCTTTATACCCGCACTAGTAGGCGGGATGCGGAATGCAAGTCCTGCATGCCAATATTCATTGGATCGTTTTAATTCACTCGAAGGCAATTGGTCTCCCTAGCGTGATCCCAATTCGTTGGAAACTCCTCCGACGAGACGTAGGAGTTCCCATACGAAAGGGAAAGGAACATTTCCACTGATGCAAATGTACCACAAATGAATACACTGAAGGACAGTTTTCTCAATATGGGAAGTGGATTGTGCCATGTGTAACCATGAGGTATACGTTCCATTTTAAACATAAACAACATGGGTAACACTTTATTTTGATGGTCCCTTTTGAACATTCTGTTGAGTATAAGTAACTTTGCATCTCATTAGAGTATTAGTAGACTGTCTGCTTACTCTTTATTGTGATGGTTCCCCAACAGACATTCTACTAACTATTGGTAACTTTGCAACTACATGTCAACTTATTCTAACCCTAACCCTACCCAGTCTACTAATACTCTACAAACACTCTAATGAGAGTTAGTAGACATGTAGGTTCAACGTTACTTATAGTCAACAGATTGTGTTAAAGGGACCATCAAAAATGTTTTGCTACCTTACAATGAAGTTATAAGTCCCTCAATGGTGCTCAATCCTTATAGTGTATCACTCCAGAGAAACACATACAGCTGGCATGAGGGGGTGTCCCTCCCTTTTATTTCTAGTTATTTGTTATTTAGTTTATTTACTTTTTTTTATATTGTTATTATTTGATATTTCAATAATATTACTTGAATAACTTATTATGAATTATCATTATAAGTGTCATTTTAAGAGTTTGATATAAATTTCACGAGTTCACACTTACAAATAAGTCAGATAGAATAAATGCGTATTTGGCGTGCTGTCCGAGGAGAGGGCTCCGAGTTAGGTATTCGGCCCGAACCCAGAGCACTCCCCCCGTATTCCTGGCTGTGAAATAAATAAATAAATAAGATATGCCAAGAGTAAGGAGTCGGGGTGGTGAAGGGATGCTGAAACTGTCAAGGAATGTTAGGTGAGTTGACAGAGTGAATATTTATATGCTCCTTCTCGTGCTGATAGGGTAGACATGGTAATTGTTTGATGACCAGTTGATTGGAATGATTATTTGAACGTGCTCCTCCCGAACTTTGTTTATTAAACATCATATGTGAATGTTTAATTTGTATTCATATTTATTTATATCTTTTTGTCTTTTTTCCTGTTTTTCTTATGTAACAGTGTCTAACTATGTACTTATTGGTTATTGTTCTAAGTAATAGTTTATATATGGTAGCTTGTGTCACTTTTGATATATGACCCTATGATTTATGGCCATTTATGACCTTTTATGACAACCCATAATGTCTGTGAGAATGAAACGGGGCATATGAGTTTTTAAGAAGTGATAGCATTGCTGATGTACCCCTCTTTCTCTCTCTCCGCCGCGGCTACTCTGCGTTGTGTTGTGTATGTTCGTGGGTGGTGGTAGAGAGGGGACTCAGACACAGAGGAGTTATAGAGTTGATAACATGAACTGAAGGAAAGCTGACGCACTACTCACGTATCAACACTACGGTACATCAAGAGGCTCAAACAGCGCTAACAGCACTTAAATCTGTCCTTATACAACAGTGTTATAAGGACATCTTGTGGACAACACAATACACTGCCTTACAGTGATAAATACTGCATATAAAATAGTGAATAATAGTTCATATTATATTAAATAAGATTACATTTTTTTAAGCATAAGTATTTTAAAGTTAGTTTTAATCTTTTAAACATGTGTTCAAGTGTACTTACCACTATGAGGCTGTCTTTTTTGTCTCTAGCTAAAGTCCACAGATCCTTACATGTAGCAGAAGAGTTGTGTGCAGTGTGGCCGCTTAATTGTAAAATGAAGATTGTGAACATCATGATATGGAGCCCCAAGACCCCCTTCCTCGCTGTGTTGTTGTACTGTATTTTACATGACAGAGAGCGTAATAGCCATAAATTGATCAACAAGCAGAGATAAAACATTAAATCTTTTCATTTTTGATGGTCTACATTTTTGCCATTTACTAGCGAGTCAAAGTTAAGTTTTGTTTTTCTCCATAAGTTAGAAAAATTATCAGACTATTGTGCAGTAAAACCAATGTGAATATATATTCTACATATTCAAACTAAATCAACATAAGGTGATATATGAAACACAATATTTCAAACGGTAGAGTAAGTTATCATATAAAATATATTTCAAATGAAATGATTATAAATCAAATATATAATATAAAAATAAACATCTTACTAAAATTTTCTGAACCAATTATTATATTTTTAGCTAAATGAATATATATAAAAGCACCTTACATTTTTCAGAGAGCAGGAAAATATATTCTTACACAGAAATGACCAAACCATGTTTGAAATGATTTACAAAATACAATAAGTAGAAATGTAAATTCTCTTGAGTGTTTCTTAGAGACAGAGGTGTGAGTTTTTAGCCAGAATGGTGTGACAGTCACAGCAGTGGCGTAGAGACCAGCATGTTTATGGGGGTTTCCATAGACATAAAACTTTCTGCGTTTTTACATTTTCAAAAATATAAATAAATGTAATTTATAAGGTTCCAATTCTACGGAAGCGTATTTCATTCACTTGAGGAAAAAAATCGACTCTGTTTTTCTGAATTAACGAGTTAATATCTCAGAATTATGAGATCATTTTTTCTTGAAAAAAAATGTTTCACTCTGTTTTTATGAATGAATGAGTTACTCATAATTTTGAGATAATTAAGTCATTAATTCAGAAAAATAGAGCAAAAACTTTTTTCCGTGAAAAATGATCTCATAATTCTGAGATAATTAACTTAATTCAGAAAAACAGAGTCGATTTTTTTCCTCAAATGAATGCAATACGCTTCCGTACAATTCAACCCAAGGTCCATGCACAGGCTGGTTAGGTGTAGGTAGATAGCAGGAACGAACTTGAATGACAATAATAAGAAGAACACTCTACCGCACACTGTTGACTTTATTCAGAGCGAACAATGCGTTTCGCATATAACGTCCTCAGGTTCAGTTATGGTCTGAGCTCTCAGGTGTATCTTAATTACCTTGAGTCACATGATCAGTTGTTCTTATCCTCTTAAGTGTCGTGCCCCCTTTTTTGAATAAACATGAAAATGCACAATCCGAATTTAAATGGTTGTAATTCAAGAATGCTTTGGAATATAGATCTAAGATTGGTCTTGTTTTAAAGAAGACATTTGGGAGAGTTTTGTAAATGAATTAAGAAAGTGAAACAGAAAAAAAGTTATAGAAGTTTGAGTTTATGAAAATGTAAAAATTGAATTATTCATATTTTATATGAAATATCTTTTTTCAAAACCTGGTGGACTCTAAAGCCCCGTTCAAACTACAAGCGACAAAGTGACACGATACCATTCATTTCAATGGGGAGCGGGCGATTTCCGGCAACATGCGTGACAGCGACCGGTGGGGCGTGTCAGGGGACGCAACAAAGTTGAAATCTGTTTAACTTTATGCAAATGCAGAGTGACTTTCAGGAGCGACAACCAATAGGAGTGAAGTCAGTGGAGCGCGTCACTCTTCAGTGCTGAGTCTGACTGAGGCAAGTTGAACGAGAAGGTCATTTTAGCAGTCAGAAACAAAGACTTTTCCTTCCAAACTATTTGTTTGTAGCGGCAAGAAAACGTATTTGTTGTCTAACATAGAGTAACATCCGTGAATGTCACTCACAAACATTACTAGGCAACCAGTAGTGGGAACGCCCTCCAGCCCAGCACTGGCGACCTGCAGCGACAAAGTCGCTTGTAGTGTGAACGAGGCTTAAAACTGCAAGAAAATCTTGCAGTTGCAAATCGGCAGCTGCGCATAAGGGGATTGAAGCCCCGCGATTGGGACACGTCGCCATTAGGGGAGGTTAAAAGGAGAGAGTACAGACCAGAGAGGGAGTTATTTTTGGGGACCGTGATCTCGGAGGAAGCGTGAGCATTGGAGCAGAGGAAGTGGGGCCAGCAGACGGGCGCAGCATTGTGAGTTTGGGAAAAAGAGCACCTCGACTCAACTGGAAAGAGGGAATCGCTGGACAGTAAGATTGTTTATGAGAGACTGTGAGTAGTTCAATCGATCTCCATCCTCCTCTTCTCGTATCTACAGGACTTCTTGAGGTGAATGCCAGACATTTAAGTGTATTATCTGGCAGCCTATAGGCTTTATGCCGAGCGTCACGTGACCAAACCGGAAAACAGGTCTCATTGCATCCGCTTGTCAGAGAAAGTGTTAATGGCCGTAAGAACTAACTACGATATCTATGGATTTTTAAGGTAATCAGCTAACCTACTAAGTTCACTTTGTTATTGGTGTTTTATGCTATTTAAATATCTAAACGTTAGTGTGAAGAAGAACAATTAAAAAACTTTTAAATATCAATCTGCACATGCGAGGGACATTGGTTGTGCTCATTTTTGCTTGCTCCTTTTAAGTTATCTTGAGTAAAACTGCAAAAAATTTCATGAAGCACATACAAAAGACCTGAATCGGAAGCAATGTGATCTGTTTTCCGGCTTGGTCACGTGACGCTCGGCATAAAGCCTATTGTGAAGAGGGACACGTGGGTGAATGCTCAACTGTCTGCTTTGCAGTGAAGCCCTCCAGCCGTAAGTTCTCTGTCTGTCACCTGTGGAGAAGAGGATTATGTGCCTGTACATTCATCTGTCTGCTTTGCAGTGAAGCCCTCCAGCCGTAAGTTCTCTGTCTGTCACCTGTGGAGAAGAGGATTATGTGCCTGTACATTCATCTGTCTGCTTTGCAGTGAAGCCCTCCAGCCGTAAGTTCTCTGTCTGTCACCTGTGGAGAAGAGGATTACGTGCCTGTACATTCATCTGTCTGCTTTGCAGCGAAGCCCTCCAGCCGTAAGTTCTCTGTCTTTCACCTGTGGAGAAGAGGACTACGTGCCTGTACATTCATCTGTCTGCTTTGCAGTGAAGCCCTCCAGCCGTAAGTTCTCTGTCTGTCACCTGTGGAGAAGAGGATTATGTGCCTGTACATTCATCTGTCTGCTTTGCAGCGAAGCCCTCCAGCCGTAAGTTCTCTGTCTGTCACCTGTGGAGAAGAGGATTATGTGCCTGTACATTCATCTGTCTGCTTTGCAGTGAAGCCCTCCAGCCGTAAGTTCTCTGTCTGTCACCTGTGGAGAAGAGGATTATGTGCCTGTACATTCATCTGTCTGCTTTGCAGCGAAGCCCTCCAGCCGTAAGTTCTCTGTCTTTCACCTGTGGAGAAGAGGACTACGTGCCTGTACATTCATCTGTCTGCTTTGCAGTGAAGCCCTCCAGCCGTGAGTGCTCTGTCCGTCACCTGTGGAAGGGGAGGATTACGTGCCTGTACACTTACCTGACTGCGGTGTAGCGAAACTTCCCAGCCGTACGTCCTCTGTCTGCTTCCCACCGTGAAGAAGAGGAGTGCATACCCGAAACCCGCACCTGGATTGTCCTGTAGCAGCCTTCCCCCTTTTACATTGCGCCCTGTGGGCCTTCGGCGGGTCCGCCAAACGGAACGACCCTGCACAGAAGACTCACCCTTTTAATTTCTTCATTCAATTTTATATTCAATAAAATACTGTTTTAATTGAAGTCTCGTTGTCTGTCCTCCTTGCCTGGCCTCTGTCCGACTCCCCAAGGGTGGTACGGGTCCCAGAGGTGGGTGCAGCCTGATTCGGCCCACCCCGACCTGTGACACATGTGCGTTATAGCTCGCTGCCACATCACAAATGGTGAATCTATAATTTTTCCTTTATATTTAAAAAAATTTCAGACCATTTTTTTCTAAACAAAATGTAATGGATGTTATCTTTTGAACTATTGGCATGAAAATCAATTGAGGTTTCTACCATTCTTTCATGATTTTCATGTTCATCACTATTTCAAAATAAAGGTCTTAACACAACTTAGGAGTATGAAAATATTCTTGTTCCAAATTGATAGATTACGGCTCTTCTGTATTTTATTTTGAAAATCCATCACCAAATATGAAAACTACAGATTGTAAGCTTTCAAATGATATATAGTTTGTCAATATTAGTTTAGGTTTAGTATAGGATATTACTGTTTTAAATATGTAATAGCTATGGTGCAACTTAATATTTTAAATGCCAATATCCAACACATTCCCATAAATACCCAGTTGAGAAAATTGAATACATGATTCACATCCTCAAATATATCAACACAATATATACAACACATACAATTTTTAGACCTGATTGCCTAATTGGGTTAATTGAATTCTTTCTGATTATATGTGGGACTTAATTTATAATTTGTTGTCATTCTCATATTTTGT
Source organism: Rhinichthys klamathensis goyatoka (assembly GCF_029890125.1). Taxonomy (NCBI): domain Eukaryota; kingdom Metazoa; phylum Chordata; class Actinopteri; order Cypriniformes; family Leuciscidae; genus Rhinichthys; species Rhinichthys klamathensis. Next base: position 16,579,316 of record NW_026606564.1, read on the forward strand.
GTTACTTTGCCCTGAAGAAGACCACTTGTTGGTCGAAACATGTTGGCTAGTGTACTTTTAAAATGATTTAAGCCATACTAAATAAAGGCTTTTTAACTTTATCCTTCTCCTCATTGAAACCTTGACTGAGTGCCTGGGACCTGCTTTTCGTTTCTTACAATATGTGACACCCCAAAGTATGTGCACATTTTGTGTAAAGTGTTAATACATTAAGCAAAAGTGGGTTGTTATTTATGTGAACTAAAAAGAAATGTGGAACTTGAAAGTGAATCAGTACAGGATCGGTGTAGAAATATAGTTTGTTGTTGTGGTGAGAAGACGGGACTCTTATTATGAAAAGTGAAAGGAGGACTCTCATATAGGAGCTGTGTGCGCCTGCACCCTCACATCTGCTGAGAATTCGGTACGACGTGACACTGTGGCTCCTGTCTCATCACTTTTTCCTGTTATTTTGCAGGTATTATTGTTACAACAACTTGATGATATGCACACGAGATCTGTACTGTAAATGTATATGTTCATGCCGCAGATATTTTGAGTAATGACGTTCGGGGTTGTGAATATGTTGAATATATGCAGACTGTCCGCCATTTGGTGAACGCGGTAACACGAGGTGATGGTGAAATGAGGGTAAATCGATTCAGATTGACTCCAGTTACAAGGTTAAAGTGTTCATTATGAGTTTACTTTAAAATTGTGTTTGTTTATTGAGTTATGTAAACATATAAAGATCGGATGCACTTTCTCAGTCAAATGTTTCAGACATACATTCAGCTGATGCAATTTTGTGTTAATCCCTGCCGTAGCAGAAGGGAAAATTAATGTTAAATATGTATGGTACATATGTGTAGCAGGCAGGGCCGCATTAAGAGCTCACTGGGCCCCGGGGCTATGAGTTACTGTCATTTTCCAGGGACATCAAAGTAAGATGGTTTAGTCTCTCTTGTAACATGGCTGAACGAAGACGATTTTTGACCAAAGACAGTTTGGAAAAAGAACGCTCTCCACTGGCGTTAGTCACAGGCAAAGTCAAGAAAATACGAAGAGCTATGTCCATATTCGGGAACACAGACTGCAGGTTTTTCTTCCTCGGGAGCTGAAGCAAGGCTACGGCACTTTTGTTTTTCTTATTTTTGGTAAAGTCCTTGAATTGAGCAATTTCATCTGGGAAATCGTCTTGCAAATCCGTGTGGTATTTCTTCTGAAGACACATAGCATTAGAATGTAGTTCTTCAGAGGTGATTGTATGCATGTTGCTCAGAAATCCAAAACTTTGCTCAAGATCTTTGTATGATTTGTAGCGCCGATCAAGCTCAGCCACAAGTTTGTCAATTATGACATTAAACACACAAACTTGAAACTTCTGTCTTCCTGACATTGTACTCAGTGAATCTGCCACAGATGACTCATCTGGTTGCTTTTTACGTGGTCTCTCCCTTTGTATGTCACTTTTGTATGTCTGAGATACACATGACGACATGTTTTTGGCTGTTGACTCAAACCTCTCAAACTGATCACGGAGATCTGCAACAAAATCTCTCAGTGAACCCACCAGAGCAACAGCATTAGACAGGTCAAGGGCAACCATTTGAAGTTGTGTGCTTGTTTTTTGAACACGCTGCAGCACTGTGTTCCACACACTGCACAGAATGGCAACTTCAAGCTTCTCCATCTGCCTAGAGAGAGATGTGGCCTCATTGCGAGTTGTCAGGTTTTGATGATCATCTTCTGCTATTGTTTGAAGGGACTGGAAAATGTTGTCATAATTTAGACAAAGGGTGCTGGTTGCTTGTGCATGCGCACTCCACCTTGTGTTTGACAAGGATTTCAGAGTTTGAACACGGCCCTTCTCATTTTCTTCTAGGTTGGACGTAACAATCTGCCACCTCCAGGTGGATTTTGAGCAGAAGTTAAAAAGAGACTGTACAAATGAGAAAAACTCCTCAGTCTCAAGACAACAGTTTACAGCATTTACCCCAACTAAGTTCAGAGTATGTGCCGCACAGGGAACCTATTCAGCTAACGGGTTGACTTCACGTATGCGAGATTGCACACCTTTATAAGCACCAGACATATTACTGGCGTTGTCAAAGCACTGTCCACGGCAATTCTCTATGTTTATGTTCATCTCCGTCAGAACTGATATAACTGAATTGAACAGTGACTCACCAGTGTGACTGCTTATGGGTAGAAACTTAAGAAAACGCTCCTCTGTGTTTCCTTCTTCAGATACATATCGGACAATAAAAGTGAGCTGGTCTGAATGTGAAATGTCTGGGGTGGAGTCAACGATTATTGAAAAATATTTGGCCATCCTGATTTTATCCAGGATTACAGAGAGCAGCTTGTCACCCATCAAATCAATTAACTCCTCACACACAGTAGAAGAAAGATATGAAGGAGTCCCCTTGCCTGCATTGCCAAATCGTGCAATATGCTCTCTAAGAAATGGATCAAATTGACTTATTAGTTCAAGGCAACCCAAGTAGTTTCCATTCTGGGGTGATCCAAATTGTTGGTTGTCTCCTCTGAAAGCAAGTCCTCGCTCAGAAATAAATTTAATAACAGCAACTACTCTTTTAAGAACCTCTGACCAGTACTGGCTCTCTGTTTCATACTGCCGTTTCAATTCATTGTCAATTTTACCCTGCTCTGCAGTTCTTGAAATCCACACAAGCATGCATTTGCGATGCGACTCAGATCCCTCGTGCTCGACAATCCGTTCATTTGCATGCTTCCAATCGTTGAAGCCATCAGCACATCCAAATTTTGAATGAGCGTTCTTGTCATTTACACCAAACAGCCGGCACACGAAACAATACACGGCTCCCTTAGATGGGGAATAGAGCAGCCAATCTCGTCTGACATTTTCACCATTCACTAGTCTGCGATTAAAAAGACTTTTTGAAAATCTTCTCTTTTGATTTTTATATTGTTGTTCTGATGCAGAGAAGTCAGCAGTCATATTTTGACAAAACTGTGGTCCTCTATCAGCCCAGTACTCCCGAACCTCATCGTTGATCTCTCCCCAAGTTCCAGGATCAGTGCTTGTGCACGCTGGGATATCAACGGCGTGCAGGGTAGGAGAGGAAGCCGATGCAAGGCCGCTGATCTCAGGTTGATCTGCAGAAGGCTGTCTCAGCTCATTCATATTTGCATCAACCTCAACTGAAACGTTATCTCCTTGCTCAGTCTCATTATCTCCTGCAGCAGATGAAGTCGATGTTTCATCTTTCTGGTGATCTGGTCAGGATAAGCATGAAACACATTTTTACACATAAGCTGTTAGATTAACACTAACCTGTCAACATGGCTTGCTAATAGCGTATAGGGGTGGGCGATGAGCTAAATGTTATATCTTTAAACGAGTCATTTTATCTATCTATGATATACTTCACAGTCAAGTTATATTACTTTTAATACGATTTTTATCATATCAAAATTTAATGCCACTAAAATTTCATAATTCTTGTGACCAATTTCAATATTACAAAAAATAATAGTAACTTAAGAAAAGAATCTCAAGCTTACTAATGACAAGAGTCACACATAACAATAGAACAAAGGCACATAAGAAATCGACCTACTTGAAAAACTTAAAGCACTGAATAATATTATATTGTATAAAGTAATCAAATATGCAATACATAGTATTCACTATAAATTCAACATTGATTCTTATTCGTAAAGTTTGGAAGAAAAATCCAAGTCCAGGCACTCAGTGGGTTACAAAAGTAAAAAAGCCTTTATTATTATTAAAGCGAGGGCTAAACCATTAAAAAACACCAACGCGTATCGGCCCACTGGCCTTGTTGGCCAGTGGGCCGATACGCGTTGGTGTTTTTTAATGGTTTAGCCCTCGCTTTAATAATAATAAAGGCTTTTTTACTTTTGTAACCCACTGAGTGCCTGGACTTGGATTTTTCTTCCAAACTTTACGAACATTCAACCCTTCCAAGAGCACCAGAGGATACAAGGGATACCCGCAGCGCTCCAGCTTCCTTTTGTTCAGTCTTATATTGATTCTTATTTATTTTACAAAAGTGATTCAGTCAAGGGCAGTAAATTACTTTCTTTCTGATGTTTGATTAACATTATTGACACAAATGGCGACAGCAGCTTTATTAGCAGCTTCTGTCACTTTAAGACCTCAGGGTCGGAACTCAAGTGCGCTGCGGCTGTGCAAAACCGTCTCAAGTTCACCATGGTCTCAAAACGAGCATTTACAAAATGAATTCTCTCCCGCTGCTTACTGTGCCTGAGCAGTTTAAAATAATTTGTATCTAAACCACAATGCTCAAAAACGCGTTTAAATTATAAACTTACATCATGATGGCGCAGCAAAATCGACATATTTCTACCCATATATTATCGCCAGCCCTTATCGCCGGCAAATATAGAGTTTGATCAAACACAAAAAGCAATATCATACGTTACATCCATCAAGTTAATAATCAAACTTACCGAAAATTGGTGGGGTCGATGATGACGCTGTGTCTTTATCTGCTCCAACATGTTCCCGGCCCTCTTGCTGTTCCACAACTTCTCCGTGATCATCAGCTTTAGTAAAATAACCCGATAGCTTGGGGATTTTACTGAGCAGCTCATGTTTCCTCTGCTGTTTAGCTTTTAAAACATTTCTTTTTTGAGCCCCACTCGCACAAGTTTTTTTTTAAAGATGATGACATTTTTAGCTATGCGACGAAGATAATGCGTGACAATTTTTAAGAATAGTCTAGAATGAAGTGAAGAGTGGAGGCGATTGATTGGTTGATATATTCTAATAAGGCGCAGGCAGCCATCATCTGATAGGCCTACGTGCAGCAGCAGGTCGGTCGTTCACAAGTTAAATATAGAATAAATGTATTTGATTGGTATATCAAATTAAAACGTGACGTTTCAATTCACCATGCCCTGCTGCCCACGAGGGTTTGATTGACAGGCGACCTGACCAATCATAACGCCGAATACGCAATTTTGTCGACAACAAAGCTGTCAGTAGATTGACGTCGGTGGACTTGAACTTGAAAAACGGTATTGTTTAAATTACTTAAATGACAATATTTGAAAGTTGAGACTTTGTTTCATATCAACAGTAAGCTGCTTTGATCTCTCTCTTGTATGTCGGCGCGTAGTCACTCAGTGTAACGTTTGTCTTTGCCCCGCGATGTGTTTTTCACTGCGTGAGTGAGAACATGATGTGCGTGACTCATGAGAGCCGCCTGGCTTGTCACACAGTAACTAAAAAAGGCGGGTCTTTGCGAATGGTTACTATAATATTAATGATAATGATTCCATGATAATGCAACTAAATAACAGGGCTAATTTGTGGTGGGCGTGGTAAGGCTTTGGCAATGAGATGGCTAGTGGTATCTGCTCCACTACAGCCAATCACGGGCCCCCTCCTTGCTCGGGCCCCGCCTAGCCCTATTGTTAATGCGGCCGTGGTAGCAGGGTATTAGTCCTTAAATGATTCAGTCATTTGTAATTATGTTACATGCATAAACTATTCTTTTGACTCATGTGAGTAGATGTACAAGAGTGTTGAGAAAAGCTAAAATGTAGTAGTTTTGTGAGAGAAAAGTGAAAATGTGAGATTTGAGTTTCTGTTGAAAAATATGGGAAAAAAAGAGAACTAACACTTGTATAAACAGAATAAGAGAAACAAGAAACATACTTTAACCCTCTGGGGACTAAGGGTTTTCTGAGGCCCTTGGGATGTTTTGACATGCACTGACATTTGTGCTTTTTTCAGTTATTTATAAACATGTTAATGGCAACGGTGTAAATTCACTCTATATAGCACAAACGGGGCTACCATAATTTTTGAGCAACATGTATGTACATGTTTGTATTTTTGAGAGAATATTATTTATGCATGGTTATTGAAAAACTTACAAAATAAAAGTTTCTGAAATAAGGCCACAAAACACATATTGATTATTTCTTCACAAGACTTTTGAAAATTGTATCACATAGTCTAGAATATTTGCTCCAAAACTATGTGAGAATCATCCTGACTACTCATTCAGATAAGTCAATAAAGTCTTTTAGAATGTGTATGATGTGTTTAGTGTGAGAAAGCTTTATGCGAGGAGGCGTGATCTCTCATTAATATGTATGGCATTCCACACCTGAGAAAGACAAAGACCCTCCCCATAATGGCCCTATTAGGTGCTATCAGGCCATATCATTATGAGGAGCCTTGCACAAAGAATGAGGAGATTTAAAAAAGAATGGCTTTTAGATTGTTTGGATTTATTTACAACACAACATAATCCAAAAATACACAACAAAGGACTGGTTTCTGGTTAAAATTGCTTTTTAATTATATATATATATATATATATATATACACACACACACACTGCTTAGAATAAGTGAAAACACCCATGCTAAAGTTGACTAAAAAGAGGAATAAAAAATCTTAATGCCTTAATTTAAAAAATGAGGAAAACTCCAACCTTTAGGGAAATGAATAATGTCCCTGAATTCTTTGTGAATGAATAATGTATCGCAAATAATTAAATGTTCTTCTTTAAAATACAGGGTGCATACGTCTGGACACTTCTATCACACACCCTTCACCATATAGACATGGTTTTATTTTAGTTCAAAGTTAGAGTTGGAAACATCTTGAAAAGAAAATAGTCTTTTTCCATAAATGTCTTAGTTTGATCAAACATAATTCAAAGTTGAGGATTCATTATTTTCATATAGCTTGCATTGGAACAAACATCTTAGTTGATTAGTTTATTGACAAAACATAAGCTTATTTGATGTCTTTATTTTGAAGCTTATTTGATGCTTATTTGATTTGAAAAACTTTATCCAAAACTAGTCAAAGAAATTTTATTTCGTCTGTAAAAGTGCGTATCTGTGCATTCATTCATTCATTCACACACACACAAACACACACACACACAGAAACATGATTCACATTTAAACAGTAGGCTATGCTATTTTTCCGTTTACAGACACTAACGTTATTCTATATCGCGATTAGAACAAAGCACAAAACACTTACACTTCTCAGCTGAATCTGTTGCTCCTCCTCGAAGTGAAAATAAACCAGCACTTCTGTGGTAAATGTCCAAGGATTATTCCTCATAGCCGCGCAAGACGAATCTTAATCTGACTAAAAAATATAGTGTGTTTACTAGGGCTGTTTTCGACTAAGGATTTTCATAGTCGAATCTGATTCGTTAGATTTTGCCGTAGTCGACTGATAGTCGAACCTTTTTTCTTTTCTTTTTTTTTTAGATAGCAGACGTTCGGTTGAATAACTGTTCGTCTGTTATAGGACAACTCGCTCTACGTTTATTTAAAATGAACAGCAAGACAACTAGAAGTGAATGTGCTTTCCATTAAATGAATCCTTAACACACAAAAAAAAACGTTACAATGAACGTGCTTTGTTTTAAATAAATCACACACAGTAAACAAAACCTTAACAAAAAAACTTTGCAATGAACTTTGCAATTTAGACGCGCAAACTGCGAGCCGGTGCGGTGAGACGTAGCCTATGCTCGGGCAGATTCGGCTTGAAGTCGTTCATTTTCCGATGCGGCGTCGCGCGCGCTGTTACAAAAAGGGTCTTGCGCACCCAACGCGTCATTTTTTGCCGTCTGCACCTTCGCGCTCGTGCGGACGCGTCGAGTATAAACAAGGCTTTACTCCGTGTCAGCGCGCGCTCTGATCGGTAAAGGTGCACAGACCTCTCCTGAATCATCTCCAGCACTCAGCCTCCGATCGCACCACTAACTCCGCCTCTGTTTCCCTCGTAAGATGATATTAGTATTTAAACATTCTCTATGATAAAAAATGTTTGTAAAAAATATTTTAATAGCACGGTTTTGGCGGTTATAGAGTTTTAATGACGGTGTTAAACTATAACCGTCGGTCTCACGGTTATATAATAACGTCACACCCCTCATAACACTTGCTATTCGACTATGAGGTTCATAGTCAAATCAGACCTCTCCGAATCGAACTGTCGAATCCTCGACTATTAGAAGTCAGCCCTAGTGTTTACAGCATTTGCCTGGGGGCGTTTATCTATTTTGCAAATGGCCTCAACACATAATCTTATGAATAGCGCGCTCTGCGAGTGGGTGTGAACAAATTAACGATAATGAGCTGAGACAGGAGAAACTGTACTTCTCTTTAGTTTTTGACAGATTACATTGCAGGAGAATATTTGTTTTAAATGTGAATTGTTTTATTTAAAAGTAGAAATTTAAAGCGTTCTTTAGACGTATGTTTCATGTTTGTGTGATAAGTATTAGCGGAGTTTCCGTTCATTTTCCAGACATGTTTCAGAAAGATTTTTGCGGAGACAGAGTGAGCTGAAAGCGCACCCTGTTTATTTATTTTAAAAAAAACACAAGGTTTTGATGTTAATGTGAGTGTACACAAAAAAAGAAGACCCTCTATAGTTTATAGTCATGTATTGATTTTATTTATATGACCATAAATGACGGAGTATTTTAAGTCTATGTTGCTGCTATGTGAAAAAAAAACAGCAAAACGCGCGGACGCGTTCTTGGTCCCCAGAGGGTTAATGCTTTATTATAAAACAATGTAAAAGAAAACATTGAATAAAGACATCTGCTGAGGATTTGGTGCGACGTGACACTGTGGCTCCTGTCTCATCACTTTTTCCTGTTATTTTGCAGAACTGTCTTATCTGTATACTGAGCCTTCCGCGTGGGGCCTGTAACATATACATAATTATCATCATCAAATATATACATAATTATCATCATCGAAAGCCCAACGCGAAAAATGTTTTGTAGAAAAATATATATATCGTTACAGATATACATCATCAATATGTCCACAATGTTACAGATACATGCACTGCAGTGTGGCTGATAGTCAATATCCTATAACCCGTGAAAACAGCTAAAATCCTGTGATTCGTTCATACCATAGGGTTCAACAGTAGACAGTTCATTTATCCAAAAAGCTTCTCTTCTCAAGAGCTTTTTAATTATGTTACCACCTCTAGGGTTTGGCATAAATGAAAGGGGTAGATAGACAATTTATAAATGTTTGAATGTTATATTTTCTTCCAGAATGTGAGTGACAATGTTTTAGTGTCTATAGTGTTGGCGCAATGAGCACATCCATAATTCCCATAGACTTGTTGCGAAAGCCAGTTTGTCTGTGTGGGTTCCTGGTATATAGAACTAACCACCATGTCTCTAATATTTCTGCTTCTTTTAAGACAGAAACGAGGTTTGGAAGAAGACAAATGCTTAAGATTTGAGTCACATTCCAGGACTTTCCAATGTCTATTTATGATCTTTTTAACCTGTCTCGAAGCTGTAGAATATTCCGACACAAAAGTATTTTTTTTTTCTTGTTCATCTTGTCTAGGGCGAGGATGTAATAGCTATCCTCTATCCTTCCAAGTAGCCCTCTCCATAGCTGTGTCAATAGGGTCTGACTGGACCCCCTCTGTTTAAAGGGATACTTCAGGATTTAGCATTAAGCTTTGAATCAGTAGAAAACCAGTAGTATTTTCGAATTACCGTGCTTCCCCCCCTCATATCTCCCTGATATGAGAGAAAAATAAATTTTTAGTCTGGAAAAAATCCTCCGATGACGCAAAAAATCATCATTTTGCGTCATCGGAGGATTTTTGTGCCAGAGGCTAAAGACTACAGCCAGTGTCCCGCATGTTTTCACCACGCCCATATGGGGCGGGATCTCACTCACAGAATGTAAAGAGAGTGTCAGCCATCTTTCTGTAGAAGCTAAGCTAACAGGCTCTTGCCTCTTGCTCTGTGTAAAAAGTTTGTATAGTAGGCTAATCACGTTGGCGGAAGTTAGTTTTGAAGTTGAAATGGCAGAAGGGGATTTCGAAGATCTGTTGCGAGAATCTGATGCGATGAACAGTTGCAGGAGATGGAGGAACAAAAGGCGGCCGGAGCGAGACCTGAGCCCGGCCAGACTCGAGCTGGGGCGGACTGGTGGTGTCAGTGCTCTCGCTGTGCGCCGATGGAAACAGATATATGCTGCGTCCCAATTCGCATACTATCCGTCCTAAATAGTATCCGAAAATAGAACTAGTAAGTCCCAAATCGTAGTATGTTGAAATGAGTGTCCCACAGAGACCCGGATGGTCTACTATATCCGGTCAGAATCCGAAGTGCAGATCGATGCGCACTCTAACGGCTGAAATTGCCCACAACCCATCGCGCGTTGGACGAGGATTCGGTTAGAACTACAAACACGAGTGAAAAGTGTTCAAAAACTACAGACATGGAGGACGCGCGAGTCCGACGGTTATGTAGAGAGGTTTAGATAAAGGGGTTTGAGTTATTAATTATCAGTATCTAACCTGACGAAAATGTATTTATTCAATTTTGTCCACATTATATTGCATCTGCAGCAGCATTGTGAACTTTTGCAAAGATACGTTTAGCCATTAACTTTTAAATGCATTATTATATTCAAATTCCAAACACACGAGGAGAGTCTCGGCATGAAAGACCCACGACTGGCAGATGAACGTGCGACAACAATTCTCTCCGAAATGGTAAGAAGTTATATTAGATTGAATGGAGGATTTTAACTGTGACGAGATGATTGACAGGGCAGTTTGCGGTGACAGGATGCACCGGGATGCACGCGACAGATCTGTCCGTTGAAGATGACGAAGTAGTATGTCCCAAAGCTTGCCTACTCTTTTGCTACACACTCAAAAGTATGTACTTTTTCTTCACAAAAAGAGTACATACTTTTAGGGCGTAGTATAAGTAGGCGGATTGGGACGCAGCAATAGAGTCCTATATCTTTGCCTCGATATATTGCCATATCACCCTGTAGCCCAAGACTGGTTGCCCACTGAAGCTAAGCAGGGCTGAGCCTGGTTAGTACCTGGATGGGAGACCTTCTGAGAAAACCAGGTTGCTGCTGGAAGAGGTGTTAGTGAGGCCAGCAGGAGGCGCTCACCCTGTGGTCTGTGTGGGTCCTAACGCCCCAGTATAGTGACGGGGACACTATACTGTCAAAGAGCACCGTCCTTCGGATGAGACGTTAAATCGAGGTCCTGACTCTGTGGTCACAAAAAATCCCAGGATGTCTTTCGAAAGAGTAGGGGTGTTACCCCGGCATCCTGGCCAAATTTGCCCAGTGGCCTCTGTCCATCATGGCCTCCTAATCATCCCCATATATACACTGATTGGCTTCATCACTGTCTCCTCTCCACCAGTAAGCTGGTGTGTGGTGAGCGTTCTGGCACAATATGGCTGCCGTCGCATCATCCAGGTGGAGCTGCACACTGGTGGTGGTTGAGGAGATCCCCCTTCCATGTGAAGCGCTTTGAGTGCCTAGAAAAGCGCTATATAAATGTAATGAATTATTATTATTTTATTATAATCTCAGCAATGTCATTTTCTTCTGGACGAGATCGCTGAATCCGCAGAGTTTTGAGTGTAAAGGTGTTATTATTATTTTTTTTCATTAAAAGTTATAACTCACATTGGCTGTGGTTCTTTTTAAAAACCTTTAGTGTTACTAGAGTATGGATTAGCCTAGATAATGTGTTAGCTTAGAGAAATAGTGATTTCAATTGGAAGAAAACAGTTCATATGCAGAGCTACTAAGCTACTCTGCTGACATGGTCCTGCCTTGCATCATATTTTTAATGTGAAAGTCTAAGCTGTGTTATATACATTAGGCTATCCCGGTACAACGCAATTTAGCACCATTTCGATGGAAATTTATCAAATAACTCACGATGTATCAAAGTAAGCCTAGTTGTATCCATTTTTCGGATTCTGCCGCCTGTAACCGGTAGGCGTGGTTTTGGAGTGGCCTCGTAAGGGCAGCAAAGCAAGTGCATTCTGGGAGTTGTTGTCTTAAAGCCACATGAGTAAAAAATACATTTTGTGCCTTTTCTCAGTCTAGAATGCTTCAATTTCAAAAATAATTTCACATTGCTACTATATACATGACCAATATTAAATACACATTCATCTTCCCAGAGGTGAAGTATCCCTTTAAATCTTTCTGCCATTTCATTAGCCTTAACGTTGTAGTCATCTTCCTTGTTGCAAATTCTTCTCAAGCTAATAAATTGCCCATAGGGGATGTTGTCAATGAGATGGTCAGGGTGGAAGCTAGTGGCATGTAATATGGTGTTTCTGTCAGTTTTCTTACGGTAGATGAAAATGTCCAATTTTCTTTCACCATTCACAGTGATTAATAAGTCTAAAAAATGGATAGTATGTAGACTGTATTCCATATTAAATCTCAAATTAGGGTAAGTGGCATTAATATTGTAGTGGCCGTTTGTCAACAAACAAAAGAGAATTAAACTTAAATCAAACCTTCCAAACGACAACTTCTAGCACTCTGGGCAGGTGATGTACGCAGGCAAGACATAAATCAAATTCAAGGCTGGATTCAGGGTTTGTGGCTGGTTTATTTGTTCCAACTGAGCAAGCAATACAGCATCTCTCGCGCTGGTAAAAAAAACCATGTGCCCATCACCCAGGTGCTACAGGTTACCTCCTACTTCCTACCTATATTTACCCTCACCTGTGCCCACTACTGCCCTCAGGTGTCTAAATCAAACATTGCAACTAACCAAAAATAAAGACTAAACATATAAATAAAAACACAATTAACTAAACAAACAAACAAACAAAGAAACATTACCAAATTATATTACTAATGTGAACAAAATCATAATAATAAATTAACAAAATTACCAATACTGAAAACAAACTAATGTAGCTCCAACAAATATAATCATTGAAAGACATAAGTTGACTTTCACTGCCAAAGAACCATATCCCACTCCCACGTCTGTCTGGGCGGGTGACTTTATAAGGTGTTTTGCTAATGGGACACATTTTGCTTAGGTCAAAAATACCTTATCCACACACACACACACTCACACACACTATAAAAAGAAACGTATCTATATTTTAAATTAAATGATAATAAAATATATAATTCAATGAATAATGAATAATTTATTTAAACAGTTTTAGTTAGTAAATAAGTTGTTAAATGAATAAATAAATATAAATATGAAAACACCTTAAATTTCCAGAGCGCTGAAAAACTCGTTTTTTATGCAATGGTAAAAACAATCCAAAAGCAAATAGTTTAAGTTGTCATAAACAAAGCAGCCCCAGATTCTTCAGTGATAAACTACAGTGTGAAATGAAGCTTCAGACCCTCACAGAGAGTTACAGACAGATGAGCCTCACAGTGTCACAGCATACAGTATGTAAAGTTAGTCTGCTTTCCAGCAGAGTGAGTTTTAGTCCTACTTAATTTATTTAAAAGCATAATCTTAAAAGTTTAAATTAGATCTTTTTTCTTTTCTTTTTTTAAAAGACTCTTTAAATCAAATCTTTAAAGTATTGTTAAAATCGTATCTTCTGTAAGACTGGAGAAACTGGAAGAACTGTAGGAGAGGGCAACTCTCTGAGAAAACAAAGGAAATTAACATTTGAATTTCTCTCTTGTACTATCATGCTGAGATCACCTGAAATTCACCCAAAAATCTATATGGGTTACTGTGAATAATTATCATACGGTATTACACATGTTGGATATCATTTGAAATGTCTCAGTGCGACTGGTGCAAAGGTCTCATTCTCAAAGAAGTAAACCAAAAGGTAATAAGGTATTTAAGAGTTTAGAGAAGGGTGTGTCTTCCAGGCAAATGGTCTCCTGCTCTCTCAGAAGGTGTTAACTGAAGGTGATTTTTTTACATCAGCCGCTAAAGGGCGCGTTCGGTCACTGCCAGCTTCTGCCTGTCAGCCGCGGTCAGCGAACAGGTCTCGGCCCCGTACAGCATGGCCGGTAGGATGGTGCTGTTGAACAGGTGGGCGCCAGGGGGGCGTCAGCCGTGTTGGTGAACACCTCTGCTATGGACACCCTGGGCCAGCCATTGCATGCTCACATAAATGTCTTACATGTGTTTACAACAATTAAATGGATAAACAGATGTATTTCAATCAGAAAGGCAGAGGTAGCTGGCTATCTTGTTTGCTAATGTGATGTTAACCTAAACCTTACCTTCAACATAGGTGATTTAGACCTCTACTCAGTTGCTGTGCCCTTTCAGCACATGAGTTTCAACATCCTTCCTTGGCCCACATCTAAGCTTGTAAATCACAGTAGCAGCAGGTCTAACACAGGGCTTGTGTTCTTGCAGTCTTTGTCTTCGTGCTCTACTTATATACTACCACCCATGACGCTTACTAACTGAACCAAAAATTTAAAAAGATTCCAGTCACTCACTGAGATAGATGTTTAATAGACATAAGTAAATATTTTATTACGTTCATCACGCTTTTTAAAACGGCAAAGAACATTCTATAATAACTTTTCATTTATGCAAATAAAATTAATGTGGTAGTTTTAATGCAGTAATTTTTTAATGTTAAATAAGTACAGATTTTCAGTTCCTTAAACCAAAGAACAGCAGAGCAACAAACAAGCTTTATTCAGATTGTGTCTCATATTGAGTTTGTTTGATGGTCTTTGCTGTAGAATCTGAAGTTCAGCTGAACTCACTGAAACAGGAAGTAGAAGAGCAGAGGAGACACCAGCAAGAGGAAGCTTCCCTTGTACACTCCATCTAATCAAGACAGGAAGGACATTAGTATAACACTCCACTGATAATACATATAATAATAATTATAGTTATGAAAACTGCATGTTCATTGTTGATCAATTTGTCACATTTTTTTAAAAACAATAAAAACTCTGAAAGTGCTAGACTAATTCATAAGCTTCTCCTTATTGCTACATTTATAGCTTCCCACTATTTTTGACTACTTTTGATATTGTGCTGCTTATTAACAATCACTTGTTCATATTGAACATGGGCGTCGGAACCATTGAATATGGGTGGGACAATTAAGACCCACTCACTTTTTAAGACCAATGATATTGGACCCACTCATTTGACCATCTCTAATTCAGCGCATATGTCTGTTCACTTTTCAGAGCGCCGTCAGTCAAATCCATTCCACTTGAGGAATGCCCTAATAAATGAATCCGTGTTTTAGCTACAGAATTGCTTTCCATGCTGGTGCTCAAACACTTTACAATAAGGTCTCGTTTGATAACATTAGTTAAAGCATTAACTAACAGTGATCAATACATTTGTTACTGTATTTATTAATGCTGGGCTTGTCCTATAATTTTCAGTTTTTATTACATTTTTAATGATGTCTTTTAATTTTCCTCATAACAGCTCTGATGGAAGTCACAAAAACAGAGAGTGACACCACGATGTCTATGGCAAGTAGAAGACTATTCAGAACACGTCCCACTCTCCGTGAAAAGAAGGGTGATATATGCGTCAGCACGGAAAGAACAACAAGAAGACACCCACAACAGATGATTTGGCATGTCTCTACACATTTTGTTCACCATACTAGTGATGAGTTTGGAGATGAGTATTCTGTACATAAAGTGGTAAAAAAAAAATATTCCACAAACAAAGCACTCATGTTGCTTCATTGTAGCTCAGGTGAGTCTAATCCTTTATCAGTCCCGTGGAGTTTTTTTTTTTTTTCAATGTTCAAAGTGATCAACTTTATTGTTTTTTTGTCACAACAAAAAAACTTTTCTTCTAACAACACTCAGTAAGTGTTTTAGAAGTGACTGACACTAATTGTTGAAGTTAAAGTTTCTTTCTTATTGATAAATTACCTTCAGTACTCAACAGTCTGTGGTCTCTGTTGTTGTATTTTTCTCCTCATAATGCACCACACATTTTCAATAGGAGACAGGTCTGACTGCAGGTCTAGTACCTGAACTCTTTTACTATGAAGCCTCTGTTGTAACATGTGCAGAATGAATCTTGGCATTGTGTTGCTGAAATAAGCAGGGATGTCTCTTAAAAAGAGCTTGATGGCAGCATTATGCTAAATGTATTGTTTTCTCATGCTATAGCCAGACAAAAGTGTCAAAAACACAGAAATAAAAACGGACACTTCCAGTTCTTGATTATTATTGGCTGAGCTGTGTTCGATGCCATTGTAATATACTTTGTAACCACAGTAAAATGAGACGACGCGCCGCCAGCAGAGTTGCAGTGGGAAAAAAACTCACAGTTCGAGCGTCAAATACGCACGAGGACAGCGAGGATCAGCTTCAAGAGAGACTGACACAAAGACATCTATCATGTAGCTTATCACATCATACGAAGTTTAAAACATTCAAATATACATATCAAGTAGTAAATAATGTATATGAATCTTAGTTGATTATAGGCTATCAGAGCTGGTTTGGTTGCTGAGAGACGGAGACGCGCAGAGACGGAAATTACAATGTTTGGTTTGTGATCGTGCTGTGCTTATTCCACTCATTCAAGTATCATATTGTACAAGGCTTAAATCATTTAAATATACACACAATAATATACAATATCATATCGTAGAACATGTATGTAGTATTTGAGTTGATATTACTCTTGCCAAGCTCTGATTTCTGAGAGATGGCTCATTTAATTTTTACTCTCATTTATTACATAGAGATTTTAGATAAGGTATTTGGCTTCGGGAACACCCCTAATCTACTCCAGTAAAACAATTCTATTGAATTATTGTTTGTATAATTTACTAATTTTAAGTTACTTTGGATGAAATCAAACTGCTAGCGCATGATCAAACAAAGGCCAATACCTGCAGCATTGCAAAGATCAGTGTTACAGCAGCTCGTAGCCACTGTCACTCCTGCTTGCGTTACAGTCCCTGCTACACATTGAGCTGCGCACCCTTTAGTTATGAGGGAACCTGTAGAAAAGACATACATGTCCATATAATAAGAGAATAAAACAATTCCAAGATTAGCAGTTAACAAGTGGAAACTTTCTCTCTAGTGGTATCACTTATACAGCAGATTTCCACATTATACTGGACTTACCAACTGTAGAGCTGTAACATTTAGAATCTCCATCTGCACATGTCACATTTCCTCCACAGGAACTCGTCGAAGCAGATGTGCAGGAGTAACACTTGAGAGAATAACCTTACAGACAGAGAGAGACATTGAGATAGCGCTCTAAAGTATGATTAGCAAATAATACATTTCAATACTTGCTGTTTTCTGTACCTCCAGTGAGAGAAATGAAAAGAAGAACGATGGAGACCTGCAGATTCATCTTGTGTCAGGAGCTGAATGACTATACAGAAGTAATGCTTCAGTTTCTTTTATGTCTGTTCAGAAAGGGTTGGGTTTAGGACTCTTTGTGACGTCCCCAAGAAACTACAGTTAAGGTAATCTGAAATTTAAGCAGGATGGGCATGGGCGTAGGCACGGGTGTGCCGGTGACGCCCACAGTGGCACACCTGAAAATAGATGCACAGAGGCACAAACACAGGGTATGCAGTGCATAGGGACGCAGGAGGGGGGCACCATTGTGTCCAAATAAGTCTTTGGAAATCTCCTTTAATAAAACTTTATAAATAATCCAACATTGTTTGTTTAAAAATTATGAAAGGAAACATTTTTATTTATCTTTTGTTTAGCACTTTAACTGATTATTTTATTATATCAATATCAACCTCTCACCCTCCGACTTCTTGAAGTCCGTCCAATGACCTGGATAGTCAAATAATCACACATTTGTATTTATCTGTTTAAAGTTCATTTACCCCTTCACTATTTTTCTGTTACTGTCTTTGGGACAGTTCAAACAAATATGGAAATTCAGTAATTATTTACCCACTGCGCTTTCATGCATTTTTTTTTTAAAAGAGGATTCTTTAAAAATCTTGGCCTCGCCGTTGCTACATACACGCGAGCGCACAGTTTTTGCATGAACGTTAGAGGCAAATTATAGGCCCATATACCCAAGTCAATGTATTATTCTTTTCATTTTGTATTAGTATTTAAAGATATTTAATTTACAACTAATTTAATCATTTATATCTTGATGCATTTTATTTATAATAATTGTTTTAGTCCTTGGGTATGGCAAGGTGGCTTATAAGCACTGCAAATATCCAGTTAAAAAAAAATATACAGATTCAAGTTTTCAAGATGAAAAAGAAATTCGGAACTTCAAATTCAGTTTTCTAAAATTCAAAACACGGAAAATTCAGATCGTAGGTCATGGGTCATCCACAGGGAAGAGTAAAGGATCTCAGAAAAGTCGAATAGAGAATTTTGTACAGTCACAGACCCCTGAGTGAGGCGTCAAATCGACCGGCTCATTGAGGAGAAGTGTGCTATATCTTTTTTAAGCGATCGGGGGTACGGTGTTCGCCCCAGGGGCAAAAAATCCCATACTCTTAACATTGCGACGAACTTTGACCACTCGTAGCTCTGAGCAAGGATTTCGCAGAAACGTGTGAGTCATCACATTTGTAGAGGCTGGCAGGCTCTGTAAGAACTTTCTGGGGGCTGTTACACATGCTAGCAGTGAATAGCTACATGCTTATAGCGATTAGTTAAGTGCTAAATCATGCCAAGAACATGCTAAGAACTCTATAAAAACTCTATAGTAACCATCTGTGACAACTACCAACCAGAACACCCTAGCAACCGCCTAGCAACCGACCAGAACACCCTAGCAACACCCCAGCAACCACCCAGAATACCTTAGCAATTGCCTAGAAACCACCCAGAGTACCATAGCAACCACCTAGCAAACCATAGCAACCACCCAGAATACCTTAGCCACCGCCTAGCAACACCATAGCAACCAGCCAGAACACCCTAGCAACCACATAGCAACACCATAGCAACCACCCAGAATACCTTAGCAACCACCCAAAACACCATGGCAACCACCTAGCAAGCTCTAGCAACCACACAGGATACCCTAGCAACCACCTAGCAACACCATACCAACCCACTAGAAACACTTCTTTATTTCTAACTAATATTTCTTTTTCTTTTTAACTAATTCTTTTTATTTTTATTTCTTTCTTCGCAATCTTTCTTTCTTTCTTACTAATCTTTCTTTCTTACGAATCTTTCTTTCTAACTAATCTTTCTTTCTTTCTAACGAATCTTTTTTTCTTTCTTTTCTTTCTATCATTTTTCTTTCTAACTAATCTTGATGATCTATCTATCCATCCATCCATCCATCCATGGTCATAAAACATGCTAAATTATGTAGTAAACCATGTTTAATCATGCTAGGTTTGTGGTAAACCATACTAGAAACATGGTAAATCATGTCAAACCATGCTAGAACATTTTAAAAAAAAATTAAACTTTCTGGCTCGGCGTTTTCAAGCCAAAT
Source organism: Rhinichthys klamathensis goyatoka (assembly GCF_029890125.1). Taxonomy (NCBI): domain Eukaryota; kingdom Metazoa; phylum Chordata; class Actinopteri; order Cypriniformes; family Leuciscidae; genus Rhinichthys; species Rhinichthys klamathensis. The sequence goes on from NW_026606564.1 coordinate 16,598,559, forward strand.
GAAAGTTTGCCAACAAACTGTTTTATCTAGATTTAGTTTGTTATTTTGGCTAGGAACTGAAGGAGTTCAGTTATTGAACGAGTCCAGGTATTAGTGAAGAAGTTTTTTTTTTTTTTCTTAGATGATTGGGGTTCATTTTAAATGCATACACATAGACGTTAAAAGACACATAATATGCAGGGACATAACATGGGTTGGGGTTATTTTGTTTTCCTTTGTGTTTTTCCTTTCTGTTTTTTCCTTATGTTTCCATTTTCTCTTTATTTTGTTTATTTTGTTGTCTATCGTATGTTTTTTCTTTGGTCTGCTTTTCCTTTTCGTCACTATCGCTTCATTAGGTGGCCACTGGTGGAGTGACGGTGTGGAACTGACTGCCGTAGTTCCAGTGGAGGGACTGGAGACTAAAATTTTATTGTTTAATTTTATTTTTTAGTATTATTTTTCTTTATTCATTTTTATAATAATTTGTATAATGTATTTTGTGAAGTCAGAGTGTGTTGTACATGTGTGCTGAGGAGAGACTTGGGATGAGCTAAAGTTTGCATAGAAGTATGCATGCAATGCAAAATATGTTCACTGATGCAAAGGTTTTCCAATGACAATGTGTACATCAACAGTTGTCTATTCTTTACAAGGAAAAGGAACATTTCCACTGATGCAAATGTACCACAAATGAATACACTGAAGGACAGTTTTCCTAATATGGGAAGGGGATTGTGCCATGTGTAAGCATGAGGTATACGTTCCATTTTAAACATAATTAACATGTTTTGCTACTTTACAAGGAAGTTGTAAGTCCCTCAATGGTGCTCAATCCTTATAGTGTAGCACCCGAGAGAAACACATACAGGTGGCATGAGGGGGTGAGAGGAAGGAGACAGGAGAGAAGACAGAGAAATGGGGAACTGAGAAATCTGGAATGAAGACCACCTCGCCTGTCATCTTGTAGTTTCTTTCTTGTGTGAAATCACTTCTCAGAGATCTTTGATGCCAGAATCAATAGTCTTTATTTTACAATAAAGCAACAACTCAGCTCACACACATATATTCAATACATTCTTTTCCAAAAATGGTAACACAGCCTATAGATATTCTTAGGTGGAGGCCATGTGACACACTAGAATACTGGATTTTTTACATGTCAAGTCAGAGTCAAAAAAGTTATTAGAATGAAATGATAAAAGTTATGAAAATACAGAGTTACCAGTCTGAGTCATTCCAGACCTGCCGACCTTGAAATTATTTTGTAAGTACAATCAGTAGGATGGGATGGGATGGGATGGGTGGGGTGTGTGTCTTGCATTCTCATTTTTTGAGAGTGCAAGACACACACAAACACATGCCTGTATTCATAATTCTAGTTTTGACTTCTAAAGTTTTTTTTAATTCAACCCAAATCCAAAATTTAAATTACACTGCACTGCAATATACAGTGGAAGTCCAAAGTTTCAATACTACTCAAAACCAAATTTTTTTATTTATTAATGCTTAATATTGCATTGCATATAATGTGTGCTGGTCAACCAGTCTAAAATTAAGAAACCACTAGAAAACAGTAAAAAAAAACAAAAAACATATGAACATTGTGTGTACATTTAAGATAGGCTACTTAATTTATTATTCCATTTCCAAATATATGTTACTAAATCTCACAGAAAAAGGGCTTTTATTTGTGACATGCTGTCTTTGCATTTGAACATTGCACATTTTAAACAGGACACGCATTAGCTGAATAAACGTTAGCCAATACAAACATATTTATAGAAATAGTTGACAATGAATAGACAGGAGTCCAATAATAGTGAAACGAATCACTTATTCTAAAAAGAATATCAAGTATAAGTTAGACGAATCTGACATATAGGGCTGTGTTAACAGTAAAAACGTACGTCATTTAACGAATTTTAAAACCATGGATGGATAATACAAAATGCTTTCTGACATTTTGACATAAAAAAACACAAGCAAGAACAAAATTTAAACTTAGTCAATTTTTATTTTACAATTATCTTCTCTCTCTGTGCGTGCGGTCTGTGTTTGTGATAGAGAGCTCGCGCAGCACTGATACAACGGTACTTTTTAATCCATAAGTAACTAACATGCTAGTTTTCATACAAAATGAATATGTAACATAATTACTTACTTTAGTTATTATTAACACAATAATGTAACACATGCAGGCTATAGGCCCATATACCCAAGTCAATGTATTATTCTTTTCATTTTGTATTAGTATTTAAAGATATTTAATTTACAACTAATTTAATCATTTATATCTTGATGCATTTTATTTATAATAATTGTTTTAGTCCTTGGGTATGGCAAGGTGGCTTATAAGCACTGCAAATATCCAGTTAAAAAAAAATATACAGATTCAAGTTTTCAAGATGAAAAAGAAATTCGGAACTTCAAATTCAGTTTTCTAAAATTCAAAACACGGAAAATTCAGATCGTAGGTCATGGGTCATCCACAGGGAAGAGTAAAGGATCTCAGAAAAGTCGAATAGAGAATTTTGTACAGTCACAGACCCCTGAGTGAGGCGTCAAATCGACCGGCTCATTGAGGAGAAGTGTGCTATATCTTTTTTAAGCGATCGGGGGTACGGTGTTCGCCCCAGGGGCAAAAAACAGTAAAAAACAGTGTTAACAGTAAAAACGTACGTCATTTAACGAATTTTAAAACCATGGATGGATAATACAAAATGCTTTCTGACATTTTGACATAAAAAAACACAAGCAAGAACAAAATTTAAACTTAGTCAATTTTTATTTTACAATTATCTTCTCTCTCTGTGCGTGCGGTCTGTGTTTGTGATAGAGAGCTCGCGCAGCACTGATACAACGGTACTTTTTAATCCATAAGTAACTAACATGCTAGTTTTCATACAAAATGAATATGTAACATAATTACTTACTTTAGTTATTATTAACACAATAATGTAACACATGCAGGCTACGCTTCTCAACACTGAGAATGAATAAATAAACGCCTGTTTCTCCAGACTCACGTTTATCAGTAATCCACAAATCACAGAACTTTCATAATCACTAAGCCATAGCGATTTTAATTTTATTTAGATTTATTGTTCAGCATTACTTAAACATTTTATAATTTGCATGGCTGAATGATGTTTTCCTCTTATCTGAGTGACCAATACAATTAACTCAATACACTACTTCAACTTTCCACATTCACCCCAGGCCGCTTACCTTCAGGAGTCAGAAGTACCGTGACTACTGTCCTCGCTTATGAACTCAGTAGGACGGTGGCCGCGGGAGTGGAAGCGGGATTCTTTATTGCTGTCGATTTTCAGGCCTTACGCATCTGTCAATCATCCCCGCTTGCTATTTGGGAAATTAACCCAGCGCTATGATTGGTCGAACTATTCTTCTTTTGCTGTTGCTTGATTTGAGGACTGCGCATGAACAGAGAGGCGAGTCACCAGGTTTTTTGTAGTTTAGAGTGACAAATCGTACCAGCGTACTTTGAGGTCAAAATGCGTACAGATTGGCAGGTCTGGCATTCTGGACTTTCCCTCAGAGGCCTCGTTTACACTGCAGGTCTTGATGCCCAATTCTGATTTGTTGCCTATATCTGTTTTTTTGCGACCGTCCGTTTACACGTTCTTTCACCTGTGACCCATATCCGAGTCATGTGTTTATACTTGCCATACTATCTGAAACATCGTGCATGCTTAAAGGGGGTTCTTGCAAAGATGGATGAACGCAAAATATGCTTGATGCTAGCTTTGCGATATAGCCTATGCGAAGTTCGCCAAACATCACCATGATTTTGAGGCGGAGGAGGACAAAAAGGGCCATCATCATTGCATCATTAGGCATATGGCCATGTGGTGGAAAGAGTACTGAAAAACCATACTCGAGTAAAAGTACTGTTACTTGTCAAAAAATGTAGTGAGAGTAGAGTAAAAGTACCAGTCCTAAATACTACTCAAAGTAGGAGTAAAAAGTAGCCCTTTTAAAAGTACTCAAGAGTAGTGAGTATTATGCTATGAATGTTAGTCCACCTTATACCCTGCAAATTGAAAATGTAGCTTACTCTTTTATCACAGATTCATAGAAAAAAAAAGAAACAGCATTTCAATATTTCTACAACAGTTTTATTTTTGTGAGTAAATCGCCATTTGAGAACATGTTACATTAAAATAATATCCACTTCAATCAGTCAACAGAAAGGAGGTTAATGCGTTTATATGCTAAACGAAATTGATGTAAGGGACAAAAATCTAGCAGTGATGATGATAGGTTAATGCCTAATGCACTTTGAAGCCCGGGAAACAAACTAAATTAAGTTTTTCGAGCAGATGGCATCGCAAGCTCGTGCAGTGCTAACAGAATACATACCACGCATTTGTGCGTGTATTAGAAAATGTAACATTCTGCAGTTTATTTTTAGTAATTGTTTAGGCAAGTTCATGATTTCAGTCATCATACAGTAACCAGCAACAATTATAAAGCGTGCATGCCTTTACTCTAGGCTGGTTGCTATCATGGTTGCTATGATCGCGTCATCAAAAACACCATGTCCGGTAAAATTTATTCGATCTGTGTCGATCACAGTGCTTTTTTTTTTTGTGCTATTTTTGGCAGAATAATTTTGGTTCTCAAACATTCACACTCATGATAAACCCATACATGAACAAACTTGCACATTATATGATGAATTTTATTATACAAAATTATACTTAACAACAGATATTCGAAACTTAGATGTAGAACTCTTGAATGCCGAGATTTCAACTGGCTTAGGCAAGCAAAGTTGGCATGACATAATAATACAATTGCCCTTCTTCGTCTTCACTTCAAACAGCTCTTTCAGGTATGGCCAAGGACGCTGAAGTGCTGAATTTGAGCTGTCGCATGCTGACGCGTCCACCACCACTCTTCCTCCCTCCGGCTCTTCCTCCATGATTAAAATAAATTGGCGCCAGGTGTCTCGAAGTCTGTTGATGCTGGTTTGATGCAAAGTTCTCCGTGCGCGATTTGATTTGACGGGAATCACGCATGGAGTCACATGACTTATTATAAAAATAAATAAATATTAATATAAATGTAGCGACGGCAGGTTCAGGGAAAATAGCGCAGTAAAAGTACCGATACAGCACTTAAAATGTACTCAAGTAAAAGTAAAAGTACACTGTTTTTAAACTACTTTAAAAAGTACAATTCCTAAAAAAAACTGCTCCATTACAGTAACAAAAGTATTTGTAATTCATTACTTTACACCACTCCATATGCCTCAGTTATTGTGTGCGAGAGAGTTCTCAGGACTGGTGGGAGCATATTGTGGCGGGCTTTAACGAGGAGCAGTAGGTCCGAAATTTTAGGATGAGCAAGCCAACCTTTGATTGTGTCAACGTTTGTCCACATTCCTCTCCTACGACGACACAACGATTCGTTGGGCCATCCGTCCCTTTGCAGATGCACATCGAGATTGCTCCCGTCATTAAACTGCGGAGATGTAGCCTAATATCCGATCTGCCTGTTTACATGACAGTCACATTGGCACATATCTGATTTATATCTCATTTAATTCTACATATGAATGAGGCCTGAAACTGATCTCGAAATATCCAAATGCATGCTTAATTTTCAAATCATCCTGTTTACACAGTCATAGAACACATCCGATCTGTGTCACATATGAGCAAAAAATCGGAATTGGGTCACATTTCACTGACAGTGTAAACGAGGCCAGAGTTTTTCTCTCATTCAAAGTCAGTTAGATGCTGCTATTTGTGCCAGTGTCATGATAACAAGCTATTTATAGTAAACCACAGTGTCTCAGTAGGAAATTATAGACACAGAGATGTTAGAAGAAATTATACAGATCAATTGGTAGTTAATTGTTTCAAGAAATAATATACCTTAAATGACAGAAGTGACCATTTTGATTGGTTTATCCCATGACCTGTAACTTTTTTGTCTCATCTTTGTCTTCACCATGAACAGGGCTGCTGGCTCCGATTATTGATGTAACAGAATGGACGCTTGTAATAACTAAATTCACTGAGTATAAACTCAGCATTGCTATGTTGCTGCTTTGAAGATGTCTAATGGATTTTAGTGATTCAACACTGTGGTCATTAATTTGTCACCATGTTTTGACACTATTAGGCATTCCATGGCTCTGATGTTTCTTGAATGAGGTGATTTCTCAAAGACTGAGGAAAGGAGATTATTTACAAAAGTTTTCAAGAACTAGCTGAGGCCTTGAGGGTGATTGTCATTAATTCTGTGGAGACCATAACAAAGCTTTTTAATTTATATTAGAAACATGATGTTGGTTGCCTCATGGATAAAAGTTTCAGATTCAGCATTACGGCGAATACTTAAATCCATGATGGCTGTGTGATATTGAATTAATATCTGTCTACTTCTGCAGATCATTAGACATGGCATTGGATAGTTTCAAGACATGGTGGTGTCTTAATTAAGAGAAAGACTCAATTCAAGAGAAGGCTTGATAACAAGGGATAAATTAATTCACCATTCAAACTAAAGATAACTTTAGAAATGCTCCTAGAATAACATATTGATAAAACCAATAATGAGAAATAAAGAGTGAAATAGGGGATTTTACACATACTACACTACTTACAAAACACAACCTCACAAACAATGAACACCCGCTTACTGATTTAAAACCCCAAGGGACAGGATCCTTTAACATCAACGTTTATTTTACTTTGTTATTTTGGCTAGGAACTGGATGATTTCAGTTATTGAACGAGTCCAGGTATTAGTGAAGAAGTTATTATTTTTTTCTTTTCTTAGATGGTTGGGGTTCATTTTAAATGCATACACATAGACGTTAAAAGACACATAATATGCAGGGACATAACATGGGTTGGGGTTATTTTGTTTTCCTTTGTGTTTTTCCTTTTCTGTATTCCTTATGTTTCCATTGTCTCTTTATTTTGTTGTCTATCTATTTTTTTTTCTTTGGTCTGCTTTTCCTTTTCGTCACTATCGCTTCATTAGGTGGCCACTGGTGGAGTGACGGTGTGGAACTGACTGCCGCAGTTCCAGTGGAGGGAACTTATTGTTAAATGTTATTTTTTAAATTATTTTTCTTTATTATTTTTCATAATAATTTGTATAATGTATTTATGTGTGCTGAAGAGAGACATGGGATGAGCTATATTTTGCATTTTGTGCATAATGCTTTTATATTTTGCATAAAAGTATGCATGCAATGCAAAATATGTTCACTGATGCAAAGGTTTTCCAATGATAATGTGTACATCAACAGTTGTCTATTCTTTATAAGGAAAAGGAACATTTCCACTGATGCAAATGTACCACAAATGAATACACTGAAGGACAGTTTTCTCAATATGGGAAGTGGATTGTGCCATGTGTAAGCATGAGGTATACATTCCATTTTAAACATAAGCAACATGGGTAACACTTTATTTTGATGGTCCCTTTTGAACATTCTGTTGACTATAAGTAACTTTGCATCTACACATCAACTAACTCTCATTAGAGTATTAGTAGACTGTCTGCTTACTCTTTATTGTGATGGTTCCCCAACAGACATTCTACTAACTATTGGTAACTTTGCAACTACATGTCAACTTATTCTAACCCTAACCCTACCCAGTCTACTAATACTCTACAAACACTCTAATGAGAGTTAGTAGACATGTAGGTTCAACGTTACTTATAGTCAACAGATTGTGTTAAAGGGACCATCAAAATGAAGTGAAACCGCAACATGTTTTGCTACCTTACAATGAAGTTAGAAGTCCCTCAATGGTGCTTAATCCTTATAGTGTAGCACCCCAGAGAAACACATACAGCTGGCATGAGGGGGTGAGAGGAAAGAGAAATGGGGAACAGATAAATCTGGAATGAAGACCACCTCGCCTGTAACCTTTCTCTTCTATGCCTGTTTCTCTCGTATGTCTGACACATAAAAAAGAATAAATAAGAGATCTCTTGGCGAAATAACTGGCACGACACAATGATCCAGCAAACATATGTACGTTGCGGGAAGTTGCATTTCTACTATGGCAACGTCGCTGTCTATTATGGAATTATTTTTGTGCCGATAATAATGAACGTAACTTTTCAAGAAACTAATGAAAATTGAAATTGAAATTGAATAAAATATCTTTGAAACTAAAAAAGAATGAATCGCAAGCAATTTTTTGTACTTTGTTTTTAATACACTGCATGTTTTGCTAACTATTCTTCATATTTCTTTTACTGATCTAAACTTACAAATGCGCTTCAAGAGTTTTCATTTACGCTTCTGAAGTTTTCGTTTGCTTCTGAAGTTTTCATTTACACTTCGGAAGTTTTCGTTTACGCTCCCTGAGTTTTTCGTTCGCTGTTCTGACACAATTCTCTCGTGGGGACGGGGCTAGTAGCAGTGTGTTCTCATTGGCTACTGAGTTTTTGATTGACAGCTTCTTGACCTGGAAGTGAAGACGTCATTGTTGCGTTTACTTGTGTGGATGTGAGCGTCTGTAAGCGCAGCTTTCTATTTAATTCTATTTAATTTTAGTGATATTAAGTTATGTTTGTTTTTGAATTTTATCTGTATTTACCTGCTGCTGCTACCACTTTGTAAACAGAAACTTTTAGGAGCGCAAGAGATCTCTTCAGTCTATTCAGGTGTAATTGTACATCAAAGTAGGCCTACTGTATATGCCTACTTAAAATATTGTGTCCAATGTTTTAGGAGAATATTTGTTTATTCCTGATGATTCTTTTGCATGTTAGGCTCTGATTAGGTTGTGCTATTACAATTTAAAGAGAATAGCCTACTATACGTGTGTGATATATTCAGCCGTCAAGAAAGTTTCACTTAAACCAGGTAATCAAGGTTGGCAACCATGGCCATCAAATTTCTCATTGTTACCATATGCATTTACACCATCAAAATGTATGATCACTTAAATAAGAGGAATTTAAACTATGAAAATTACAATCGTGGCTTGCTGTCAGATGATACAGACCTCAAAGGGCATTTCATTACATATTTCACACAAAGAATATTTTTGTTGCCATTTTTTTAATCATGCTGATAATTTTATTTATTTCATTTAGTTAATATTATTTTCTAACATTTAAAATTGTAAATATATTTGAACAATCATCAACAGGTTCAATTATGACATATAAAATCGTTAAATTAATTTAAATAAAAAATCAAATAAATTTACATTCTTTATTGTCACTACAGCATATACACAAGTATCAAAGTGAAAGTCTTGGATGCGATTATGTTGTGACAGGAAAGACCAGAAGCCACAAATCATTAACTGCATACTATACATGTAATGCCTAGTATTCTCATAATATACACTCACCGGCCACTTTATTAGGTACACCTGTCCAACTGCTCGTTAACACTTAATTTCTAAGCAGCCAATCACATGGCGGCAACTCAGTGCATTTAGGCATGTAGACATGGTCAAGACAATCTCCTGCAGTTCAAACCGAGCATCAGTATGGGGAAGAAAGTTGATTTGAGTGACTTTGAACGTGGCATGATTGTTGGTGCCAGAAGGGCTGGTCTGAGTATTTCAGAAACTGCTAATCTACTGGGATTTTCACGCACAACCATCTCTAGGGTTTACAGAGAATGGTCCGAAAAAGGAAAAACATCCAGTGAGCGGCAGTTCTGTGGGCGGAAATGCCTTGTTGATGCCAGAGGTCAGAGGAGAATGGCCAGACTGGTTCGAGCTGATAGAAGGGCAACAGTGACTGAAATAACCACTCGTTACAACCGAGGTATGCAGCAAAGCATTTGTGAAGCCACAACACGCACAACCTTGAGGCGGATGGGCTACAACAGCAGAAGACTCCACCGGGTACCACTCATCTCCACTACAAATAGGAAAAAGAGGCTACAATTTGCAAGAGCTCACCAAAATTGAACAGTTGAAGACTGGAAAAATGTTGCCTGGTCTGATGAGTCTCGATTTCTGTTGAGACATTCAGATGTTAGAGTCAGAATTTGGCGTAAACAGAATGAGAACATGGAACCATCATGCCTTGTTACCACTGTGCAGGCTGGTGGTGGTGGTGTAATGGTGTGGGGGATGTTTTCCTGGCACACTTTAGGCCCCTTAGTGCCAATTGGGCATCGTTTAAATGCCACGGCCTACCTGAGCATTGTTTCTGACCATGTCCATCCCTTTATGGCCACCATGTACCCATCCTCTGATGGCTACTTCCACCATGTCACAAAGCTCTAATCATTTCAAATTGGTTTCTTGAACATGACAATGAGGTCACTGTACTAAAATGGCCTCCACAGTCACCAGATCTCAACCCAATAGAGCATCTTTGGGATGTGGTGGAACGGGAGATTCGCATCATGGATGTGCAGCCGACAAATCTGCGGCAACTGTGTGATGCCATCATGTCAATATGGACCAAACTCCCTGAGGAATGCTTCCAGCACCTTGTTGAATCTATGCCACGAAGAATTGAGGCAGTTCTGAAGGCAAAAGGGGGTCCAACCCGTTACTAGCATGGGGTACCTAATAAAGTGGCCTGTGAGTGTACATACAAAATGCATAATTACAAAGATTTTTAAGGAAATAATCCATCTCTGTGAGTCCATATAAGTGTACAAGATTGTAACCCATGTATGACAGTTGGTCGGAAGTGATTTTTAATAGTTAAAACAGTTTACATTATTAGTATTTTTCTTATCCTATTGTTTCACTCCAGAAGGCATTGATTCATCCACTGAGGTCGCATGGACATCACGCTCACTGTGTGTGGTTTTTAAAGCATCTTTAGGACTCGCAGAGATGGATTACTTTCCTTAAAATCTTAATTCGTATTTATCTGTAGAAAGAAAGTAAAATGCATCTGGGACAGCATGAGGGCAGGGACGGACTGGGGCTAAAAAACAGCCCTGGACTTTCTCCCAAATAGGCCCATCATCCAGCCATTCGCCCCTAGCCACTAGGATGTCCTGATACTATGCCACAATACTGTAACCTATATCAGACAAGGTATTCACAGCAAGTAATATCTCAAAAACAATGATGACAATTGGGGTTTTGTTTATTAATGAAGCCTCAGTCTTCAAATAAAAACAAAAAAAATGTACAATGCCATTACATCTGCATTGAAAATAAAATACAAATAATGAAATGTCACTGGCTAAAGAAACCCTAATTACACAAACTTGTAATTATAAAACATATAGTTACTATATACCAGGGGTCTCCAACCTTTTTGTGTGCGAGGGCTACCTCAAGGGATAAAATAATCTAGAAGGGCTATACTCAAAAATATTTATTATACATATAACATGGTGGTGTTTTTTTACCTTACCTTTACTTTTAACTTTAACTTTTTTACTTTTTACCATCATATGCGAAATAATAAAATATCTTGATATTCTGGTTCAACAATTCCAGAAAAATTTGTAATATATATATATATATATATATATATATATATTATTCTCTAAAAACCTATTGTAGCATAAACATTTAGTATAAATATGTAATGCAAAATAAATAAATAAACTGCCATAACTTCTAAACAAAAACATTACTGCATTACATTTAATAGCCTACATTTATAGGCCTACATGACTATTAATATAACAGCATTTTTAATATGAATACAGGCACATTTCTGCCAAAAAAGTTTGTTTTACTAAGTTACAGTTAATTCATAAGTTGTGGAGTGAAATGTCTTCTAACTGGTTTGTTCTTGTGTGGCGTCTCTATGATTCGATAGGGGGAGTGTAAACTGAAAAAAAAAACAAATTTACACCTCTAAAATGCTCGACTACGCCACCCCAGAGGCAACATTTCCAGGGAATCGCCTTTCAGAATGATTTAAAGCACACAAGTTCGGTCACGGCTGAGTCAAGATCAGAAACAGAGGTGTAGTACAAAAATATAATTTTATTAACAACCATTAAACAGCATGTACCAATAGTCGAGTAAAAGAAAATATCGCACACACACACACACACTGCTACACCTGCTCCAGGGCTGAGAACCACTCGCTTATCCTCAAGGAACCACGGCAACCACACGTGCACTCACACTGCACCACAAATGTGAACCACCGCACACGGAAGAGGAACCCACCACCAAACAGAGAGGAAGGCTGGGTAAGCAATCAACCAGATCACAGAAAACTCACAATCCCACAAGAAAATAATAATAATCAAAAAGAAGATAAATACACAAACATGTTGACCAAAGAAAACGAAAATTCACAAAAACTTGGCTGGTACAAATAAAGAAAAATAAATCACAAGGAGAAACCAATCATTTAAATTATACCAGATCTTATTCACAACCATCATAAAGAACAAAATAAAGAAATAAACCAACTAAAGAGAAACATTAAAACACAAAAGCGCTTTCCATCTCGATATTGGCTAGTGAATGGCTAGTGGATGGTCAAACCGTTTCGAGGGGTTGTGGAGGAAGAGAAGGCGAGTTACGTTGCCGAATCTGCGACACACCAGGCGGCCACTCCAGCAGACGTTAAAGTGTCCAGCTTCGGAACTCACACAGAATATCGGCAAAACGCCCAGCAACAGCACGTGAGCACTGATCGCTGGCAAGGTGCAATCGATCTGCCGGTCTATACTGCAGCACCCCGCTGAGGGAGATTCAGCAAACTTCAAGAGTCGTCGTGAGGATTTAACCATACGAATAGCAACAAAGAAAACACGCTGGCAAAAGAGAGCGGCCAACAGAAAGCCCACTGCAACGTCCCGCACTCTGTCATATCACGGAAAGATAAGGAAAAGATTAAGTAACCCACCCCACAACAACACGACTAATAATAAAACAACCTACCGGTTTGAACTTGTGGCACTAAAACATCCTATTGCAACGCACGTCGCTATAATGTATCACCGGAGTCCTCAGTCCACACTATAGGGAAAGGAGCCAGATAAGTAAATACAATCTTTACTCAAGATCAACACGTAGAAGTACAGCCACAACTGCAGCTCCTTACCAGACAGACAATTCCGTGACACGCCGGAAATGGATCACGTCACTCGTGACGATGGGACGCACATCCCAAAGGCACTACCGCGCTGCTTTTATAGTCCACTAAATCATGCGAAATAGACCCGCCCCGTCGTTATGCCAACGGCAATTACTAACAACTGCTACAATCTACCCCCCCTTTTGTCGTCGTCGTCCCGACGAGGATCCATCCTTCCAAGTGTACCATCTGATGACAAATCTAACACCAAGGTCTAAATACGGCTCTGATGGAGTTGGATGCTGATGCAAGAGGATTACTAGGTCTTACCTCCCCTCCTACCGCTTGTGGCAAGTGGTGCACATTAGAATGTTGTCCTGCCCCAATTCGTCTTGTTCTACGCAGGGTTACCTCAGGCTGGACATCTGGACCACCTTCGGTAGGTCCAGGTACCGGTAAAGGACTCGTGCCACCATCACTAACCTCAACCTCTGCGGAATCAACTGTACTGGAAACGGGAACATCGACCTGCCTCAAAGGAGACCTACTCGAAGTAACCCTCTGATCTACTGTGGGAACTCTTGATACCACATAAACCAGGTCACCTTCTATTGGTTCCTCCGCCTCAATTGCAACCGCAACTGGCGATTCAACCCGAACCTCAGGGAGGTCGAGTGCCACCTCTCCCTGGGCTCTGGGTTTCAACGAAGAACGATGGACGTGCCGTACCTTCTCCCGATCCTGCTCTGGAGCTATCGTATACACAGATCCACCCACCGGTGGGGCCTTAACAAACCGATATAAAGTTGAACTCCACAGATCATGTATCTTATGACGACCCCGGACCCCGTGATCACGCAGGTAAACCAACTGACCTTCATACAACGGCAGTTCCTTGACCCGTCGATCATGTTTAACCTTACGCCGGTTTGCGGCCACCTGCAGCCTATCTCGTGCACCCTCAAAAGCAACCCTTAACCGTGCCTGGTGCTCCTCAACCCACTGATGCACTCTACCTGCAACTGGCTCTTGTACTCTACCGAGCAGAAAGTCAATGGGCAACCTGGGCTCCTGCCCAAACATGAGAAAATATGGGGACTCTCCTGTGGTCTGATGCGGGGTAGTATTATAACAAAACAGAACTTGCAGTAAACAGGAGGCCCAATCTCTCTTTCTCTCAGGGGACAAAGTTCGCAGCAAGTTGTGTAATGTTCGATTGAACCTCTCACATTGACCGTTGCCGGCCGGATGATAGGGAGTGCTGCGAGACTTACCCACCTGATAGAGACTACACAACTGCTGTATTAACTGAGATTCAAAGTTGCGGCCCTGGTCGGAATGAATCCGGCCAGGGACACCAAATCTGAAAAACCACTCATTTACCAGAACACGGGCCACGGTCTCAGCCTGCTGGTCCTTAGTGGGCACAGCCACAGTGAATTTACTGAACACGTCAGTCATCACCATCACGTTCTCTTGTCCTGAACGAGACGGCTCTAAGATGGTAAAATCAATAGCCACAATCTCGTTCGGGCGAGAAGCCAACAGATGTCCCATGTAACTCCTTGCAATCGGTGCCACATCTTTGGCCAGTTGACACCGCTCACACTCTTACACCCAACGAGCTACATCGGCCGACATACCGGGCCAATAGCACCGCTGCCGCACCAACTCGAGGGTGCGTTCCGTCCCCTGATGACCATGGTGTTGGTGCAACTGAACCAGCACTTCTGATTGCAGTGCCACCGGCAACACCAGTTGGAATATTACTTCTCCTCCATCTGGCCGGAAGATTTTACGATGTAATAGACCCTCCTGCTCACTCAGTCGGTCCCATTGTCGAAGCAGCATCATTACAGGTTTAGCCAACTGTCGCCACTCTCTAGGCTCTGGACATTGCCCTCGCTGCCAGAACCTCCTCACTTCTCCTATAACTGGGTCTGCCACTTGCAGAGCAATAAGATCGGATAGGGAACGGCTAGGCCACGCCTGTATAGCCCCCTGGGTTGCGGCCCCTCCTGACTCTAAGACCGCCACTCGCCTTAACAGCTCTGGAACGTCAGACCCCAATGAGCAGCCACCGTTTCCTTCCGATCCAACCCCACGTAACCGAGAAAGAGCATCGGCATTCTGGTTGGTCTTACCTGAGCGGTAGTGAATCTCAAAATCGAATGCTGCTAACTCAGCGGCCCACCTTTGCTCGGTGGCCCCAAGCTTAGCTGTCGCCAGGTGACTAAGCGGGTTGTTATCAGTACGTACCAGGCACTTATGGCCGAGCAAATACTCCCTGAATTTCTCACCCATAGCCCACTTAAGGGCCAGAAACTCCAAACGCATGGAACTGTAAGTAGCGGAATTACGCTCAGCTGGCCTGAGGCTTCGGCTCGCATAAGCGACGGGTCTAACTTTACCATCAAATTCCTGTGAGAGTACTGCTCCCAGTCCCACGTGACTGGCATCGACCTCCAAGATAAAGGGCCGGGTAAAATCCGCATAAGCCAACACTGGCGCTGTAGTGAGAACCTGTTTCAATGCTTGGAACGCTTCCTCGCACTGCTCTGACCACGCTGTAGTTATTTCCTGACCTCGCTTACTGGACTTACCTCCCGTTAACATAGCCACCACTTTGTGTAACGGGGCTGCCAACTTGGCAAACCCCTCTACGAAACGCCTGTAATAGCTGACAAAACCCAAAAACGTTCGTAGCTCTAACACGGTCGTAGGATGAGGCCACTGGGCTACAGCTTCAATCTTCTTTGGGTCCGTTGCCACCCCATGAGAAGAAATCACATGACCTAAGTAACTCACTTCCTCTTGAAAGAACGCACATTTCTCCAACTTTACCTTAAGTCCCTCTGCTTTTAACCGACCCAACACTACCCTGAGTCGCTGCAGATGTTGCTGCACGGATGATGAGAATACGATAATGTCGTCGAGATATAACAAAACCGACTGATGTCTTTGGTCCCCAAAAAGTCGTTCCATCAAGCGCTGGAACGTACTGGGCGCATTGCATAGGCCAAACGGCATTCGATTCCATTCAAAGAGCCCGAATGGCGTACAAAAGGCAGTCTTAGGACGGTCAACCTCGGACACTGGAACCTGGTTGTAACCGCTGGTCAGGTCTAACGTGGAAAACCAACGGGCACCGGCTAAGGAGTCCAACGTTTCTTCGATTCGCGGTAACGGGAAAGCATCTTTGCGGGTCTTGGCATTAAGTTGGCGGTAGTCAACACACATACGGAGGCTGCCGTCCTTTTTCCTCACTAGTACTATGGGAGAGGCGTAGGGGCTGCAACTCTCCCGAATAATCTGTGCGTCGAGCAACTGACTAATATGAGTTTTTACCAGCTCATATTCTGATGGTGGAATACGCCTGTACCGCTGTCGGACCGGAATATCATCGCTAAGAGGGATCTCATGTGACAAGAGATTAGTGCAACCTACATCTCCTTCATGGGTAGAAAACACATCTTTAAACTCCCGGAGTAACGCTCTGACCTGCTCTCGTTCCTCTGCAGTTAATGCACCCAACTCAACAGATCCAATCTGTTCTGGTATACCTGTGGCTGAGACACTGCACGATGCTGCCTGGGTGCTCGCTATAGGAACCTCCGTTAACCCGTCGGGTAGGTCCACCAAATACACCTCTCGCAGTGTACCTACTATCGTAGTGGGGTAAAGCACTACATCAACAGTCCCCACATTCACCACCGGTACATAAACGGTACCCCCAGTTACTCGCACCAGTGAAGAAAAGGCCAATAAACCTGCAGGCAAGCCTATCTCTGGGGGCTCAAAAAGTACTGTAAAAGTTCTACCCAGTATACCACCCGTATACTGGGTAGAACACGTAGCTGCTACAAATTTGATAGTGCCAGCTGTAACACGGCATGTACTACATCCTCGTACTCTCACCTTACTGCCCTGTTCAGCAGTGCGAATGACCCGTTGGCATTCTTGGAAGGCCTGGATAATCTTAGCATCCTTTTTTACTGACGGGAGGGTATATAACATCGACCCATGGTGTCCGAAAAGGCCCTGGTAACAACGACTGAGCACATTCATTCCTAGAATACCCGGGGTATCGGAGCTACCCCCGGGGGGATCTCGGACCACTAGTACGCCACATCCCTGGACAAGATTACCGCAGAGTTCAATATCCACCTCCCAGTAGCCAATATAGGGAATCTCCAGTCCATTCGCCGCTTTGAGCTGCAGCCAATGGCACGACTGTAAACGATCCTGGCCCCATGGTTCAAACCTAAGCCGAAAACAACTCTCGGTAATGGTTGACACCATGGACCCAGTATCGATCAGACAAGGCACAGGAATCCCCCCCATCTTAACAACTAAGTGTGGACATGAGGACACCAAACGGGACACAAGTTGGTTATCATTAAAAACTTGCAAGCCACGAGTTTCCCCTACCGGACTGTGGCTTCGCAGCCCGGTGGGAATTAGTTTTCCGGCGGTTGAGTGCTGGACGCCGGCCTACATCCACCAGGATCGGAAGCAAACGCTGGTGGCAGAGGGCGAGGGAGATGTCGTTCACCATCACAATTTCGGGCAATATGACCGGGTCGTTGGCATCTCCTACAAATTATGGTATTTGAACGAGGCGAGCGATCGCGTAAGGGCACATTTTGATTACGGGACACAACTTGAGTGAGCTGATCAATCTGACGTTGCTGCTGACGCAGCAACTCCCGCAGTTCGGCAAACTCACCCGACCGAACCCCATGATCCAAATCGGACCCTCCCCGAACACCATATTGAATGCCACTTACCAACGGTACCGATTGACTCCTACCCCTCGAACCACCCGGCGTCCCCTCCCTTTCCCAGCGAATGGCCTCCGCTCGCATCTCCAATAACGTTGCAGTGGGCTGTCGTCGAACCATTTGTTTCAGTTCCCGACGGAGTGTATTATCAGACACATATTCGACAAATTGATCACGTACGACGATATCAGCATTGGGAATGGCATGTGGAGCTTGACTTTTCACTTTATCCAACAAGCTCATCAGGCCCAGGGAGAACTCTAGTAATGTTTCTCCCTCACGTTGTCTGCGAGAAAAGAATGCCTCCAGCAGCGCAACGTATGAATCCGCACACCCATACACTTCGCGAAGAGCAGAAATTATCTTGTCAGGATCACTCCTGTCCGCAAGCGAACGATACTTAATTTCGTCACGGGCTTCTCCTTCCAGATTATCATATAGGAAGAAGGCCCGTTCGGTACGTGACATATTACGTGTGCGCATACACGCTTGGGCCTCTTCGACCCACTCATCGAGGTTAACACTAGTCCTACCATTAAATCTTGGACAGCGTCGTTCTCTTGGGACGAACACGAATCGTTCCGATGCGCCGTCACTCCTATCAGCCAACTGAGGTGTAACCGGTTGTGTCGCACTAGTAGAGGCAGCGCCAGGGTCACGGGAGTCAACCGAAACTTGCTCCTGCCGCAGCCTCTCATTATCTGCCCGTAATTGAGCCACTAAATCTTGCATTTCCCGCAGCTCCTCCTCCATGATAAAATACACACAAAAAAAAATCACTTACCCAAACGGAATGACCAATAAAACAGCCACCACTGTTCTGAAGAGAGGGGGAGAAAAAAAAAAAAAAAAAAAAAGAGAGAAAAGAACACCAATGTCTCAATCTCCTAAACAACAGCCGTGATCCTGCCGACTACGCCAAATGTGGCGTCTCTATGATTCGATAGGGGGAGTGTAAACTGAAAAAAAAAACAAATTTACACCTCTAAAATGCTCGACTACGCCACCCCAGAGGCAACATTTCCAGGGAATCGCCTTTCAGAATGATTTAAAGCACACAAGTTCGGTCACGGCTGAGTCAAGATCAGAAACAGAGGTGTAGTACAAAAATATAATTTTATTAACAACCATTAAACAGCATGTACCAATAGTCGAGTAAAAGAAAATATCGCACACACACACACACACTGCTACACCTGCTCCAGGGCTGAGAACCACTCGCTTATCCTCAAGGAACCACGGCAACCACACGTGCACTCACACTGCACCTCAAATGTGAACCACCGCACACGGAAGAGGAACCCACCACCAAACAGAGAGGAAGGCTCGTCCACACACACGGGTCTGGGTCCCCGACCCCCCTGGAGAGAGAGCAAAAGTTCCAATTACACATACACACTTATTTTCCTAAAACTTGGTACTCAAAAAAAGAAAATGCAATATAAACAACCTACACAAAACCTTAACAAACAAAATTAAATAAATGCACAATTAAGTAAATTCACAAACTGGTCGAAGAGAGATTGCTTAATAGCTGATTTAGAATACTGGGTAAGCAATCAACCAGATCACAGAAAACTCACAATCCCACAAGAAAATAATAATAATCAAAAAGAAGATAAATACACAAACATGTTGACCAAAGAAAACGAAAATTCACAAAAACTTGGCTGGTACAAATAAAGAAAAATAAATCACAAGGAGAAACCAATCATTTAAATTATACCAGATCTTATTCACAACCATCATAAAGAACAAAATAAAGAAATAAACCAACTAAAGAGAAACATTAAAACACAAAAGCGCTTTCCATCTCGATATTGGCTAGTGAATGGCTAGTGGATGGTCAAACCGTTTCGAGGGGTTGTGGAGGAAGAGAAGGCGAGTTACGTTGCCGAATCTGCGACACACCAGGCGGCCACTCCAGCAGACGTTAAAGTGTCCAGCTTCGGAACTCACACAGAATATCGGCAAAACGCCCAGCAACAGCACGTGAGCACTGATCGCTGGCAAGGTGCAATCGATCTGCCGGTCTATACTGCAGCACCCCGCTGAGGGAGATTCAGCAAACTTCAAGAGTCGTCGTGAGGATTTAACCATACGAATAGCAACAAAGAAAACACGCTGGCAAAAGAGAGCGGCCAACAGAAAGCCCACTGCAACGTCCCGCACTCTGTCATATCACGGAAAGATAAGGAAAAGATTAAGTAACCCACCCCACAACAACACGACTAATAATAAAACAACCTACCGGTTTGAACTTGTGGCACTAAAACATCCTATTGCAACGCACGTCGCTATAATGTATCACCGGAGTCCTCAGTCCACACTATAGGGAAAGGAGCCAGATAAGTAAATACAATCTTTACTCAAGATCAACACGTAGAAGTACAGCCACAACTGCAGCTCCTTACCAGACAGACAATTCCGTGACACGCCGGAAATGGATCACGTCACTCGTGACGATGGGACGCACATCCCAAAGGCACTACCGCGCTGCTTTTATAGTCCACTAAATCATGCGAAATAGACCCGCCCCGTCGTTATGCCAACGGCAATTACTAACAACTGCTACAATCTACCCCCCCTTTTGTCGTCGTCGTCCCGACGAGGATCCATCCTTCCAAGTGTACCATCTGATGACAAATCTAACACCAAGGTCTAAATACGGCTCTGATGGAGTTGGATGCTGATGCAAGAGGATTACTAGGTCTTACCTCCCCTCCTACCGCTTGTGGCAAGTGGTGCACATTAGAATGTTGTCCTGCCCCAATTCGTCTTGTTCTACGCAGGGTTACCTCAGGCTGGACATCTGGACCACCTTCGGTAGGTCCAGGTACCGGTAAAGGACTCGTGCCACCATCACTAACCTCAACCTCTGCGGAATCAACTGTACTGGAAACGGGAACATCGACCTGCCTCAAAGGAGACCTACTCAAAGTAACCCTCTGATCTACTGTGGGAACTCTTGATACCACATAAACCAGGTCACCTTCTATTGGTTCCTCCGCCTCAATTGCAACCGCAACTGGCGATTCAACCCGAACCTCAGGGAGGTCGAGTGCCACCTCTCCCTGGGCTCTGGGTTTCAACGAAGAACGATGGACGTGCCGTACCTTCTCCCGATCCTGCTCTGGAGCTATCGTATACACAGATCCACCCACCGGTGGGGCCTTAACAAACCGATATAAAGTTGAACTCCACAGATCATGTATCTTATGACGACCCCGGACCCCGTGATCACGCAGGTAAACCAACTGACCTTCATACAACGGCAGTTCCTTGACCCGTCGATCATGTTTAACCTTACGCCGGTTTGCGGCCACCTGCAGCCTATCTCGTGCACCCTCAAAAGCAACCCTTAACCGTGCCTGGTGCTCCTCAACCCACTGATGCACTCTACCTGCAACTGGCTCTTGTACTCTACCGAGCAGAAAGTCAATGGGCAACCTGGGCTCCTGCCCAAACATGAGAAAATATGGGGACTCTCCTGTGGTCTGATGCGGGGTAGTATTATAACAAAACAGAACTTGCAGTAAACAGGAGGCCCAATCTCTCTTTCTCTCAGGGGACAAAGTTCGCAGCAAGTTGTGTAATGTTCGATTGAACCTCTCACATTGACCGTTGCCGGCCGGATGATAGGGAGTGCTGCGAGACTTACCCACCTGATAGAGACTACACAACTGCTGTATTAACTGAGATTCAAAGTTGCGGCCCTGGTCGGAATGAATCCGGCCAGGGACACCAAATCTGAAAAACCACTCATTTACCAGAACACGGGCCACGGTCTCAGCCTGCTGGTCCTTAGTGGGCACAGCCACAGTGAATTTACTGAACACGTCAGTCATCACCATCACGTTCTCTTGTCCTGAACGAGACGGCTCTAAGATGGTAAAATCAATAGCCACAATCTCGTTCGGGCGAGAAGCCAACAGATGTCCCATGTAACTCCTTGCAATCGGTGCCACATCTTTGGCCAGTTGACACCGCTCACACTCTTGCACCCAACGAGCTACATCGGCCGACATACTGGGCCAATAGCACCGCTGCCGCACCAACTCGAGGGTGCGTTCCGTCCCCTGATGACCATGGTGTTGGTGCAACTGAACCAGCACTTCTGATTGCAGTGCCACCGGCAACACCAGTTGGAATATTACTTCTCCTCCATCTGGCCGGAAGATTTTACGATGTAATAGACCCTCCTGCTCACTCAGTCGGTCCCATTGTCGAAGCAGCATCATTACAGGTTTAGCCAACTGTCGCCACTCTCTAGGCTCTGGACATTGCCCTCGCTGCCAGAACCTCCTCACTTCTCCTATAACTGGGTCTGCCACTTGCAGAGCAATAAGATCGGATAGGGAACGGCTAGGCCACGCCTGTATAGCCCCCTGGGTTGCGGCCCCTCCTGACTCTAAGACCGCCACTCGCCTTAACAGCTCTGGAACGTCAGACCCCAATGAGCAGCCACCGTTTCCTTCCGATCCAACCCCACGTAACCGAGAAAGAGCATCGGCATTCTGGTTGGTCTTACCTGAGCGGTAGTGAATCTCAAAATCGAATGCTGCTAACTCAGCGGCCCACCTTTGCTCGGTGGCCCCAAGCTTAGCTGTCGCCAGGTGACTAAGCGGGTTGTTATCAGTACGTACCAGGCACTTATGGCCGAGCAAATACTCCCTGAATTTCTCACCCATAGCCCACTTAAGGGCCAGAAACTCCAAACGCATGGAACTGTAAGTAGCGGAATTACGCTCAGCTGGCCTGAGGCTTCGGCTCGCATAAGCGACGGGTCTAACTTTACCATCAAATTCCTGTGAGAGTACTGCTCCCAGTCCCACGTGACTGGCATCGACCTCCAAGATAAAGGGCCGGGTAAAATCCGCATAAGCCAACACTGGCGCTGTAGTGAGAACCTGTTTCAATGCTTGGAACGCTTCCTCGCACTGCTCTGACCACGCTGTAGTTATTTCCTGACCTCGCTTACTGGACTTACCTCCCGTTAACATAGCCACCACTTTGTGTAACGGGGCTGCCAACTTGGCAAACCCCTCTACGAAACGCCTGTAATAGCTGACAAAACCCAAAAACGTTCGTAGCTCTAACACGGTCGTAGGATGAGGCCACTGGGCTACAGCTTCAATCTTCTTTGGGTCCGTTGCCACCCCATGAGAAGAAATCACATGACCTAAGTAACTCACTTCCTCTTGAAAGAACGCACATTTCTCCAACTTTACCTTAAGTCCCTCTGCTTTTAACCGACCCAACACTACCCTGAGTCGCTGCAGATGTTGCTGCACGGATGATGAGAATACGATAATGTCGTCGAGATATAACAAAACCGACTGATGTCTTTGGTCCCCAAAAAGTCGTTCCATCAAGCGCTGGAACGTACTGGGCGCATTGCATAGGCCAAACGGCATTCGATTCCATTCAAAGAGCCCGAATGGCGTACAAAAGGCAGTCTTAGGACGGTCAACCTCGGACACTGGAACCTGGTTGTAACCGCTGGTCAGGTCTAACGTGGAAAACCAACGGGCACCGGCTAAGGAGTCCAACGTTTCTTCGATTCGCGGTAACGGGAAAGCATCTTTGCGGGTCTTGGCATTAAGTTGGCGGTAGTCAACACACATACGGAGGCTGCCGTCCTTTTTCCTCACTAGTACTATGGGAGAGGCGTAGGGGCTGCAACTCTCCCGAATAATCTGTGCGTCGAGCAACTGACTAATATGAGTTTTTACCAGGTCATATTCTGATGGTGGAATACGCCTGTACCGCTGTCGGACCGGAATATCATCGCTAAGAGGGATCTCATGTGACAAGAGATTAGTGCAACCTACATCTCCTTCATGGGTAGAAAACACATCTTTAAACTCCCGGAGTAACGCTCTGACCTGCTCTCGTTCCTCTGCAGTTAATGCACCCAACTCAACAGATCCAATCTGTTCTGGTATACCTGTGGCTGAGACACTGCACGATGCTGCCTGGGTGCTCGCTATAGGAACCTCCGTTAACCCGTCGGGTAGGTCCACCAAATACACCTCTCGCAGTGTACCTACTATCGTAGTGGGGTAAAGCACTACATCAACAGTCCCCACATTCACCACCGGTACATAAACGGTACCCCCAGTTACTCGCACCAGTGAAGAAAAGGCCAATAAACCTGCAGGCAAGCCTATCTCTGGGGGCTCAAAAAGTACTGTAAAAGTTCTACCCAGTATACCACCCGTATACTGGGTAGAACACGTAGCTGCTACAAATTTGATAGTGCCAGCTGTAACACGGCATGTACTACATCCTCGTACTCTCACCTTACTGCCCTGTTCAGCAGTGCGAATGACCCGTTGGCATTCTTGGAAGGCCTGGATAATCTTAGCATCCTTTTTTACTGACGGGAGGGTATATAACATCGACCCATGGTGTCCGAAAAGGCCCTGGTAACAACGACTGAGCACATTCATTCCTAGAATACCCGGGGTATCGGAGCTACCCCCGGGGGGATCTCGGACCACTAGTACGCCACATCCCTGGACAAGATTACCGCAGAGTTCAATATCCACCTCCCAGTAGCCAATATAGGGAATCTCCAGTCCATTCGCCGCTTTGAGCTGCAGCCAATGGCACGACTGTAAACGATCCTGGCCCCATGGTTCAAACCTAAGCCGAAAACAACTCTCGGTAATGGTTGACACCATGGACCCAGTATCGATCAGACAAGGCACAGGAATCCCCCCCATCTTAACAACTAAGTGTGGACATGAGGACACCAAACGGGACACAAGTTGGTTATCATTAAAAACTTGCAAGCCACGAGTTTCCCCTACCGGACTGTGGCTTCGCAGCCCGGTGGGAATTAGTTTTCCGGCGGTTGAGTGCTGGACGCCGGCCTACATCCACCAGGATCGGAAGCAAACGCTGGTGGCAGAGGGCGAGGGAGATGTCGTTCACCATCACAATTTCGGGCAATATGACGGGTCGTTGGCATCTCCTACAAATTATGGTATTTGAACGAGGCGAGCGATCGCGTAAGGGCACATTTTGATTACGGGACACAACTTGAGTGAGCTGATCAATCTGACGTTGCTGCTGACGCAGCAACTCCCGCAGTTCGGCAAACTCACCCGACCGAACCCCATGATCCAAATCGGACCCTCCCCGAACACCATATTGAATGCCACTTACCAACGGTACCGATTGACTCCTACCCCTCGAACCACCCGGCGTCCCCTCCCTTTCCCAGCGAATGGCCTCCGCTCGCATCTCCAATAACGTTGCAGTGGGCTGTCGTCGAACCATTTGTTTCAGTTCCCGACGGAGTGTATTATCAGACACATATTCGACAAATTGATCACGTACGACGATATCAGCATTGGGAATGGCATGTGGAGCTTGACTTTTCACTTTATCCAACAAGCTCATCAGGCCCAGGGAGAACTCTAGTAATGTTTCTCCCTCACGTTGTCTGCGAGAAAAGAATGCCTCCAGCAGCGCAACGTATGAATCCGCACACCCATACACTTCGCGAAGAGCAGAAATTATCTTGTCAGGATCACTCCTGTCCGCAAGCGAACGATACTTAATTTCGTCACGGGCTTCTCCTTCCAGATTATCATATAGGAAGAAGGCCCGTTCGGTACGTGACATATTACGTGTGCGCATACACGCTTGGGCCTCTTCGACCCACTCATCGAGGTTAACACTAGTCCTACCATTAAATCTTGGACAGCGTCGTTCTCTTGGGACGAACACGAATCGTTCCGATGCGCCGTCACTCCTATCAGCCAACTGAGGTGTAACCGGTTGTGTCGCACTAGTAGAGGCAGCGCCAGGGTCACGGGAGTCAACCGAAACTTGCTCCTGCCGCAGCCTCTCATTATCTGCCCGTAATTGAGCCACTAAATCTTGCATTTCCCGCAGCTCCTCCTCCATGATAAAATACACACAAAAAAAAATCACTTACCCAAACGGAATGACCAATAAAACAGCCACCACTGTTCTGAAGAGAGGGGGAGAAAAAAAAAAAAAAAAAAAAAGAGAGAAAAGAACACCAATGTCTCAATCTCCTAAACAACAGCCGTGATCCTGCCGACTACGCCAAATGTGGCGTCTCTATGATTCGATAGGGGGAGTGTAAACTGAAAAAAAAAACAAATTTACACCTCTAAAATGCTCGACTACGCCACCCCAGAGGCAACATTTCCAGGGAATCGCCTTTCAGAATGATTTAAAGCACACAAGTTCGGTCACGGCTGAGTCAAGATCAGAAACAGAGGTGTAGTACAAAAATATAATTTTATTAACAACCATTAAACAGCATGTACCAATAGTCGAGTAAAAGAAAATATCGCACACACACACACACACTGCTACACCTGCTCCAGGGCTGAGAACCACTCGCTTATCCTCAAGGAACCACGGCAACCACACGTGCACTCACACTGCACCTCAAATGTGAACCACCGCACACGGAAGAGGAACCCACCACCAAACAGAGAGGAAGGCTCGTCCACACACACGGGTCTGGGTCCCCGACCCCCCTGGAGAGAGAGCAAAAGTTCCAATTACACATACACACTTATTTTCCTAAAACTTGGTACTCAAAAAAAGAAAATGCAATATAAACAACCTACACAAAACCTTAACAAACAAAATTAAATAAATGCACAATTAAGTAAATTCACAAACTGGTCGAAGAGAGATTGCTTAATAGCTGATTTAGAATACTGGGTAAGCAATCAACCAGATCACAGAAAACTCACAATCCCACAAGAAAATAATAATAATCAAAAAGAAGATAAATACACAAACATGTTGACCAAAGAAAACGAAAATTCACAAAAACTTGGCTGGTACAAATAAAGAAAAATAAATCACAAGGAGAAACCAATCATTTAAATTATACCAGATCTTATTCACAACCATCATAAAGAACAAAATAAAGAAATAAACCAACTAAAGAGAAACATTAAAACACAAAAGCGCTTTCCATCTCGATATTGGCTAGTGAATGGCTAGTGGATGGTCAAACCGTTTCGAGGGGTTGTGGAGGAAGAGAAGGCGAGTTACGTTGCCGAATCTGCGACACACCAGGCGGCCACTCCAGCAGACGTTAAAGTGTCCAGCTTCGGAACTCACACAGAATATCGGCAAAACGCCCAGCAACAGCACGTGAGCACTGATCGCTGGCAAGGTGCAATCGATCTGCCGGTCTATACTGCAGCACCCCGCTGAGGGAGATTCAGCAAACTTCAAGAGTCGTCGTGAGGATTTAACCATACGAATAGCAACAAAGAAAACACGCTGGCAAAAGAGAGCGGCCAACAGAAAGCCCACTGCAACGTCCCGCACTCTGTCATATCACGGAAAGATAAGGAAAAGATTAAGTAACCCACCCCACAACAACACGACTAATAATAAAACAACCTACCGGTTTGAACTTGTGGCACTAAAACATCCTATTGCAACGCACGTCGCTATAATGTATCACCGGAGTCCTCAGTCCACACTATAGGGAAAGGAGCCAGATAAGTAAATACAATCTTTACTCAAGATCAACACGTAGAAGTACAGCCACAACTGCAGCTCCTTACCAGACAGACAATTCCGTGACACGCCGGAAATGGATCACGTCACTCGTGACGATGGGACGCACATCCCAAAGGCACTACCGCGCTGCTTTTATAGTCCACTAAATCATGCGAAATAGACCCGCCCCGTCGTTATGCCAACGGCAATTACTAACAACTGCTACAATCTACCCCCCCTTTTGTCGTCGTCGTCCCGACGAGGATCCATCCTTCCAAGTGTACCATCTGATGACAAATCTAACACCAAGGTCTAAATACGGCTCTGATGGAGTTGGATGCTGATGCAAGAGGATTACTAGGTCTTACCTCCCCTCCTACCGCTTGTGGCAAGTGGTGCACATTAGAATGTTGTCCTGCCCCAATTCGTCTTGTTCTACGCAGGGTTACCTCAGGCTGGACATCTGGACCACCTTCGGTAGGTCCAGGTACCGGTAAAGGACTCGTGCCACCATCACTAACCTCAACCTCTGCGGAATCAACTGTACTGGAAACGGGAACATCGACCTGCCTCAAAGGAGACCTACTCAAAGTAACCCTCTGATCTACTGTGGGAACTCTTGATACCACATAAACCAGGTCACCTTCTATTGGTTCCTCCGCCTCAATTGCAACCGCAACTGGCGATTCAACCCGAACCTCAGGGAGGTCGAGTGCCACCTCTCCCTGGGCTCTGGGTTTCAACGAAGAACGATGGACGTGCCGTACCTTCTCCCGATCCTGCTCTGGAGCTATCGTATACACAGATCCACCCACCGGTGGGGCCTTAACAAACCGATATAAAGTTGAACTCCACAGATCATGTATCTTATGACGACCCCGGACCCCGTGATCACGCAGGTAAACCAACTGACCTTCATACAACGGCAGTTCCTTGACCCGTCGATCATGTTTAACCTTACGCCGGTTTGCGGCCACCTGCAGCCTATCTCGTGCACCCTCAAAAGCAACCCTTAACCGTGCCTGGTGCTCCTCAACCCACTGATGCACTCTACCTGCAACTGGCTCTTGTACTCTACCGAGCAGAAAGTCAATGGGCAACCTGGGCTCCTGCCCAAACATGAGAAAATATGGGGACTCTCCTGTGGTCTGATGCGGGGTAGTATTATAACAAAACAGAACTTGCAGTAAACAGGAGGCCCAATCTCTCTTTCTCTCAGGGGACAAAGTTCGCAGCAAGTTGTGTAATGTTCGATTGAACCTCTCACATTGACCGTTGCCGGCCGGATGATAGGGAGTGCTGCGAGACTTACCCACCTGATAGAGACTACACAACTGCTGTATTAACTGAGATTCAAAGTTGCGGCCCTGGTCGGAATGAATCCGGCCAGGGACACCAAATCTGAAAAACCACTCATTTACCAGAACACGGGCCACGGTCTCAGCCTGCTGGTCCTTAGTGGGCACAGCCACAGTGAATTTACTGAACACGTCAGTCATCACCATCACGTTCTCTTGTCCTGAACGAGACGGCTCTAAGATGGTAAAATCAATAGCCACAATCTCGTTCGGGCGAGAAGCCAACAGATGTCCCATGTAACTCCTTGCAATCGGTGCCACATCTTTGGCCAGTTGACACCGCTCACACTCTTGCACCCAACGAGCTACATCGGCCGACATACTGGGCCAATAGCACCGCTGCCGCACCAACTCGAGGGTGCGTTCCGTCCCCTGATGACCATGGTGTTGGTGCAACTGAACCAGCACTTCTGATTGCAGTGCCACCGGCAACACCAGTTGGAATATTACTTCTCCTCCATCTGGCCGGAAGATTTTACGATGTAATAGACCCTCCTGCTCACTCAGTCGGTCCCATTGTCGAAGCAGCATCATTACAGGTTTAGCCAACTGTCGCCACTCTCTAGGCTCTGGACATTGCCCTCGCTGCCAGAACCTCCTCACTTCTCCTATAACTGGGTCTGCCACTTGCAGAGCAATAAGATCGGATAGGGAACGGCTAGGCCACGCCTGTATAGCCCCCTGGGTTGCGGCCCCTCCTGACTCTAAGACCGCCACTCGCCTTAACAGCTCTGGAACGTCAGACCCCAATGAGCAGCCACCGTTTCCTTCCGATCCAACCCCACGTAACCGAGAAAGAGCATCGGCATTCTGGTTGGTCTTACCTGAGCGGTAGTGAATCTCAAAATCGAATGCTGCTAACTCAGCGGCCCACCTTTGCTCGGTGGCCCCAAGCTTAGCTGTCGCCAGGTGACTAAGCGGGTTGTTATCAGTACGTACCAGGCACTTATGGCCGAGCAAATACTCCCTGAATTTCTCACCCATAGCCCACTTAAGGGCCAGAAACTCCAAACGCATGGAACTGTAAGTAGCGGAATTACGCTCAGCTGGCCTGAGGCTTCGGCTCGCATAAGCGACGGGTCTAACTTTACCATCAAATTCCTGTGAGAGTACTGCTCCCAGTCCCACGTGACTGGCATCGACCTCCAAGATAAAGGGCCGGGTAAAATCCGCATAAGCCAACACTGGCGCTGTAGTGAGAACCTGTTTCAATGCTTGGAACGCTTCCTCGCACTGCTCTGACCACGCTGTAGTTATTTCCTGACCTCGCTTACTGGACTTACCTCCCGTTAACATAGCCACCACTTTGTGTAACGGGGCTGCCAACTTGGCAAACCCCTCTACGAAACGCCTGTAATAGCTGACAAAACCCAAAAACGTTCGTAGCTCTAACACGGTCGTAGGATGAGGCCACTGGGCTACAGCTTCAATCTTCTTTGGGTCCGTTGCCACCCCATGAGAAGAAATCACATGACCTAAGTAACTCACTTCCTCTTGAAAGAACGCACATTTCTCCAACTTTACCTTAAGTCCCTCTGCTTTTAACCGACCCAACACTACCCTGAGTCGCTGCAGATGTTGCTGCACGGATGATGAGAATACGATAATGTCGTCGAGATATAACAAAACCGACTGATGTCTTTGGTCCCCAAAAAGTCGTTCCATCAAGCGCTGGAACGTACTGGGCGCATTGCATAGGCCAAACGGCATTCGATTCCATTCAAAGAGCCCGAATGGCGTACAAAAGGCAGTCTTAGGACGGTCAACCTCGGACACTGGAACCTGGTTGTAACCGCTGGTCAGGTCTAACGTGGAAAACCAACGGGCACCGGCTAAGGAGTCCAACGTTTCTTCGATTCGCGGTAACGGGAAAGCATCTTTGCGGGTCTTGGCATTAAGTTGGCGGTAGTCAACACACATACGGAGGCTGCCGTCCTTTTTCCTCACTAGTACTATGGGAGAGGCGTAGGGGCTGCAACTCTCCCGAATAATCTGTGCGTCGAGCAACTGACTAATATGAGTTTTTACCAGGTCATATTCTGATGGTGGAATACGCCTGTACCGCTGTCGGACCGGAATATCATCGCTAAGAGGGATCTCATGTGACAAGAGATTAGTGCAACCTACATCTCCTTCATGGGTAGAAAACACATCTTTAAACTCCCGGAGTAACGCTCTGACCTGCTCTCGTTCCTCTGCAGTTAATGCACCCAACTCAACAGATCCAATCTGTTCTGGTATACCTGTGGCTGAGACACTGCACGATGCTGCCTGGGTGCTCGCTATAGGAACCTCCGTTAACCCGTCGGGTAGGTCCACCAAATACACCTCTCGCAGTGTACCTACTATCGTAGTGGGGTAAAGCACTACATCAACAGTCCCCACATTCACCACCGGTACATAAACGGTACCCCCAGTTACTCGCACCAGTGAAGAAAAGGCCAATAAACCTGCAGGCAAGCCTATCTCTGGGGGCTCAAAAAGTACTGTAAAAGTTCTACCCAGTATACCACCCGTATACTGGGTAGAACACGTAGCTGCTACAAATTTGATAGTGCCAGCTGTAACACGGCATGTACTACATCCTCGTACTCTCACCTTACTGCCCTGTTCAGCAGTGCGAATGACCCGTTGGCATTCTTGGAAGGCCTGGATAATCTTAGCATCCTTTTTTACTGACGGGAGGGTATATAACATCGACCCATGGTGTCCGAAAAGGCCCTGGTAACAACGACTGAGCACATTCATTCCTAGAATACCCGGGGTATCGGAGCTACCCCCGGGGGGATCTCGGACCACTAGTACGCCACATCCCTGGACAAGATTACCGCAGAGTTCAATATCCACCTCCCAGTAGCCAATATAGGGAATCTCCAGTCCATTCGCCGCTTTGAGCTGCAGCCAATGGCACGACTGTAAACGATCCTGGCCCCATGGTTCAAACCTAAGCCGAAAACAACTCTCGGTAATGGTTGACACCATGGACCCAGTATCGATCAGACAAGGCACAGGAATCCCCCCCATCTTAACAACTAAGTGTGGACATGAGGACACCAAACGGGACACAAGTTGGTTATCATTAAAAACTTGCAAGCCACGAGTTTCCCCTACCGGACTGTGGCTTCGCAGCCCGGTGGGAATTAGTTTTCCGGCGGTTGAGTGCTGGACGCCGGCCTACATCCACCAGGATCGGAAGCAAACGCTGGTGGCAGAGGGCGAGGGAGATGTCGTTCACCATCACAATTTCGGGCAATATGACGGGTCGTTGGCATCTCCTACAAATTATGGTATTTGAACGAGGCGAGCGATCGCGTAAGGGCACATTTTGATTACGGGACACAACTTGAGTGAGCTGATCAATCTGACGTTGCTGCTGACGCAGCAACTCCCGCAGTTCGGCAAACTCACCCGACCGAACCCCATGATCCAAATCGGACCCTCCCCGAACACCATATTGAATGCCACTTACCAACGGTACCGATTGACTCCTACCCCTCGAACCACCCGGCGTCCCCTCCCTTTCCCAGCGAATGGCCTCCGCTCGCATCTCCAATAACGTTGCAGTGGGCTGTCGTCGAACCATTTGTTTCAGTTCCCGACGGAGTGTATTATCAGACACATATTCGACAAATTGATCACGTACGACGATATCAGCATTGGGAATGGCATGTGGAGCTTGACTTTTCACTTTATCCAACAAGCTCATCAGGCCCAGGGAGAACTCTAGTAATGTTTCTCCCTCACGTTGTCTGCGAGAAAAGAATGCCTCCAGCAGCGCAACGTATGAATCCGCACACCCATACACTTCGCGAAGAGCAGAAATTATCTTGTCAGGATCACTCCTGTCCGCAAGCGAACGATACTTAATTTCGTCACGGGCTTCTCCTTCCAGATTATCATATAGGAAGAAGGCCCGTTCGGTACGTGACATATTACGTGTGCGCATACACGCTTGGGCCTCTTCGACCCACTCATCGAGGTTAACACTAGTCCTACCATTAAATCTTGGACAGCGTCGTTCTCTTGGGACGAACACGAATCGTTCCGATGCGCCGTCACTCCTATCAGCCAACTGAGGTGTAACCGGTTGTGTCGCACTAGTAGAGGCAGCGCCAGGGTCACGGGAGTCAACCGAAACTTGCTCCTGCCGCAGCCTCTCATTATCTGCCCGTAATTGAGCCACTAAATCTTGCATTTCCCGCAGCTCCTCCTCCATGATAAAATACACACAAAAAAAAATCACTTACCCAAACGGAATGACCAATAAAACAGCCACCACTGTTCTGAAGAGAGGGGGAGAAAAAAAAAAAAAAAAAAAAAGAGAGAAAAGAACACCAATGTCTCAATCTCCTAAACAACAGCCGTGATCCTGCCGACTACGCCAAATGTGGCGTCTCTATGATTCGATAGGGGGAGTGTAAACTGAAAAAAAAAACAAATTTACACCTCTAAAATGCTCGACTACGCCACCCCAGAGGCAACATTTCCAGGGAATCGCCTTTCAGAATGATTTAAAGCACACAAGTTCGGTCACGGCTGAGTCAAGATCAGAAACAGAGGTGTAGTACAAAAATATAATTTTATTAACAACCATTAAACAGCATGTACCAATAGTCGAGTAAAAGAAAATATCGCACACACACACACACACTGCTACACCTGCTCCAGGGCTGAGAACCACTCGCTTATCCTCAAGGAACCACGGCAACCACACGTGCACTCACACTGCACCTCAAATGTGAACCACCGCACACGGAAGAGGAACCCACCACCAAACAGAGAGGAAGGCTCGTCCACACACACGGGTCTGGGTCCCCGACCCCCCTGGAGAGAGAGCAAAAGTTCCAATTACACATACACACTTATTTTCCTAAAACTTGGTACTCAAAAAAAGAAAATGCAATATAAACAACCTACACAAAACCTTAACAAACAAAATTAAATAAATGCACAATTAAGTAAATTCACAAACTGGTCGAAGAGAGATTGCTTAATAGCTGATTTAGAATACTGGGTAAGCAATCAACCAGATCACAGAAAACTCACAATCCCACAAGAAAATAATAATAATCAAAAAGAAGATAAATACACAAACATGTTGACCAAAGAAAACGAAAATTCACAAAAACTTGGCTGGTACAAATAAAGAAAAATAAATCACAAGGAGAAACCAATCATTTAAATTATACCAGATCTTATTCACAACCATCATAAAGAACAAAATAAAGAAATAAACCAACTAAAGAGAAACATTAAAACACAAAAGCGCTTTCCATCTCGATATTGGCTAGTGAATGGCTAGTGGATGGTCAAACCGTTTCGAGGGGTTGTGGAGGAAGAGAAGGCGAGTTACGTTGCCGAATCTGCGACACACCAGGCGGCCACTCCAGCAGACGTTAAAGTGTCCAGCTTCGGAACTCACACAGAATATCGGCAAAACGCCCAGCAACAGCACGTGAGCACTGATCGCTGGCAAGGTGCAATCGATCTGCCGGTCTATACTGCAGCACCCCGCTGAGGGAGATTCAGCAAACTTCAAGAGTCGTCGTGAGGATTTAACCATACGAATAGCAACAAAGAAAACACGCTGGCAAAAGAGAGCGGCCAACAGAAAGCCCACTGCAACGTCCCGCACTCTGTCATATCACGGAAAGATAAGGAAAAGATTAAGTAACCCACCCCACAACAACACGACTAATAATAAAACAACCTACCGGTTTGAACTTGTGGCACTAAAACATCCTATTGCAACGCACGTCGCTATAATGTATCACCGGAGTCCTCAGTCCACACTATAGGGAAAGGAGCCAGATAAGTAAATACAATCTTTACTCAAGATCAACACGTAGAAGTACAGCCACAACTGCAGCTCCTTACCAGACAGACAATTCCGTGACACGCCGGAAATGGATCACGTCACTCGTGACGATGGGACGCACATCCCAAAGGCACTACCGCGCTGCTTTTATAGTCCACTAAATCATGCGAAATAGACCCGCCCCGTCGTTATGCCAACGGCAATTACTAACAACTGCTACAATCTACCCCCCCTTTTGTCGTCGTCGTCCCGACGAGGATCCATCCTTCCAAGTGTACCATCTGATGACAAATCTAACACCAAGGTCTAAATACGGCTCTGATGGAGTTGGATGCTGATGCAAGAGGATTACTAGGTCTTACCTCCCCTCCTACCGCTTGTGGCAAGTGGTGCACATTAGAATGTTGTCCTGCCCCAATTCGTCTTGTTCTACGCAGGGTTACCTCAGGCTGGACATCTGGACCACCTTCGGTAGGTCCAGGTACCGGTAAAGGACTCGTGCCACCATCACTAACCTCAACCTCTGCGGAATCAACTGTACTGGAAACGGGAACATCGACCTGCCTCAAAGGAGACCTACTCAAAGTAACCCTCTGATCTACTGTGGGAACTCTTGATACCACATAAACCAGGTCACCTTCTATTGGTTCCTCCGCCTCAATTGCAACCGCAACTGGCGATTCAACCCGAACCTCAGGGAGGTCGAGTGCCACCTCTCCCTGGGCTCTGGGTTTCAACGAAGAACGATGGACGTGCCGTACCTTCTCCCGATCCTGCTCTGGAGCTATCGTATACACAGATCCACCCACCGGTGGGGCCTTAACAAACCGATATAAAGTTGAACTCCACAGATCATGTATCTTATGACGACCCCGGACCCCGTGATCACGCAGGTAAACCAACTGACCTTCATACAACGGCAGTTCCTTGACCCGTCGATCATGTTTAACCTTACGCCGGTTTGCGGCCACCTGCAGCCTATCTCGTGCACCCTCAAAAGCAACCCTTAACCGTGCCTGGTGCTCCTCAACCCACTGATGCACTCTACCTGCAACTGGCTCTTGTACTCTACCGAGCAGAAAGTCAATGGGCAACCTGGGCTCCTGCCCAAACATGAGAAAATATGGGGACTCTCCTGTGGTCTGATGCGGGGTAGTATTATAACAAAACAGAACTTGCAGTAAACAGGAGGCCCAATCTCTCTTTCTCTCAGGGGACAAAGTTCGCAGCAAGTTGTGTAATGTTCGATTGAACCTCTCACATTGACCGTTGCCGGCCGGATGATAGGGAGTGCTGCGAGACTTACCCACCTGATAGAGACTACACAACTGCTGTATTAACTGAGATTCAAAGTTGCGGCCCTGGTCGGAATGAATCCGGCCAGGGACACCAAATCTGAAAAACCACTCATTTACCAGAACACGGGCCACGGTCTCAGCCTGCTGGTCCTTAGTGGGCACAGCCACAGTGAATTTACTGAACACGTCAGTCATCACCATCACGTTCTCTTGTCCTGAACGAGACGGCTCTAAGATGGTAAAATCAATAGCCACAATCTCGTTCGGGCGAGAAGCCAACAGATGTCCCATGTAACTCCTTGCAATCGGTGCCACATCTTTGGCCAGTTGACACCGCTCACACTCTTGCACCCAACGAGCTACATCGGCCGACATACTGGGCCAATAGCACCGCTGCCGCACCAACTCGAGGGTGCGTTCCGTCCCCTGATGACCATGGTGTTGGTGCAACTGAACCAGCACTTCTGATTGCAGTGCCACCGGCAACACCAGTTGGAATATTACTTCTCCTCCATCTGGCCGGAAGATTTTACGATGTAATAGACCCTCCTGCTCACTCAGTCGGTCCCATTGTCGAAGCAGCATCATTACAGGTTTAGCCAACTGTCGCCACTCTCTAGGCTCTGGACATTGCCCTCGCTGCCAGAACCTCCTCACTTCTCCTATAACTGGGTCTGCCACTTGCAGAGCAATAAGATCGGATAGGGAACGGCTAGGCCACGCCTGTATAGCCCCCTGGGTTGCGGCCCCTCCTGACTCTAAGACCGCCACTCGCCTTAACAGCTCTGGAACGTCAGACCCCAATGAGCAGCCACCGTTTCCTTCCGATCCAACCCCACGTAACCGAGAAAGAGCATCGGCATTCTGGTTGGTCTTACCTGAGCGGTAGTGAATCTGAAAATCGAATGCTGCTAACTCAGCGGCCCACCTTTGCTCGGTGGCCCCAAGCTTAGCTGTCGCCAGGTGACTAAGCGGGTTGTTATCAGTACGTACCAGGCACTTATGGCCGAGCAAATACTCCCTGAATTTCTCACCCATAGCCCACTTAAGGGCCAGAAACTCCAAACGCATGGAACTGTAAGTAGCGGAATTACGCTCAGCTGGCCTGAGGCTTCGGCTCGCATAAGCGACGGGTCTAACTTTACCATCAAATTCCTGTGAGAGTACTGCTCCCAGTCCCACGTGACTGGCATCGACCTCCAAGATAAAGGGCCGGGTAAAATCCGCATAAGCCAACACTGGCGCTGTAGTGAGAACCTGTTTCAATGCTTGGAACGCTTCCTCGCACTGCTCTGACCACGCTGTAGTTATTTCCTGACCTCGCTTACTGGACTTACCTCCCGTTAACATAGCCACCACTTTGTGTAACGGGGCTGCCAACTTGGCAAACCCCTCTACGAAACGCCTGTAATAGCTGACAAAACCCAAAAACGTTCGTAGCTCTAACACGGTCGTAGGATGAGGCCACTGGGCTACAGCTTCAATCTTCTTTGGGTCCGTTGCCACCCCATGAGAAGAAATCACATGACCTAAGTAACTCACTTCCTCTTGAAAGAACGCACATTTCTCCAACTTTACCTTAAGTCCCTCTGCTTTTAACCGACCCAACACTACCCTGAGTCGCTGCAGATGTTGCTGCACGGATGATGAGAATACGATAATGTCGTCGAGATATAACAAAACCGACTGATGTCTTTGGTCCCCAAAAAGTCGTTCCATCAAGCGCTGGAACGTACTGGGCGCATTGCATAGGCCAAACGGCATTCGATTCCATTCAAAGAGCCCGAATGGCGTACAAAAGGCAGTCTTAGGACGGTCAACCTCGGACACTGGAACCTGGTTGTAACCGCTGGTCAGGTCTAACGTGGAAAACCAACGGGCACCGGCTAAGGAGTCCAACGTTTCTTCGATTCGCGGTAACGGGAAAGCATCTTTGCGGGTCTTGGCATTAAGTTGGCGGTAGTCAACACACATACGGAGGCTGCCGTCCTTTTTCCTCACTAGTACTATGGGAGAGGCGTAGGGGCTGCAACTCTCCCGAATAATCTGTGCGTCGAGCAACTGACTAATATGAGTTTTTACCAGGTCATATTCTGATGGTGGAATACGCCTGTACCGCTGTCGGACCGGAATATCATCGCTAAGAGGGATCTCATGTGACAAGAGATTAGTGCAACCTACATCTCCTTCATGGGTAGAAAACACATCTTTAAACTCCCGGAGTAACGCTCTGACCTGCTCTCGTTCCTCTGCAGTTAATGCACCCAACTCAACAGATCCAATCTGTTCTGGTATACCTGTGGCTGAGACACTGCACGATGCTGCCTGGGTGCTCGCTATAGGAACCTCCGTTAACCCGTCGGGTAGGTCCACCAAATACACCTCTCGCAGTGTACCTACTATCGTAGTGGGGTAAAGCACTACATCAACAGTCCCCACATTCACCACCGGTACATAAACGGTACCCCCAGTTACTCGCACCAGTGAAGAAAAGGCCAATAAACCTGCAGGCAAGCCTATCTCTGGGGGCTCAAAAAGTACTGTAAAAGTTCTACCCAGTATACCACCCGTATACTGGGTAGAACACGTAGCTGCTACAAATTTGATAGTGCCAGCTGTAACACGGCATGTACTACATCCTCGTACTCTCACCTTACTGCCCTGTTCAGCAGTGCGAATGACCCGTTGGCATTCTTGGAAGGCCTGGATAATCTTAGCATCCTTTTTTACTGACGGGAGGGTATATAACATCGACCCATGGTGTCCGAAAAGGCCCTGGTAACAACGACTGAGCACATTCATTCCTAGAATACCCGGGGTATCGGAGCTACCCCCGGGGGGATCTCGGACCACTAGTACGCCACATCCCTGGACAAGATTACCGCAGAGTTCAATATCCACCTCCCAGTAGCCAATATAGGGAATCTCCAGTCCATTCGCCGCTTTGAGCTGCAGCCAATGGCACGACTGTAAACGATCCTGGCCCCATGGTTCAAACCTAAGCCGAAAACAACTCTCGGTAATGGTTGACACCATGGACCCAGTATCGATCAGACAAGGCACAGGAATCCCCCCCATCTTAACAACTAAGTGTGGACATGAGGACACCAAACGGGACACAAGTTGGTTATCATTAAAAACTTGCAAGCCACGAGTTTCCCCTACCGGACTGTGGCTTCGCAGCCCGGTGGGAATTAGTTTTCCGGCGGTTGAGTGCTGGACGCCGGCCTACATCCACCAGGATCGGAAGCAAACGCTGGTGGCAGAGGGCGAGGGAGATGTCGTTCACCATCACAATTTCGGGCAATATGACGGGTCGTTGGCATCTCCTACAAATTATGGTATTTGAACGAGGCGAGCGATCGCGTAAGGGCACATTTTGATTACGGGACACAACTTGAGTGAGCTGATCAATCTGACGTTGCTGCTGACGCAGCAACTCCCGCAGTTCGGCAAACTCACCCGACCGAACCCCATGATCCAAATCGGACCCTCCCCGAACACCATATTGAATGCCACTTACCAACGGTACCGATTGACTCCTACCCCTCGAACCACCCGGCGTCCCCTCCCTTTCCCAGCGAATGGCCTCCGCTCGCATCTCCAATAACGTTGCAGTGGGCTGTCGTCGAACCATTTGTTTCAGTTCCCGACGGAGTGTATTATCAGACACATATTCGACAAATTGATCACGTACGACGATATCAGCATTGGGAATGGCATGTGGAGCTTGACTTTTCACTTTATCCAACAAGCTCATCAGGCCCAGGGAGAACTCTAGTAATGTTTCTCCCTCACGTTGTCTGCGAGAAAAGAATGCCTCCAGCAGCGCAACGTATGAATCCGCACACCCATACACTTCGCGAAGAGCAGAAATTATCTTGTCAGGATCACTCCTGTCCGCAAGCGAACGATACTTAATTTCGTCACGGGCTTCTCCTTCCAGATTATCATATAGGAAGAAGGCCCGTTCGGTACGTGACATATTACGTGTGCGCATACACGCTTGGGCCTCTTCGACCCACTCATCGAGGTTAACACTAGTCCTACCATTAAATCTTGGACAGCGTCGTTCTCTTGGGACGAACACGAATCGTTCCGATGCGCCGTCACTCCTATCAGCCAACTGAGGTGTAACCGGTTGTGTCGCACTAGTAGAGGCAGCGCCAGGGTCACGGGAGTCAACCGAAACTTGCTCCTGCCGCAGCCTCTCATTATCTGCCCGTAATTGAGCCACTAAATCTTGCATTTCCCGCAGCTCCTCCTCCATGATAAAATACACACAAAAAAAAATCACTTACCCAAACGGAATGACCAATAAAACAGCCACCACTGTTCTGAAGAGAGGGGGAGAAAAAAAAAAAAAAAAAAAAAAAAGAGAGAAAAGAACACCAATGTCTCAATCTCCTAAACAACAGCCGTGATCCTGCCGACTACGCCAAATGTGGCGTCTCTATGATTCGATAGGGGGAGTGTAAACTGAAAAAAAAAACAAATTTACACCTCTAAAATGCTCGACTACGCCACCCCAGAGGCAACATTTCCAGGGAATCGCCTTTCAGAATGATTTAAAGCACACAAGTTCGGTCACGGCTGAGTCAAGATCAGAAACAGAGGTGAAGTACAAAAATATAATTTTATTAACAACCATTAAACAGCATGTACCAATAGTCGAGTAAAAGAAAATATCGCACACACACACACACACTGCTACACCTGCTCCAGGGCTGAGAACCACTCGCTTATCCTCAAGGAACCACGGCAACCACACGTGCACTCACACTGCACCTCAAATGTGAACCACCGCACACGGAAGAGGAACCCACCACCAAACAGAGAGGAAGGCTCGTCCACACACACGGGTCTGGGTCCCCGACCCCCCTGGAGAGAGAGCAAAAGTTCCAATTACACATACACACTTATTTTCCTAAAACTTGGTACTCAAAAAAAGAAAATGCAATATAAACAACCTACACAAAACCTTAACAAACAAAATTAAATAAATGCACAATTAAGTAAATTCACAAACTGGTCGAAGAGAGATTGCTTAATAGCTGATTTAGAATACTGGGTAAGCAATCAACCAGATCACAGAAAACTCACAATCCCACAAGAAAATAATAATAATCAAAAAGAAGATAAATACACAAACATGTTGACCAAAGAAAACGAAAATTCACAAAAACTTGGCTGGTACAAATAAAGAAAAATAAATCACAAGGAGAAACCAATCATTTAAATTATACCAGATCTTATTCACAACCATCATAAAGAACAAAATAAAGAAATAAACCAACTAAAGAGAAACATTAAAACACAAAAGCGCTTTCCATCTCGATATTGGCTAGTGAATGGCTAGTGGATGGTCAAACCGTTTCGAGGGGTTGTGGAGGAAGAGAAGGCGAGTTACGTTGCCGAATCTGCGACACACCAGGCGGCCACTCCAGCAGACGTTAAAGTGTCCAGCTTCGGAACTCACACAGAATATCGGCAAAACGCCCAGCAACAGCACGTGAGCACTGATCGCTGGCAAGGTGCAATCGATCTGCCGGTCTATACTGCAGCACCCCGCTGAGGGAGATTCAGCAAACTTCAAGAGTCGTCGTGAGGATTTAACCATACGAATAGCAACAAAGAAAACACGCTGGCAAAAGAGAGCGGCCAACAGAAAGCCCACTGCAACGTCCCGCACTCTGTCATTTCACGGAAAGATAAGGAAAAGATTAAGTAACCCACCCCACAACAACACGACTAATAATAAAACAACCTACCGGTTTGAACTTGTGGCACTAAAACATCCTATTGCAACGCACGTCGCTATAATGTATCACCGGAGTCCTCAGTCCACACTATAGGGAAAGGAGCCAGATAAGTAAATACAATCTTTACTCAAGATCAACACGTAGAAGTACAGCCACAACTGCAGCTCCTTACCAGACAGACAATTCCGTGACACGCCGGAAATGGATCACGTCACTCGTGACGATGGGACGCACATCCCAAAGGCACTAGCGCGCTGCTTTTATAGTCCACTAAATCATGCGAAATAGACCCGCCCCGTCGTTATGCCAACGGCAATTACTAACAACTGCTACACTTGGAACAATGTTTCGCCTGTTTTTTTGCGTCAAGATGTTGAGAATATCAGCGCTGTTTAATCTGGCTTTTAACTAGCTTAAATCACAGCCATCTGTGGGTTTATAATAGAGATAGAGAATTCTGCGCTGAATTGAAATGCTTCTCAGTGGATCGCGCAACTCTGTGTAATAATGTTCGCGTGATCGAAATCAGTCCGCACAGCTGCTTCGGCCGCGATCGCAGTTTTTTT
This sequence comes from Rhinichthys klamathensis goyatoka, assembly GCF_029890125.1. NCBI lineage: Eukaryota > Metazoa > Chordata > Actinopteri > Cypriniformes > Leuciscidae > Rhinichthys > Rhinichthys klamathensis. The sequence goes on from NW_026606564.1 coordinate 16,640,630, forward strand.
GGGCCGGGCTGATAATGCTCCGCGCTGGCATCCAACTTAAAGGTGCATTGCTGCCACCTACAGTACTGGAGTGTGAAACAGATTAGTGGGGGGGGAAAAACAGGTGATGACTGCGTGTGTGGCGGGTGGTGGGCCGGCCCGCCGGCCGTCCTGGAGTACCAGCCGTTCTGTGATACTCCAGATCACACAGATGGCCAGTCCGCCCCTGCATGAGGGTGAGTAAAATAAGTAAGAATTTTATTTTTGGGTGAACTATCCGATTCATATGCTGTTGGTATGCTAATCCATGATCAGCATAGAGACTAATAAGGATAAACTGCAACCTCTTGTGTACTTGTAAACTGTGTTTGTTTTAATCTAGAGCTTCAAAGAAATAAAAATATTTGCTATTTTATAATATTAAAATAAAATACATCAGGTGTCTGAAGATCAGGATCCCAGTCATTCAAAGGTGATATGTCTGAACAAAGTAACATTATTGTCTGATGGAGACAGTTGATCTCTGGTATTATCCAAGGGTGTAATCCATCGACCGGAAGTTGAAGCCGGCCGGGTGCCGCCATGTTGTAGCAGAACTTCACTTGCGTTAGCATTTCCATTGACTCCCATTCATTTTGGCGTCACTTTGACAGCGAATAACTTTACATCTGAGTCGTTTAAAGACTCCATTTGTCCATTATTTATTTCTAAAGAAACACGACAATGTATAAAGGGCTCCATTACCTTCTATGTTACATTATGGCCCCGTAGAAACAGATTTAGTAAAAATAGGCTAACGATTGCGTCATAACCACTCGACTCTCTGTCGCGCTGTACAGAAATTACCGTACAGACAGGAGGAGAAGCTCGCAGGCAATCGGGGGGACGTCCCGTCAAGGGAGAAGCCCATAGATAATGAGTCCATAAAAGCAACGGAATACTTACTCCTGCTCACTCACGCCAAAGAACTCTTTGCTCAAGTTCCCCGTCTCTGCAAGATTAACGTTGGCAATTTTCACGCACATCTACTAGAAGAGTAACGTCTGTCAGACAGGTTGCTCACGTCATCAAGCTTAGTTTGAGTCGGTTTGAGTCTGCGCGTCAGGAACGGAAGTGCTCAGAAATCGCTTAAAATGGGCTTCAACTGTCTCAACTGAGTTTCAATGAGATGGCTCTGTCCACTTCTTATACTGTCTATGGTATTATCACTCCATCCTCTGTGTCAGCATCAGAATTGTGTTTATGGAAAAGTTGCTCAACTCCCTGGAAAATGAGAAAGGAAATGTATTATAATCTAACAATACAAACTGCTTTGAACTTCCACATGCAGTAACAAGTTGCAGACTTAAAATAATTATTTCAAACAAATTATATAAATGTTTTAAGGGATTTTACAGTACTAAATATTTACCTCCGAGTCATGCACCATTTATCATCTGTAATACTGTTGTCAAGTCAAGTCATCTTCATTTATATAGCGCTTTTAACAATGGATTGTTTCAAAGCAGCTTTACAGAGATAAACATATCATTTAAGGTAACAGATTGTTTTGGCGTTATAGCGGTTCTTGAATAATGTTACTTCCAGCTAAAGTTAACTTTGATTGATTCACCTCCGTCGAAATGATCAGACTTTAAACGCGAACCTGTGATTAACGCTGACGGCGCTCACATGCTCATTCAGAATTCTATAGTTATGTGCTTTTTAAAATATGTGCGCAGGTTTGTAATTCATACAACCCAGCCTAAACAAACTACTTTTCTTGCCTATAAATTTTGATACAGAATTTTGTTTTATTTTATCACTTCGGGGTACGCGAGCCGGAATTCACAGCGCTTTATCTGTAGAGTGGGAAAGGGATCCTCCATAGGGAGAGGATAGTGGATACTTCAGCACTGCATTGTCATCAGGTCCAGGCAAAGCTCCCTCGTCAGATCTGGTTGTGTAACCAGTAGATGGCTGTATAGCCCTATACACATTTATCCATGGCTGTGTATTCCCTAGTTGCTGGATGTTTTCAGTCATAATTACTTGCATGTATTAGGTTTTGCATTTGGACATATATTTATTATTAAAGACTATTAAAAATTCAACAATTTTCTCCGAAATGTTTTTTTTTTTTTTTTGCATTATTATTGCTCAAATATGGACACAGAAAAATCATTTTGTTGCATTTTGCAGAATAAATATTGTGCCCAGGGTGATACTTCAAAAAAATTGATTGTTTACATATTATGAATAGAGACGTGGAATGTGGTCAAGTCCTGTCTCTCCTCTTTTAAAAACTCTGCATCGCAAATTAATCAGCAATTGGTTTTACATTGCCAAAGTTGAATCGGGCAGTGATTGACAGCGCTCTGGTCCAATGGCATCGATCATTGTCTGATACAGTACTTTTTGTACTGTAGGCTACAGTACAGATACTGTACAGTACTCTAGCCCAATGTTGTTTGGGGTGGCAGGGGGGAAATATGATCTAATCGAAGACTGTAATGTAACCGTATGTAACGTTAGTTCAACAAGTCATGTAATGATTGGGCTAATACTTACCAATTAAATCAAGACGACACTGCTGTATAATGTTATGGGCTCTCACTGAGCTCTAATATGCCTCTCCACCTGAAAAAGCAAGTGCTGTATTATAAATAGTATTAGTTTAGTATTAATTAATAAAAAAAACAAAAAAAAATCTGACTTACCACGAGTAGGCTATCCAGTATTCTAATGTGGACGATGATAAATTATATCATTTGTCTGTACTATTCCTTCTATAACAAATCATCTCAACAATATAGTGTAGCAGTAAATAAATACAGATATAAACTTAAAGGGATACTCCACCGTTTTTTCATATTAAACTATGTTATTCTCTTATCTAAGACGAGTTGATACATACCTCTCTCGTCTCAGTGAATCGCTCTGTCGGGCGGAGAACTTTGAGAGCAGTTAGCTTAGCCCCATTCATTGCATATGGGCCAAACAGAGATGAAGTTAGAAGCGACCAAACACATCCACGTTTTCTCTATTTAAATATAGTTACACGAGTAGTTACACGACCAAGTATGGTGACACTAAATAAAATGTGGCGCTTTTTATAAGCGGGTAAAATGAATAACTATAATGTATGGCGGAATAGTACTTATTGGGAGCACTTCGACTCGGCGCTGTAATGTCTTCACTCGTGAAAAGTCCTCTCCCCCCTCTCCCTCTCCCTCTCCCTCTCCTTGATACTTCGTCAACTCTGCACAAAAAACTACTACTACTGCAGGCGTGCAGGTCACGTTGGTTCTATTGACGGAAATGACAGGGAGAGGGAGAGGGAGAGGGGGAGAGGACTTTTCGCGAGTGAAGATATTACAGCGCCGAGTCGAAGTGCTCCCAATAAGTGCTATTCCGCCATACATTATAGTTATCCATTTTACCCGCTTATAAAAAGCGCCACATTTTATTTAGTGTCACCATACTTGGTCGTGTAACTACTCGTGTAACTATATTTAAATAGAGAAAACGTGGATGTGTTTGGTCGCTTCTAACTTCATCTCTGTTTGGCCCATATGCAATGAATGGGGCTAAGCTAACTGCTCTCAAAGTTCTCCGCCCGACAGAGCGATTCAGTGCACGCACTGAGACGAGAGGGGTATGTATCAACTCGTCTTAGATAAGAGAATAACATAGTTTAATATGAAAAAACGGTGGAGTATCCCTTTAATATCACCTAAATGAAATAGAAAGCTGCGCTTACAGACGCTCACATCCACACCATAGACTGTAAAAAATAGATCCACACATGTAAACACAACACTGACGTCTTCACTTCCAGGTCAAGAAAGCTGTCAATCAAAAACTCAGTAGCCAATGAGAACACACTGCTACTAGCCCCGCCCCCACGAGAGAATTGTGTCAGAACAGCGAACGAAAAACTCAGGGAGCGTAAACGAAAACTTCAGAAGCGTAAATGAAAACTTCAGAAGCAAACGAAAACTTCAGAAGCGTAAATGAAAACTCTTGAAGCGCATTTGTAGTTTAGATCAGTAAAAGAAATATGAGGAATAGTTAGCAAAACATGCAGTGTATTAAAAACAAAGTAAAAAAAATTGCCTGCGATTCATTCTTTTTCAGTTTCAAAGGTATTTTATTCAGTTTCAATTTACATTTTCATTGATTTCTTGAAAAGTTACGTTCATTTTTATCGGCACAAAAATAATTCCATAGTCTATGTGCTCACAATATTGTAACAGCGTACTGTAGAATTGCGACAAGAAGATGCGACAGGGCTGTAGCGACATTCAGCAACTGAGAGATGACATTCTGACTATTTTTTTAGTCTAGATATAGTTCAGACGAGACCACTTTGGCAAGTTTACTTGAGTTTATTGAACACAATTTATCTTTGGCGGTATGGTTCCTTATGAGGGTTCTTGCTCCATAATTAATGACATACGTAGCTTTAGCATTAACCCCCCTATAGAACCATCGGCTTGGCAATACACAGATGATTAAGACAGTTAGTAATGTCTTTAGCTGTGGTTTAGATGTATCAGTGAAGTCCGGGACGTCTATGCTGTAGCTTGCTATGAGGGAGGGTGTGTTTCTCATGATGATGTCCGTGACTCTAGGACTTGGAAGCCTTGGTGATCTGAAACAAAGAAGACAACAGCCAAAATGTGTACAGAAAAATGCTTGATACTTAGTGGTCAGGGTGGGGGGAGGGTTGCGAGCAGTTTAAGCATACATCCCAGACGGAAGTGCCGCGTGTATATATCCTTCCGGTCTAATAGGAGAACGGTAGTGGTTGGAGCGATTTGACAGCTGACCGCGTCAGCTGATCGCAGCCTATGCCTACGTGGCCTGTCTGAACTAACGCTGTGCTCGATTTCAGACGAGACCACTTTGGCAAGTTTACTTGAGTTTATTGAACACAATTTATCTTTGGCGGCATGGTTCCTTATGGGGGTTCTTGCTCCATAATTAATGACATACATAGCTTTTAGAGATGCGCGGTTTGCGGTAGGATAAACCGCGGATCGGGCGGATGACGTGACGAAAAAAAAAATTGAATTAAATTCGGGCGGGTGGCGGGCGTTTTCTAGTCTCGCGGCTGTCATCAGCAGCGCCTTGTATCAGCGGATGGCGGGCAGGTGCGGTTTTGAAAATTGGTCAAAAACGTTGGTGCGGATGGATGACGGACGGATGATGAGTTTTGTGATGCGGTTGCGGATGAAATAATAGCCCATCCGCGCATCTCTAGTAGCTTTAGCATTAACCCCCCCCCCCCCAAACATGAGGAGGTATTATGGCTCGAAGAAGAACCCCCCCCCCCCCCCCCCCCCCCCCCCCCCCCCCCCAACTATATCAGTGTTCCGATCCCGCAAGAGAGAAAAGACAAATTATTGAAGTATGTGCTAATGGCTGGTAGAGGGAGAGGGGGAGAATAGCAGGCCCCTTTTTTCTTTTCTTTTTTTTATTAAGCAGCGAGGGGTGTTCGTCCCTCGCTGAGGGATTGAACAGCAGGCCCCTGCGTGTATAGCAGTGAGAGGGGTGTTCTCTCCAGTGGGAGAAGAACAGCGGATCCCCTTAAATATATATATATAAAAAAAATTGTATTTTATTTTTTATATTATTAAGCAGCGAGGGGTGTTCGTCCCTCGCTGAGGGATTGAACAGCAGGCCCCTGCGTGTAGCAGCAAGAGGGGTGTTCTCTCCAGCGGGAGAAGAACAGCAGGTCCCCTTAAAAAATATGTGTAATATATATATATATATGTATATATTTTTTATTTATTTTTTTTATATTTATTTTTTTATTTGTTTTTACTGGGGTGATCATCCCTCGCTGAGGGATTGAACAGCAGGCCCCTGCATGTATGGCAGCAAGAGGGGTGTTCTCTCCAGCGGGAGAAGAACAGCGAGTCCCCTTAGAGAAGGGAAAAAATATATATATATGTTTTAAGGGTGTACCCCTGTGCTGTCGTGGAATACTACTAAATCCGTGCGCTTTTTTTTTTTTTCAATTTTGAAAGGATCCGCTTAAGGCTTTTTGGGCTAATATTAAATCCTGAGATCTAGGCCTAATATAACGTTGGTACGCTGATGATGACCACCGACCCATGGCTTTTAGCATGGGTATGGAGACTGTTGAAGCTGCGGTGGTTGCCGCGCCTATGCGAAATGAATGGCTGGTGTAAAGCGCGGGGTCCATGCCGCACTGAATGCATACAGTCCGGAGACGTGAGGCGAACCAATACTTCGACATAGCTTCTCTTTTCTCTGTGATGAAGAGGGGTTCTGTGAGATCGGATTTGCTGCGTGAGTTTAAAAGCCGGTTCATGGCTGAGAAGGGACAAAACCCGTCGTTGGTTCTAGAAATGTTGATTGTGGTTCCGTTATCATCTCTGTCCTTTTTAGAATGTTTCAGGTATATGGAAAAGTAATCGGCGTGAAATGATACATCTTTAAATGAGAGATCGTGTGAGGGGTCAAATTTTTTATGGTTAATGGTGAATTCTCCTCCTCTGAGGAATCCGTAAAAGGCGGTGAGGAATACTGCTTCTAGGAGAGAGTTTGCGTGCAGTTAAAAAGCCCTGATCTTAGTTGATTTACCATTGCGTGTACCTGGGAGAGGGACAGCGGCAATCGTTTAACTGGAGCTGCGGGATTTTCCTTTTTAAGACCGTTGAGAAGGTGTATGGAGGGATTTTGTAAAAGGCTTTGAGAGGATGGATCTAAACATCTAATGTGAAATTGGATGCCTGAAATCATAATCTTGATGGTGGAAGGCTGAAGCGTCCTAGAATCGAAGCAGTGCGTAATACAAGCGCATATGATGGAGATATTAGCTGGAATTTTAGGCACCGAGAACGCGTTGCAGAAATTTAAAAAAAAAACCACGCTGAGTCATATGTTTTAAGTGTCGTCTTTGCTCGCCCTGATCTCATGTAATGAGCGGCTGATTTGAGATATTTTTGTAGTAAGTCATTTAATCTAGGACTGTTTGGCTGAAGTCCGGGCAGCCCAGTCGTGATGAAGCAGCTCCCGGACACAGGCGTCTGAATTCCTGAAAATTAAACCGAGACAGAGAGTCAGCTATTTTATTATCCAGCCCGGGTATGTGAGTGGCTTTAATGGTAAAATTGTTCATGACCGAGATCCAGGTTAGTCGCCTAATGAAACGGTTAATGAACGGCACCGAGGAACGACCTTTGTTACAGTATTTCTGAATTGCTAAAACACATTTTTTGAATGTTTCTCTCGCTTTCTCAAAACCTTAAACACAAATCACCAAACTTAAGCTACACTGTCAAAACCTTTGACTTGTCTTGCTATATCAAACAATTGCTTCAGAACTATGTTATCTTTACCCAAAACCAAACACTGTTTTCAGATAACACACACATCCAGCTAATGCATAAACACTACACAGCAGTCATTACACACTACAGAGATAAATGCAAAACACTGCACTCAGGGTAGAGCAGGGGGGAAATTATATTTATTATAAAGTACTTGCACAATCCTGCACACATACAAATGTAGTCACAAACAAAGTATGCAGCAGATGTCTTGGAATCATTCTGCCTCAGCATCATGCCTCTGGGCATGGTCAGGCCACAGGACCTCATCAACGTCACAGGCAATCCTGTCCCTGGCTAAACAACGGGGAAAGAATCCTTTAGCATGCCGAATCCAACCTTGAATTGCTTCCACTCCAATGTTGTCACATGCTGCATGCATTTACTGAATGAGATTTTCCTGTGCATAAGGATTTCTGTCATAGACCTTCCACCTCCATGCAGAAAAAAATTCTTCAATGGGATTAAGGAAGGGCGAGTATGGTGGGAGGCACACATTTATAAAACGTGGGTTATTTTCAAACCACTCACGAATTCTAGGACCACGGTGAAAGTTCACATTGTCCCAGATTACCACATACATGGGATGCTCTGCCTGCTCATCACCTCTCTGTTCACGTCTCAGTAGTGCTTCCTGTAGAGCATAGGTTCTCAAAGTGCGGCCCGCGGGCCAATTGCGGCCCGCCGAAACATTTCTGGCGGCCCGCGATAACATCTGTAAAACTGTTAAAACTATTGCTTTGAAAAAATGAATATCTCCGTTTAGTGGTGTTTAGCGGCATCCATAGGCATAAGCGGTAATTACATGGTCCGACCGAGCGATCGCACTTGACCTCACTCCCAAGGCCACCAGGAACAGTGGTTGTCTACACAGGAATAGGAATCGTGGCCAACCGAAACCAGCACCACCATTGCAATTTAAAAGGGTATGTTGACCAAGTAATCAATATTCAATATTCAATATCAATATTCGCGGGCGCGAACACTTGCATTTTCCTACCAACAGTGGAAACAACTTAAACTAGTCTATCATTTCTGGTCATACAGAAAATAATAATGCATTATTCGCAACTACTTTTATTTGTGTAAACTCATAACAAGAAAACGTGCTTTTGTAAAATAAAATAAAACAATCAGTAGCCTAGTACGCGCTTTCATGATCTCCGTGAACTGGAGCGCGAGAACTGAAACAAAATATAGCCTATGTAGGCTAAAGCTTAAAATGTGCACTTTTAAACAAACAAACTCGAATCGAAAGCAAATACCTGATTATGTAATTCGTATGAAAGGTGGATTTCTCTCTAAAAGCGCATCTTAACAGCGGAGATGGAGATATGTTTTTAGCCGACACTTAGAAAACAATAGTTTATTAATAAACAATTAAAATGCCTCGCTGTTTTTTCAGACGCATTTATTATCATTAGCCTATAACTCACCTATAAATCAGGCTAGATCAGACACGTACAGGCTATAGGCTATGGCTCTTCTCATTCATCACTGCGGGAAAAATATAAATTCCAGGTTCTAATTTGGCCTTAGAAAACCAGTAAAATCGACATGTTTTCCATATTAATTTGTGAATATTTAAAATGTTTAATAAATGGGCAAAAAGTCATTTAAACAAAAATCTGAAAAAGTCTGTCGATATTTACTTTTTTGCGCAGCAGTTGGTGAAGCCAGTTCAAATTAAAGTTTTGTTCAACTTTGCGTTTTAAAAAGACAACAACCGTTCATTTTTCGTTTTTCAGTTACAGGTTAAAAAAGATAGATAATAATATGCAAATCTGCAATAATGGAAACGCGACTGACAAGCAATGATAGAAATGAAAGATGATGATGACTTGTTTGGTAAGCTTCTATTTTAAAAGTTTCTTTCTCTCCCCCCCAAAATTTTCACAAGTTTTGCCAGATTTAGCCTCAGTTATGAATTAAAATGTGTTTATTGCAACTAATGTAAACTGTAGAGATGCAACCTGGTCATTAAAATAATTTCAAATGGGATTTTCTTTTCAGTTTTTTTTTCTTCATTTTCTCCCCCGCCACTTTGGCGGCCCTCAGTTCAATGTTGGGTTCCTAAATTGGCCCTCACCTATCAAAACTTTGAGAACCCCTGCTGTAGAGCATCCAGAAACGTTATAAGATGGGCAGTGTTGTAAGGCCCTAAAGTCACATGGCGGTGAATAACCCCGTAGCTGCTGATGGCAGCACATATGGTCACATTGCCACCACGCTGCCCTGGCAATTCTACAATGGCACGTTGACCAATAATGTTGCGGCCTCTCCTTCTCCTCTTGGTGAGATTGAAGCCAGCTTCATCCAAGAAGATGCACTCATGAGGCCTCTCCATAGAATCCAGTTGAAACATTCTCTATAGAAATGAACAAAAATAATTTTTTGAAGTACCGTATTTTCCGCACTATAAGGCGCACCGTATTATAAGGCGCACCTTCAATGATTGACCTATTTTAGAACATTTTTCATATATAGGGCGCACCGGATTATAAGGCGCATAAAATACTGCAGTCAAACGTTTGACTGGGTTTGCGTTATGCATCCACTAGATGTGCTAAAGGGCATGTCAACAAAACAGTCAGATAAAGTCAAACTTTATTAAGCGTTCTGACAACTCCGTTCACTCCCATGGTAACGTTGTTCAAACGTTAAAGGAGAACTACATTTTTTTGTAAATTTGGAGTGCTGTCAGTACAGATAACAACAACAAAAATCGGTGTTGCCTACACCGTGTTATCCTCTTTTTAAAATTTGCACCCTGTTGACTTAAACGGGACAAGTTTTAAACCTGCTTTTAGCCTCTTAACAACCTTAATGTGTCATTACAAGTGCACAGCCATGTGAGTGAACAGGGTGAATCTGACTGCAGTAAATGTGAAAGATATGAATACAAATTATGTTCATTCAGCCAGCTCACATACCCGTGTTTTCTTCCTGTTTTCGGTCGAAGTCGACAGTAGGCGATTGTCGAGTGCGCGCGCGCGATCATTGGTAACTAAGCAACAGTGGAGACTCAGACTGTCAGCTGTCAGCCGATGACGGTGCTGTGTGGTGTTCTCTATGTGAGAATATCAGCTCAAATGGATAATTCATCCGAATCAGATGTTCAATTCAATTCAATTCAAATTTATTTGTATAGCGCTTTTCACAATACATATTGTTTCAAAGCAGCTTTACAGAAAGTGCATTTCAGAAATGTACATAGAAGAATATAGTTAGTTAATCATCATGTATTAATTTAGGGCATAACATATCGCCGGCGTTGAGTCGTCTCTTCACAGGCGTCGAGTCGTCTCATCGCGGGCGTTGGGGCATCTGAAGTCTCCGTGAGAGGCTGGATACAAACTGGAGCTGACGAACGCTATTTACCTCGGGACTAGCGTCCCGAGATAACAGCAGAAAAGCAGATGGGAAATAATTAGCGTAGCTGCTGTTCATAATATTAATGCATTCGATCTGATTCAACAGTGGTATACTATATGTTGAACACACGGAGGAGGTTTGATCGCGCGCGTGCGAACTCGACAATCGACTACTGTGGACTTCGGCCGAAAACAGGAAGTAAATACGGGTATGTGAACCGGCTGAATAAAGAGATTATTCCTGCCTTCGTGAAAGCTCGGATCACAGTTAAGACTGATATATCAGCCCAGGCATCCACGATAGTGGCGTAAGTCGCCCGGCGCTGTCTCCCCGTCTTGGTGAACGTGTGTTCACCATCCATATATAAGGCGCTCCGGATTATAAGGCGCACTGTCGTGTTTTGAGAAAATTAAAGGTTTTTTAAGTGCGCCTTTTAGTGCGGAAAATACGGTAATGTAAATGACCTAGCATTCCAGGCTTCATGCCTCTGTATACAGGTGCTGCATTACATTCAACACAGTGAAGATGTACAGTAACTCAATAGTCCTGTATAATCTCTGGACATGATTACTTACTTGCACATATTGATATCGTAGCTCTTTTACCCTTTCAGAATTTCTCTCAAATGGTACTCTGTAGGCTTGTTTGAGACTTATCAGGTTGCGTTTCAGGACACGGTCAATTGTGGAGAGACTCACACTGTTGATTCCTTCAAAGTTCATGTTGTCTTCCTCAACTCGCTGTTGTATTTCACGCAGACGAATGAGATTATTTTGAAGGACCATATTGACAATAATGGTCTCCTGCTGTTGTGAGAACATACCTCTCCTTCCACCGGCATGTGGCAGTCTTTCAATTCTAGCAAATAAAACCTCTTGTTAGAATTGTACAGACAGGCCTAATGCATTGAAATGTCACCAAATATGTACAATACATAAAATACTATTATTTTTAATACTACTATTAGTTTTACTGTAATACTACAAGAAAATGGCCAATTATTAGATATGTTACAGTAATTTACTGAGACGTTCCACAACTGTACATACTGTACTGTAAGTTTGAAGGACCATAAATGATAGTACACTTACCTGTTCTCTTCTCTGAATGTCCTGACAATGGAGGCCACAGAGAACCTGCTTATATTTGATTAAACACGTAGTCCTGCTTCCCTCATACTCATCCAATGAACCAGAACATGGTGTATGATTGTTGCTCTAATTTCATTGGAAATGATGGCTCTTGTTCTTCCTCCTCTTCCTCCTCTGTCTCTTCCTCCTCCTCCTCCGTCTCTTCTTCCTCCTCCTCTTCCTCTTCCTCCTCCGTCTCTTCTTCCTCCGTCTCTTTCTCCTCCTCCTCCTCCTCCTCTTCTGTCTCTTCCTCCTCCTCCTCCTCTGTCTCCTCCTCCTCCTCTTCTGTCTCTTCCTCCTCCTCCTCCGTCTCCTCCTCCTCCGTCTCTTCTTCCTCCTCCTCTTCCTCCTCCTCTGTCTCCTCCGTCTCTTTCTCCTCCTCCTCCTCTGTCTCCTCCGTCTCCTCCTCGTCCTCGTCCTCGTCCTCTTCCACTTCCACTTCCTCCTTCTCTCCTGCCCTCCATTGTGAAAATCACACATGCCATTTGGATTTGACGTGGCTTTATATCCTGATTACTGATTAGGTGCATTACTGATTTGAAACAGATGTGTTCAATTTTGAGTGCTTGTGTGTTACCGATGACAACAGTGTGTTGCTTGTGTTTCACTTCTGGGCCTGTGTTGTGCCATTCTGAGTTGAAGTGCACCACAATGCTACATGTGCTTTGTGAATGACAATGTGTTTACAGTTTCGCACAAAGAGTGATTCCGATTTGCTAGTTGTGTCTAACCACATGAGAAGTGTTTAAAGTTCTGCAAACTGTGTGATTCAATCAATAAAGTGGTTTGTACACTTGCAACTTTGGTTTTGCAAATGGATTTTAGTGTTTTAGCAATTCAGAAATACTGTAATAATGTTTACCGTAGCTTCGTTGTCGCAAAAAACGAGAATATTTTTCCTGGTCCATTTATCTGCCCATAACAAGCTAGCCATCACTATAGGACATAATTCCATGAGTGCTGTCGATTGGATTGAGGGAGCTAGTTCCTGAAGTTCTTTTGGCCATCTTTCTGCGAACCATTGATTATTAAATATCCCTCTGAACCCTACGGAAGGAGCTGAGTCGGTGAATAAATTTAGTTTGACTGAGGTCTCTATATTTTCTTCGTAGAAGAAGGAAATGCCGCTCCAGTTATCGCATAGATGTGACCAGAATATTAAATCTGACCTGCAGCCCTCGTCTAGCGTGACTATGTTGTGCATTTTCTCGACCGTTTTTGAAAGATCCAAGAGTCTGGAAATAAAAGAACGACCTTGGGGAATGATCCTCATCGCGAAATTGAGATGCCCCAGCAGAGAAAGAATATCCCTTTTTGTTAGGGTAGTTAATAGAGAATACGATTTAATAAAACCTCTAATCCTTACTAGTTTATCTAGCGGAAGAGATGCTTGCATTTTGATAGAATCTAACGTAATCCCCAGGAAATCAAGGAGAGAAGGACCTTTTGTTTTCTCTTCTGCTAGGGGGATACCGAATTTATTAAATGCTTTAACCAGGAGATTTATGCTGAGCGATGGGTTAGCGTCCGGCATACCTGTCAACACTCCCGTTTTTCCCGGGTTTCTCCCATTTTTTAGCCCTATCTCCCGGACCCCTCCCGGTTTGTTATTTTTCCCGGGAAACTCCCGTAATTTGCATGGCCCAAACTCCTTTATGAATAATCGGACCAATATGTTTGTCTAATGTTGACCAGTTGCCAGATTGTATTAAAAGCATTATATTCACACAATCCACAGACCATTTACAATTTCAACCCGTTTGTCACCTCAACCTGGCAACCTATAACCCAGTTGCGCAGTCGCGGAAAGTTTAACCCGAAAGCGAGCCGATAGACATGATGGCAGGTGAAGGTGGTATCCCCGCAATGAAACTGAAGTACAGTTTGTAACGCGTTGCTTCAGGAAGATTAGGGATAGCTCACAACTGAAGTTATTGCATGCAGAGGCCAGACAGACACACGGAGACGATTGGCATCTCACAACTCGTACTTTATTCCCAAATTAAACTCGTGTAGTAGCCTAACTGTCTGTCACACGTTCTACCGTCCACATCGTTACTTAATAAACAAAATAAGATAAAAATTAGCATCAAACAGAAATTACCCGCATACATGGGGTGTTCGCATAGACAGTAAAAGGGGTGTTCGAGGCCCAAGGCACATACAATACAATACTGCCGACAGTTCAACAGGGAGCGCACAGCTCTTAAAGGGGCCACACCTTATTTCCAGTCGTTACAAGTTGTACATTTACCCCAAGTTGCTTTTACACCCGAATGTGAGTCTGACTGAAAAATAACATTTCTTTCGCCAACTAACGCCGAAAAGATGCCATTGGGACGGGTGTAAGGGCATTATTTTGAATGCGTCGGTGATATCCGCTTTACTGAGCCACGCTCCTCTGCCGGCTAATTTAATGAGTTTAATTGCGTTGTCCACGGTGGAATAACACAGGGAAAAAGGTTCTGAGGGAATTAAACTGTTGATGCTTGGAACCCCTTCGGTGGAGTGGGGAGCGGATAAATCGATGATTAGACGTTTTTTCCCTGAGTATTTCCTGACTGCAATTCCTAAAGGGTTAATACGGAAAAGTTTGAAAGGAGGTTGATCGAAAGGTCCAATCATATATCCCTTTTCGATTTCTTTCCCCAGCAGTTCGTCTACGGCCTGTGGGTCTTTGATAGCCGACTGAAGGTTTTGACAGGTGAAGGAAAATGTGGGCAGATAGGAAAGACCAGCTAGAAAACCGTGCATGAGCCCTAAAATAAGGTAAGATACGAGACAACGGTTTGGATGCTTTGACAGAGCTTCCCCTAGCTCTTTAGTGTTCACCGGGGTGTTTATTTCTTTTTTTTGGAATTTTGCACGGCGTGGACATGAAAACTTCAGGTGACTGTTCCCGCAATAGCTGCAAGCATGAAAGAATTTACAATTATTACGAGTACAGACATTCTCATTGAAATTAGAACAAAGGGGAGGCGCTGGTGTCGTGAGTTGAAGCAGTCTTAGGGCAGAGAGATGCGGTGTGGGAAAACGAGCCGCAAAGTGAGCATGACAGCGCTCGGTGGCCTGTAAAGTGCCTGCTAATGAGAGCAAGATCGACTACGGACCAGTCCAGTTGCTGGTTAAAGCATTGTATGTACATTGCTGCTTTAGATGAAAACGATTTGTGGTATTCGTAAAAAAGTGTTCCTCCGTAGGACATGGCAAGATCTAGTTCCTTTCTTCTTTCTGGATACGCTTCACAGATGATATCTCTGAACACGCTGAAAGCGACGTTAAACTCAGCCATGGTTAAGCTCTTGGTGAGTCTTAGGTCACTATCTTTTAGAACAACTGATACCTCCCCACAATCCTTCGTTCGTTAGTTTCTGCACATAACAAAATTTTCACTAGATTGATGTCGTTACCTGACAGAATTTGAGCGCGTAGGTGAGGAGAGATAGCAGCTGCTGGGGAAAAGAAAGGTGCACCTGTGGAAGCTGCTGGTAACGCTGATCCGAGAGTTCTCCTAGGAAGATTAGCAGCCGGGTCGGGAGTGAAGGCGCAATCTGGAGCCGAGCTGGAAGTCTGCCTGTCGAAGATCGCCCGATGTGCGGAAGCTGAGCGTTGTGATTCCAGCGCTTGGATCCTGTTGTCCATGCTGGAGAGGGATCCTTGGATTGCGAGCAGCGCTGAGAAGATCCTGTCATCTCCTTGCTCTGCTGCCGCCTGGGAGGGGTGAGATGATTTTGCCTTTTTTGGAGTTAGATTCGTCTGGTCAGTGGAAGTATTCCTTCTTTTCTCTGTGGCTTTACGGCTGGTGGCTCGGGGGAGAGACGACGCTTCGTTGGTAGAAATGGGCTGCTGGTCGTGGACTTCTTGTAAAAAGTTCCAGAGCTGATAGTGACTCAGATTCGGAGGAGCTTGTATGTTGAGGGAGTACAGGGTGGACAGGATCCTATCTTTGGGCCAATCGCTAAAAGAGGAGGGATTCCTTGCTGCTATCCTAGAACTGCACCTCACTAACTGAGCTGGATTGAGGTCCTCGATGAGACGATCCTGACTCTCGTCCGGAGAATCATCAGATATTTGTCCTAGGGTGTCTGAAGTGTCCATCGCCAGGAACCAGCAGGTAAAAAGTGATAGAAATATCTTTAAATTTCATGCTGAGGTTAGCTGTAAAGCAGGTGCTTGCGAGCAGTTTAAGCATATATCCCAGGCGGAAGTGCCACGTATATATCCTTCCGGTCTAATAGGAGAATGGTAGTGGTTGGAGCGATTTGACTATGCCTACGTGGCCTGTCTGAACTAACGCTGTGCTCGATATATCCACCATTCAGCATGTTTTGAGGTTAATTTTTTCTAATTAGTCATATGTTAGATATATACTTTTTAGGGGTGTAACGGTTCACAAAATTCACGGTTCGGTTCGATACGATACACTTGTGTCACGGTTCGGTTCGGTACGATTCGGTACGTTTCCGATACAGCAAAAAGAAAGAAATGCCAGAGAAATTTCCTTGATTTAATCTTTTTAATTATATTTGTATTAAAACTAACATCATAAAGTATGATATTTTTTAACTTTGAGCAATGATGGAGCTATACTTGACTTTTCTTAGGAGCTTATAAAACAAAACAGCTCCTTGGACAAAATTAAATGTAATATTGTAGTAGTTATAAACAAAGGTTTATTTTAGTTCAGATTAACATTTGAGGGCAGCAATTGTATTCATAATGTCAAAATAAAACCGACGTGATGTTACTTGAAAGCATTATAGCCTACTATTCCTGCCAAACTTCCATGGTTACAGTTAGTAGTGTTACTACAGTAAACCCATGGTGAATGTTGCTGATCTGTGGACACTGGATAGTTCATTCATGGCACAATGTTTCTTCCTGGTTTCCACGTCAGCGCTGTTTGATCCGTTAATAACGGAGAAATGCGAATGTTTCTCACTAGATCTTGCAGCGATGTTATTACTTCAGTGGCGAATTCAAATGCTTTCTTTACTGGATTTGGCTGTGTAGTAACAGTGCTGATGATTAAGATCGGCTTGCGCTGTATTTGTCCAAACTGATAAACGGTCCTTCAACCACACAATAACGAGTGGTTTCGTTCCGCTTACATTACATTTGCCATTTGATGTTGGGCAATGTTGTGGTCACGCACATTATGAGCGCGCTTGCCACGCGTGACGCGCCTTCATTTGAAATAACGAAATTTTGGTCGGCAGGAAAAATGGTCCAACGAACCGTTCGGTTCAAAAATGCGTACCGAAAACCGAACCGAAAGCCTCGTACCGAACGGTTCAATACGAATACGTGTATCGTTACACCCCTAATACTTTTTAAATATTGTTTATCCTTATTAGTATTTAATGGGCCTAACAGTAAATTAATTATAATCAACACCTGCAAGTGTACACTTTGAAGAGAAAAATGACAGAAGGTTATGTTAACTCAACTTTATTAAAACTGCATATGGTGATCAAATTGCACTTCCAAAAGTCATTTGTGAAACAAAGAAAAAAAATTAAATAAACAAATATACACATTTCTTTTAAGTATAATAAATATAACATAAGAAGCAAAGAACATTTAACAAAATGTTAAATGTTAAAAGATTTCTGTACATACTTTATAAAGATGACATTGATGATGCGCTCTGCACCGGTCGCTTATCTCTGATCGATCGAGCTCAGCCTACTTTAAGTACATCTCAATTGACCGTTCGCAGGCCCCTCCCACAAAACGGCCATTGTCCAATCACACATTATAGCAACCGTTACTATGTGAGCAGGTCCATCAAACATTGACTCCAAGCAAGATGGTGAAGCGGTGTGCCCACGGCGTTTGTAAATCGGACACTAGGTACCCCGAGAGATTGTCTGGAGGAGTTGTGTTCTTTACGTTTCCAAAGCCGAAAACACAACGTGAGCCATCTACAATGGATAAAACAGTGTGGACGGCCCCACTCCCAGTTAAATGTGTCGAACATGGTTAACTCGCGTGCAGCGTGCGTGAGACTGAGACACTGAGATTAGTCAAAGAAACATGGAGAAAGCAGATCAAGAGGATCCACAAAGGAATTACGTTTTCTAAAGGGTTGTTGTTAACATGATATTCTTGGGGAAAATGAGCAGCAGTGCAGCACCCGTAGACTAAGGTTACAGTTTAGAGGAGTGCACGTTCGCAATGGGGAAATCATGAAGCTTACTTTACAACATCAGTTCATATGTCAATATCGTTACGAATAGAAATAACCTTAAATAATGTATGGTTATCTGCATCTTTCTGTCTCTTATGTATAGTTACTTTTTAAACACGAAAATCGAATTCAGTATGACACGCAAGAGGTTGCCGTGGTAATGAACAACCTGCTTGTTAAAGCGAATGTATAATCCTGTATCTGAGGCAAAATTACTAAATATGCAGCGTGAGTTATATATTTCTAACTCCAAACATTAGCCACTGAACCAGCTTATAAAATCTTCTTCAAGGCTGTGCTGGTTGCATTTGAGGTACAGGTCATGGGGTTTTAGATTTCGCTTGAGACCGGTAAGCATTAGCCTCGATAGTAGTCGTGTCTCCCTCATTGCGTATTTTTATATTTTTAACATATACCTCCATTGCATACTGTAACCCCTTTTGCCTCGATCTGGAGGATATCGCTGAGGTATTGCTCCAAAAAAGGTCACTGACACGAACGGGTATACCTCTTCCCGTCATGGCAATCTGTCGCGCTGGTCGTGTTTGACCATTTGTTTGACGGGCGTAGTAACAATAACTAGGGGGCGTGGCTTTTGCGAACGGTCAATTCTCTAATAGGCTTTATGCCGAGCGTCACGGGACCAAACCGGAAAACGGGTCTCATTGCATCCGCTTGTCAGAGAAAGTGTTAACGGCCGTAAGAACTAATAACGATATCAATGGATTTTTAAGGTAATCAGCTAACCTACTAAGTTCACTTTGTTATTGGTGTTTTATGCTATTTAAATATCTAAACGTTAGTATGAAGAAGAAAAATTTAAAAACTTTTAAATATCAATCTGCACATGCGAGGGACATTGGTTATGCTCATTTTTGCTTGCTCCTTTTAAGTTATCTTGAGTAAAACCGCAAAAAAATTCAAAGCACATACAAAAGACCTGAATCGGAAGCGATGTGATCTGTTTTCCGGCTTCGTCACGTGACGCTCGGCATAAAGCCTATTTGAGGAGGAACGAGGAAGCTTCCAGAGGATCGAGGATGCACAGGTGTTTCCTATTAGGAAGTTTGCTTGTCGAGATATCTGACCCACGCATAAATTCTCCTTCCCATTCACATCTGTCACAATAATTTTAATTTATGCTTTACCTTTGCAGTTTAAATAAATCATATATCACACATATATCAATAGGGCATCTTGCTTGATCTTTATTATTGATTAATATCTTAAATAACCAAACTTTAACAACATAATTGCAGATCCTTTGAGCGCTGCTGATGACGCAGTGAAGTGAAGCTTGAGTGATCAAGAATATTCCAATATACAAATAAGCTTTTTCCTTGCAGCCTCCCCTCGTATCCTACAGGGGGTGGAGCTGAGACGCGAGGAAAGAACAACGAGGATGCACAAATAAGAATTGAGAAGCACCCAAGAGGGCTGCTTAAAAGACGCTAAGAAAAGCGGGGAATAAACTCCAAAACCTGACTTGAATTAACCTAACAAATAAGTTTAGGCTAAAGCGGTTTCATAAAAGGTAATTAAAGTTCACGCAATCCAACTAATTCGATCCAGGTTTATTTAGTCTGGATAACTACTCGATCACTCACGTAACATCAGTTCCCTGAGTTAGGGAACGAGTATTGCGTAGCTATACGCAGTGGGGAAACTCCTTTTCCTCGATTTACTGAAGCCTTTATGTAAAGCGCATTTGCAGCTGCACAGCCGAACATGAGCGTCTGGCTCGCTCATAGGCTGTGCTGCGGCAACTGCATATCCAATGGCGCGGGCGCCTCTGACGTGCAACCAATGAGATCACTCTGCGTCATACACGTCAGAGCCCGCCTAGGGGGCGTGTCCTCAGACTATATTAGTCCCCGAATTCGCCATTATAGCAGGTTTAACGACTGAAGCGACAACTTGCCATGTTACTATAGTGCGGCTGGCTACGCAATACTCGTTCCCTAACTCAGGGAACTGAGGTTACGTGAGTAACCGAGTAGTTCCCTTTCGAACGGTCACTTCGTATTGCGTAGCTATATGCAGTGGGGACGCCATGCAAAACGCCGCACTGGATAACTGGCTGCTACTGCAACTCAGGACCCCTGAGCATACAGAACAAGCCATAACCACATAATTATGTATAAATAGACCAGACACCGTCAGGTCTAAATAGTACACCTCAGTTAGTAATAACTTAACCTACTACACCAATGAACCCAGACCCTGTCGGGGTTATTAGTATATGAACATACCACCAGTCTAGTGGGTTTATATATATAACATAACCAGCCTAAGCGGGTTTATATATGTATGGAATATAACCGGCCAAAGCGGGTTTATATCTCTATGTGAGTGTGATTGTGCACAGTAATATATGACAAGACCAGCCACCGACGGGTCTTAATCATACCGAAAGCACCTTCGCCTGCAGGGAAGGCACTTCCATATTATAGAAATTCATAAATGTGGAAGGCGAGGACCAGCCGGCCGCATCACAAATATCCCTGATGGGAATGCCAGATGACCAAGCCCATGACGAGGCCATACCTCTAGTCGAATGGGCCCTGATACCTATAGGGCAACTTGACCCGCTGCGGTATAAGCCATAGAAATAGCATCCACTATCCATCTAGACAGTCTTTGCTTAGTGACTGGATCCCCCTTGGATCTACCACCAAAGCAGACAAAAAGCTGTTCTGATTGTCTAAAAGACGCAGAACGCTCCAGATAGATTCTCAGCGCTCTGACAGGGCAGAGAAGATTCACCTCTCCATCCTCTGCAGAAGGAGGGAGGGCTGATAACGTCACCACCTGTGCTCTGAATGGTGTTGAGAGCACTTTAGGAACGTAACCATGTCTGGGCTTGAGGATGACTCTGGAGCCATCTGGACCCAACTCCAAACATGCAGGGCTCACAGAGAGCGCCTGCAGATCTCCCACTCGCTTGATAGATGCCAATGCCATAAGGAGAGCGGTCTTCAGCGAGAGAGGTTTTAGATCAACCGATTGGAGCGGTTCAAAAGGCGGACCTTTCAGCGCCCCCAGGACCGTGGAGAGGTCCCAAGATGGCACAGACGGAGGTCTGGAGGGGTTCATTCTCCTAGCACCTTTAAGGAATCTCACGACCAGGTCGTTTCTTCCCAGTGACTGGCCAGCCACCAGAACATGATGTGCTGCTATGGCTGCCACATACACTTTGAGCGTGGACGGGGAGCAACCCGCATCCAGCAGCTCCTGTAAGAATGAGAGAACCACAGATATCTCACATGACTCTGGGTCAGCCTGGTTTTTCGAGCACCAGCTGGAAAAACCCGCCCAATTTGAAGCATAAAGGCGCCGAGTCGAAGGGGCCCTGGCTTCAGATATGGTGCTTAGGACCTTCTCAGGAAGGACCTTTGGTACCCGTTGAGGCGCCAAACATGGAGGGCCCATAAATCGGGTCTCGGATGCCATAATGTCCCGTTCGCCTGTGTGAGGAGGTCTTTCCTCAGTGGGACAGGCCATGGGACTGTGTCCGATAACTGAACCAGTTCCGGGAACCAGGGTCTGGTTTTCCAGAGAGGGGCCACTAGAAGAACTGGGCATCCGCTCTCTCTGACCCGTTTGATGACTTGTGGAATCATTGAAACGGGGGGAAAGGCATAAAGGGGGCGGTTGGGCCAGACACGGGCCAGCGCATCCCTGTTCTTCGAGAAGAACAATTTGCAGTGGGTGTTGATTTTCGAGGCGAAAAGGTCTATTTCGGCCTCTCCAAACACCTTCCATATCAGACTGACCGTCTGTGGGTTCAAGGACCACTCGCCGAGGGGAGTGTTGCCCCGTGAGAGCATATCCGCGCCCACATTCTGGACGCCTGGGATATGCGCTGCCCTCAGAGAGCTCAGGTTGGTTTGTGCCCATAAGAGGAGGTCTCTCGCCATCGCATGCAGGTTTCCAGACCTGATGCCCCCCTGGCGATTTATGTAGGCCACCACTGACATATTGTCTGTGCGGACTAACACATGGTGGCCTCTGAGGTTTGACAGAAATGCCTTCAGGGCCAACCCAACTGCTTTCATCTCCAGACAGTTGATATGTAAGCTCTGCTCCGTGCTCGACCAGAGGCCGGATGCAGGCATGCCCTCGTGCAGCGCTCCCCAACCCAGGTTGGACGCGTCTGTAAGAACCACTTTCCTCCTGGAAAATGTTCCCATTGTCACCCCCTTGTGGTACCAGTTCTGAGCCCGCCAGGGAATCAGGGTTCTTAAACAACCGTGATTCACCATAATACGCAAGCTGCCTGACTGCCATGCGTGAGTTGGCACGCAGCGTTACAGCCAATGCTGCAGCGGGCGCATGCGCAGTAATCCCAAGTGGAGTACTAGCGATGCAGCTGCCATGAAACCAAGCAGTTTCTGAAATCTCTTCAGTGGCACGCGCTCGCGCGCTCTGAAAGTGCCTTCAAGCGCTCGCACCGAGAGCGTGCGCTCTGGTGTGAGTCGCGCTGTCATAGCTCTCGAGTCTAAAACTGTGCCCAGAAAGATCACGCTCTGGCTGGGGGTTAGTTTGCTTTTTGAAACATTGATTGTGAAACCCAGGCATTTTAGATGGCCGAGAATCAAATCCCTGTGAGCTAATAGCTCGGTTCTCGACTGTGCCAGCACCAGCCAGTCGTCGAGATAATTTAATACGCGCACTCCTTGATGTCTCAGAGGAGAAAGCGCTGCATCCACACACTTCGTGAATGTGCGGGGTGCCAGAGATAGACCGAACGGCAGAACGGTGTATTGATAAGCCTGGCCCTCGAAGGCGAATCTCAAGAATGGCCTGTGGCGAGGATTTTTTTGAATGTGAAAGTAAGCATCTTTCAGATCTATTGTGACAAACCAATCCCCCTGGCGCACTTGCGCGAGGATATGTTTGATAGTTAACATTTTGAACGGCCGCCTCATGAGAGCTTTGTTCAAATGTCTCAAATCTAGAATGGGTCTGAGACCGCCGTCTTTTTTCGGAATCAGAAAATAGCGGCTGTATAAACCCATATGTTTCAGCGCGGGGGGGACTAATTCTATCGCCCCTTTTGCTAAAAGATTCTGTACTTCGGTGCGAAGCACGTGACCCACGTTGCTTCTCACCGAAGTCTCGAGAACCGCCTGAAACTTTGGGGGTCTGCGAGCGAATTGGAGCGAGTAACCTCGTTTTATAGTGTTTATGACTCAACTCGACACACCGGGGATAGCTTGCCAGGCTAGCACCCGTGTGGCTAGGGCTTGACACACAGATTGGGGCTGGTCGCCTAATGAAGGGGGGCCTGGCACCCTTATATTGTGATTTTTGTACATATTGAGTATTGGACTGACTATACAAGCATTTGCGTGTGGGGAAGTCAGTGTTACAACAGGGGAGGGGCCGCCTAGTGAAGGGGGACCTGATACCCTTATATTGTGATTTGTGCACACATTGAGTATTGGACTGACTGTACAAGCATTTGCGTGTGGGGAAGTCAGTATTACAACGGGGGAGGGGCCACCTGATGGAGGGGGACCGTGAACCCATGTGTTGTGTATGTGAAACATGCTCTTTTTGTGCTTTATTTGGGTCGCCGTGAAAACGGCGTTTGTTTGCAAGAGCGCGCTTACTGTTGCGGGCCTTTTTGCAGTAATAAAATCCCCAGCCGCCTGAACTGAACAGGGGGCTGTGGGAAGTTTTCTCGGCTTCTTCGAGGGTGGTCCGGCGAGCGCGGGACCCGTGCCCTCTCTCTTTCCTCTGCGTGCTAGGACGACTTTGGCGACGCTGAGTGGGGCGCGACGCTTGGTCTCGGGCCTTGGCGTCGGGGAAGCGGGAAGCGCTTGGTTGCTCTCGGCTGGCGCTGGGCATCAGCCGCAGGGCGGGGCTGAGAGGCCTGTTTCGCGGGCTTTGCTGGCCGAGGCGTCGACGGGGCTGGCTTGTGAGCACTCGACGCCGAGCTAGAGCGTTTAGGCAAGAAGTGACGCATGGCCTGGGACGCTTTCTGTGCCTCGGTGTATCTCTCCGAGAACCCCTTCACCGCCGGGCCGAAGAGGCCGGTGCTGGATACTGGTTACTGAACGAGGAACCTTGTTCTCTCCGCGTCCTTGATGTCAGTGAGGGTAAGCCAGAGGTGGCGCTCAAGCACGACCAAACTCGCCATATTCCTCCCGATAGCCTGTGCTGTGGCCTTGGTAGCTCTCAAGGCCAAGTCCGTGGCGCTTCGCAGGTCCCGAAAGGCCTCAGGGTCCGGGCCAGCCTCGTCCATAGACCGGAGGAGTTTGGCCTGGTAGACCTGCAGCGCGGACATCGTGTGCAGTGCCGATGCAGCCTGATCGGAGGCAGAATACGTGGGTCCAGCGAGGGCTGAAGTGCTACGGCACAGCTTGTTGGGATGAACAGCCCTAGCTCGCCAGCTAGCGGCTGTGTTCGGGCAGAGATGAGCGGCCAACGCCTCTTCGAGGGGCGGCAACGACTCATAGCCCTTTTCCACTGCTCCGTCCACGGAGGAGAGCGTCGCGGAAACTGCGGGGCCTCGTGTAGAATACGGAGTGCGCCAGGCCTTGGTGAGCTCCTCGTGTACTTCAGGAAAAAATGGCGCTGGCTTGTGACGAGGGGCCTGTTGATGCCCCGGCAGAAACCAGCCATCCGGCCGACTTGGAGGGGGTTCAGCGGGCGCGGAAACTTTTCACAATATTCTAATTTTAAATTTGTGGTTTTAATAAGCTGTGAGCCATAATCATTAAAATTATAACAAATAAAGGCTTGAAATATCTCACTTTGCATGTAATGAGTCTATATAATATATTAGTTTCACCTTTAAGTTGAATTACTGAAATAAATGAACTTTTGCACGATATTCTAATTTTTCGAGTTTCACCTGTAGATAGATAAATATAGTTTTGGGTATAGGATCTATGCTACTTAATAAAGATGACTTATACTTATTTAGAATGCTGAGCATTACAGCTTTTAAAGCAATACATTTTTTTTGGAGAAAGCAAGAATCCCCAGTTTTAAATGATTGTTTAGATTTAGTTTCTGAAGTAAAGTATGGAGAGGATAACGTGAAATTAAGAGCAAAAGTATACATTTTGAAAAGATACTGGCAACTCTAAAATCAAAGAATATTCCATAAAATAAAGGAATAAATATTAGCCTATATTAATTACTTTGGTTATATAACCCTCCCTCCCTTTTAATTCTAGTTATTTGTTATTTAGTTTATTTACTTTTTTAATATTGTTATTATTTGATATTTCAATATTACTTGAATAACTTATTATGAATTATCATTATAAGGGTCATTTTAAGAGTTTGATATAAATATGTGAATGTTTAATTTGTATTCATATTTATTTATATCTTTTTGTCTTTTTCCCTTTTTTTCATATGTAAAAGTGTCTAACTATGTATTGGTTATTGTTCTAAGTAGTAGTTTATATATGGTAGCTTGTGTCACTTGATATATGACTATGATTTATGGCCATTATGACAACCCATAATGTCTGTGTGAGAATGAAACGGGGCACATGAGTTTTTAAGAAGTGATAGTATTGCTGATGTACCCCTCTTTCTCTCTCTCTCCGCCGCGGCTACTCTGCGTTGTGTTGTGTATGTTCGAGGGTGGTGGTAGAAAGTGGACTCAGACACAGAGGAGTTATAGAGTTGATAACATGAACTGAAGGAAAGCTGACGCACTAGTACTCACGTATCAACACTACGGTACATCAAGAGGCTCAAACAGCGCTAACAGCACTTAAATCTGTCCTAATACAACAGTGTTATAAGGACATCTTGTGGACAACACAATACACTGCCTTACAGTGATACATACTGCATATAAAATAGTGAATCATAGTTCATATTATATGAAATAAGATTACGTTTTATTAAGCATACGTATTTTAAAGTTAGTTTTAATCTTTTAAACATGTGTTGAAGTGTACTTACCACTATGAGGCTGTCTTTTTTTGTCTCTAGCTAAAGTCCACAGATCCTTACATGTTTCTGAGCAGAAGAGTTGTGTGCAGTGCGGCCGCTTAATTGTAAAATGAAGATTGTGAACATCATGATATGGAGCCCCAAGACCCCCTTCCTCGCTGTGTTGTTGTAGTGTATTTTACATGACAGAGAGCGTAATAGCCATAAATTGATCAACAAGCAAAAATCTTTACATTTTTGATGGTCTACATTTTTGCCATTTACTAATGAGTCAAAGTTAAGTTTTGTTTTTCTCCATAAGTTAGAAAAATTATCAGACTATTGTGCAGTAAAACCAATGTGAATATATATTCTACATATTCAAACTAAATCAACATAAGGTGATATATGAAACACAATATTTCAAACGGTTGAGTAAATTATCATATAAAATATATTTCAAATGAAATGATTATAAATCAAATATATAATATAAAAATAAACATCTTACTAAAATTTTCTGAACCAATTATTATATTTTTTAGCTAAATGAATATATAAAAAGCACCTTACATTTTTCAGAGAGCAGGAAAATATCTCCTTACACAGAAATGACCAAACCATGTTTGAAATGATTTACAAAATACAATAAGTAGATATATCAATTCTCTTGAGTGTTTCTTAGAGACAAAGGTGTGAGTTTTTAGCCAGAATGGTGTGACAGTCGCAGCAGTGGCGTAGAGACCAGCATGTTTATGGGGGTTTTCATAGACATAAAACTTTCTGCATTTTTACATTTTCATAAATATAAATAAATGTAATTTATAAGGTTCCAATTCTACGGAAGCGTATTTCATTCACTTGAGGAAAAAAATCGACTCTGTTTTTCTGAATTAACGAGTTAATTATCTCAGAATTACGAGATAATTTTTCATGGAAAAAAGTTTTTTCTCTGTTTTTCTGAATTAACGAGTTAATTATCTCAGAATTACGAGATATTTTTTCATGAAAAAAAGTTTTTGCTCTGTTTTTTTCTGAATTAACGAGTTAATTATCTCAGAATTATGAAATAATTTTTCATGGAAAAAAGTTTTTTCTCTGTTTTTCTGAATTAACGAGTTACTCTTAACTCTGAGATATTAACTCGTTAATTCAGAAAAACAGAGCAAAAACTTTTTTTCCATGAAAAATGATCTCGTAATTCTGAGATAATTAACTCGTTAATTCAGAAAAACAGAGTAGATTTTTTTCCTCAAGTGAATGCAAAACACTTCCATACAATTCAACCCAAGGTCCATGCACAGGCTGGTTAGGTGTAGGTAGATAGCAGGAACGAACTTGAATGACAATAATAAGAAGAACACTCTACCGCACACTGTTGACTTTATTCAGAGCGAACAATGCGTTTCGCATATAGCGTCCTCAGGTTCAGTTATGGTCTGAGCTCTCAGGTGTATCTTAATTACCTTGAGTCACATGATCAGTTGTTCTTATCCTCTTAAGTGTCATGCCCCCTTTTTTGAATAAACATGAAAATGCACAATCCGAACTTACAGTTTTTTTTATTCGCTTTGGTACTATTTTCACTAGTAAGGTGTACATTTTCAAAACTCTTAGTGTTAATATCACAACAGATCATCAAAAGTGCACTTTTTTTAAACATTTTATCATGTTTTCAATTGTGTTAGTACAATTCACAAAATCACAAAGTATCCTTTTCACAACACAAAATAAGTGTTTCATCTACATAACTGTTTCATTCACAGTAACTGCCTGTCATAAAGCTCTTATTATCAAACTTTTAATTTGCATCTCTTTTTGTTCAGTTTAATACATTTGTCTATTATATAATCCAACTGATCTTAATGGTTAATCAATTAATCATTTGGTACACCTATAGATTTTCATTTCAGCAATATACAGTATATGGATTTTGAGAACTACAGAAATAAAATGTGTGTTTGTACAAACATATAAATTACGTGTAACCACACATGATGAATACTCGTTATTGCTAATTGATTTCACACCGTGGTAACCACAATTGGTCACTATATAAAAGTGGGGGTGTAAACACTGGCAATTTCTTTCAACATGGAGCAGGATAGACCGCAAGGAATTGGAAGAGCTCGTGGACAAGGAATCCGTCAGAGAGGTGGTCAGAGAGGTCAGAGAGGTGAGAGAGGTCAGAGAGGTGAGAGAGGTCAGAGAGGTGGGCAAAGAGGTCAGAGAGGTGAGAGAGGTGGGCAGAGAGGTGAGAGAGGTGGGCAGAGAGGTCAGAGAGGTGAAAGAGGTCAGAGAGGTGAGAGGTGGGCAAAGAGGTCAGAGAGGTGGGCAGAGAGGTGAGAGAGGTGGGCAGAGAGGTCAGAGAGGTGGGCAGAGAGGTCAGAGAGGTGGGCAGAGATATAGCTAGTTATGGTATATAGCTATAGCTACTCTAGCGATGGCGCTACTCTAGCTGTAGCGACAAGCAGCAGGTGTGTTTGTTTGACTGCGTTTTGTTTGTCAGAAGTGCTTTAAGTTTCCCTGTTTTGATTCGCTGTTTGATGAAAATGGACTAGATACTATTGTTCATTCAAGCAGTCGCCATGGAGATATACTACGCTGTCATCTTATGGACTTTTTGGATTTACTATGTCCAAGGCGAACGCAGCCAGCAACGTGAGCCGGTAAGGACATATTCTCGAGAATGTTTGATGCGATGGGACAATCCGTGTATGGGAAATATATATTTGGACCCGCTTGTATCTGAAGACATTCTAGCTGAGATCTCTAGGCGTAGGTCTCCTGGAAATGATCGCAAATACTCTCGCAAAGAGAGGAAGCGAGGAAGGAGAGGTGGCGTCCGACTTCGGTTAAAACGACAAAAAATACGCCGTATTCCGCTCCCTTCAATAATACTCGCAAATGCTCAGTCGCTCAGAAACAAGATTGATGAGCTGCAAGCAAACTCGAACTATTTACAGGAATACAGGAACGCCTGTATTATGGCCTTCAGTGAGACGTGGCTGTCGTCTAAAGACACCGACACGGATTTATCGATCAGCGGCTTTGGGGCGCCAATTAGGTTGGATAGAGACGCAGAAGTCACAGGGAAATCTCAGGGTGGTGGTGTGTGTGTATACATAAACCAGCGGTGGTGCAGCAACATCACTGTCAGGGAAAAGATATGCACTCCTGACATCGAACTGCTTTCCATCTCCGTTCGCCCGTTCTATCTCCCGAGAGAATTTCCCCAGATATTTGTGACTGTAATATATATTCACCCCAAAGCAAACACACAAACTGCTGCCGATATCATTCGCAAAGTGACTCAAAGACTTCAATCTCTTTCCCCGGATGCCCCGTGTCTGCTTATGGGGGATTTTAATAACTGCAAACTGAGTAAAACCCTCAACTTTTATCAATACGTCACATGTCCAACTAGGAAAAATAAGACTTTGGACAAGTGCTATGGTTCAATTAAGGAGGCTTATAAGGCCTCCCCTCTGGCTCCCATAGGATCCTCAGATCACTGTACTATCAATCTCACCCCGGTGTACAGACCTATGCTTAAAAGGGGGGAAGTTAAAACTAGAGAGATTGAGATCTGGGAGGATGAGTCTGTTCTGAAATTACAAGGTTGTTTTGATTGCACCGATTGGTCTGTCTTCATTAACTCTGTTTCGGATATTGATGAGCTTGTTGATGCTGTATGTTGTTATATTTCTTTCTGTGTGGATTCTATTATTCCCAAAAAGCATGTCAAAGTGTATGCAAATAATAAGCCATGGGTCACTAGCTCACTGAAACAACTGTTAATGAAAAAACATAGGGCTTTTCATAAGGGGGATGAGCGTGAAATTAGGGAGGCAACTAAGGTGGTCAGAGCAGAAACCAAGAAGGCTAAATTGCAATATAAAAATAAGATAGAGGAAAGACTGGGCAGTAACAACTTGAAGGTAGCATGGGATGGTGTGAAAACAATGATAGGCTTGCAAAAAACACATAATAAACCAGTCCAATTGCCAATGTATACAAATGATAGCGAGTTAGCTGAAGCGCTGAACACCTTTTTTTCACGTTTTGATATTCATGACTTCTCGGACAAACTACAGAAAATAACTGAGGAACAGGCTCAGGTAGAATCTATACCTTTCTCAATTACAAAGGAGGAGGTTAGGTCTGTATTTAAGAGAATTAAGGTAAATAAGAGTCCAGGACCAGATGGAATTACTGGGAGATTATTGAAGTGTTGTTCAGAGCAACTCTGTGGGGTGTTTGCTGACATTTTTGAGATGTCCTGGAAACAGGGAAGGGTCCCAATGGCTTGGAAGGAGTCTATCATTGTTCCAGTGGCAAAGGGCAACTCTGCAGGCACATTAAATGACTTCAGACCAGTGGCATTGACTTCACTGGTCATGAAGTCATTTGAAAGGATTGTAAAGCGGCTTCTGCTGTTCAGGGTGGGTGGGGCCCTGGACCCCGGGCAATTTGCATATAGGGCTAGCAGAGGGGTAGAGGATGCCCAGATTACACTTTTAAATCTCCTTTATAGTCATTTAGAGGGTCCTGGTACACATGCCAGGCTCTTGTTTTTGGATTTTTCTTCTGCTTTTAATACTATCCAGCCACATGTTTTAGTCAGTAAATTATTATCAGAATTTAATATTGAGAGTAATCTTGTGAGCTGGATTATGGATTTTTTAACAAATAGAACACAGCGAGTTAAGGTGAATGGTTGTCTCTCTGAAAGGCGTGTCTCTTCCACTGGCTCTCCGCAGGGTTGTGTACTTTCACCTCTACTATACATTCTCTACACTAACGATTGTAGGAGCCATTATAGCAATAGACACATCCTGAAATATGCTGATGATACAGTTATTGTCAGTTTACTGCAGAAACATGAATCTCAGCATGGGCCAGTGGTTGAAGAGTTTGTCAGTTGGTGCGACAGGTCTTTTCTCCAGCTTAACA
Organism: Rhinichthys klamathensis goyatoka; assembly: GCF_029890125.1. Lineage (NCBI taxonomy): Eukaryota > Metazoa > Chordata > Actinopteri > Cypriniformes > Leuciscidae > Rhinichthys > Rhinichthys klamathensis. Next base: position 16,671,517 of record NW_026606564.1, read on the forward strand.
CCTCTAAAACCAAGGATATGCTCATAGATTTTAGGAGAAAACAACTTGGTTCTCCTCTACCCACCTATATAAAAGGAATCAGCATAGAGGTGGTAGAGCAGTATAAATATCTGGGTACTGTGATAGACAGTAAACTCAAATTTGACATAAACAGAGATGATCTGCAAAAAGGGACAACAACGATTGTACTTCCTAAGGAAGCTTAACTCTTTTAATGTTGATAAGGTTATCATGTCTTTATTTTATAAATCTTTTATTGAATCTGTCCTTACTTTTGCTTTTATTGCCTGGTATGGGGGCATCAGCCTGAAGGAGAAAAATAACCTCAGCCATATTGTGAAGGTGGCTGGTAAGTTAATAGGCTGTCCACAGGTTTCCTTGACAAATATTTATGAGAGGCAGGTTATGAGGAAAGCAGATGCCATATTGGACTGTGTAAATCACCCCCTTCATTGTTCTTTTGAGGTCCTCCCCTCAGGTCGGAGATTTAGAGTCCCTTGTTTTAAGTCCAATAGGACAAAGAACTCTTTTATACCAAGTGCAATTAGGTTGCTAAATTTGCACAATTCTTTGACCTAGATGAGTAGTAGTGTATACGTTTTTAATTAGTAGTTTGTGTTGTTTAATTGTATGTGTATATGTGGTGTTTACCTGTTGTGTTACCTGTATGTTTACCTGGCTGCAAGACAAGTTTCCCTTAGGGGACAATAAACTGAAACTGAACTGAAACTGAGAGAGGTCAGAGAGGTGGGCAGAGAGGTGGGCAGAGAGGTCAGAGAGGTGGGCAGAGAGGTCAGAGAGGTGGGCAGAGAGGTCAGAGAGGTGGGCAGAGAGGTCAGAGAGGTGGGCAGAGAGGTCAGAGAGGTGAGAGAGGTGGGCAAAGAGGTCAGAGAGGTGGGCAGAGAGGTGAGAGAGGTGGGCAGAGAGGTCAGAGAGGTGGGCAGAGAGGTCAGAGAGGTGGGCAGAGAGGTGGGCAGAGAGGTGGGCAGAGAGGTCAGAGAGGTGGTCAGAGAGGTGAGAGAGGTGGGCAGAGAGGTGGGCAGAGAGGTGAGAGAGGTGGGCAGAGAGGTCAGAGAGGTGGGCAGAGAGGTCAGAGAGGTGAGAGAGGTGGGCATGGAGCCCGTCAAAGGGTTGGTCATCAGAGAGAGGGGGGCAGAACTGTTGTCTCTAATGAAGTCCGGGCCATCATCGTTGATCATGTTGTGAACCGAGGCCTTACTATGGCAGAGGCTGCCAGATTAGTTGATCCAAATCTAAAAAGATCAACTGTCAATTCTATCATCCGAACTTTTCGCCAAGAAAACCGGTAAGTGTGGAGGACGTATACTACAGTATTACATTTACAGTAAATTGTAATGCATGTAAATTCATCAGACATGTTACAGTATTGGTACAGTATGATTTATTGACAGTATACTCTGTTCTATGCTTAGAATTGACAGAAAACCCCATAGTGGTGGCCGCGGCCGTGTGCTGACCGATCAGCAAGAGTTGGCAGTGGTGGAAATGGTGAGGGCCAGGAATGATATACGGCTGTCAGAAATAAAGCAGGCAATTGAGGAGAACAATGACACCTTTGCCAATGTGGCATCCATCAGCCTACCAACAGTAGGCCGCCTTTTGAAGAGGCACCAGGTATCAATGAAACAAATTTACCTGGTGCCTTTTGAGAGAAACAATGACCGGGTGAAACAACTAAGGGCTGAGTATGTTCAGGTACAGCACTATATATTGTATTACTGTTACTATTTGATGCATCTGTCACAGGCCGGGGGTGGGGAGAAACCACGACCCGTACCAACTACCACTCTGAGGAGCTACACCAAGAACACCACGAGGCTGGACACAAGGTACAGTAAGTAATTTGTCTTTATTAAATATTAAAACAGGTTTAAAAGGGCGTCCGAGAGGAAGGAACACAAACGTGCCTTCCCATCACCAGCTTCAACCTCATGAAAATAGAACAGCGAACATGGACAGATCTTCTAATAGGTCACAAGGCCTCCATAAACTCAATCACAATGTTAGTACAGAAAGCTGGAATTGGGTACTTAACTCTTCGTAAAGGGCGATCTTCATAATGCATTCATCAAACTCGACTACGAGGTTTGTACGACAAGCTGGATTTGGGCACTCAACTCTTCATAAAAGACGATCTTCACAATGCCTTCATCAACTCAATCACAATGTTTGTACAGCAAGCTGAAATTGGGTACTTAACTCTTCATAAATGTTGGTCTTCACACTCACGGGGACAATCTTCTCCCTCGCCCGTCTGCTCACTTTTGGCCAGTCCTTCACTCCCCGTACCTCACCGCTTTACCCTTCCTTCAACTGCTCCATTTATATCCTCTGCAAACATACACTCTCGCTCGCCACCGTAATCAACTCCCATTTCATTCAGCTGTAAACAATTTCTCCGCGTTTTCCCGTTAGATCGCCCATGACGGCAAACCGGAACCGGCCTGATATTACACCGGAAGTGCTCCCCCCGGGGGACTATGCACCGAATTTTAGTTCCGGCTTAGTCACCCGGTGACACATCACTTATGTCATATGTATATGGAACAACACTGTAAAAAGAACTAACCAAAATATATTTTTTAGAGGGTTATGGTGCTTGACGCTGATGTGAACCATCACAAGTACATTTTTGTTGATGAAGCGGGCTTTAACCTGGCCAAAACTCGTCGCCGTGGACGGAACATCATCGGCCAACGGGCCACAGTCCAAGTGCCTGGACAACGTGGAGGAAACATCTCCATGTGCGCAGCTATCTCTGAAGATGGTGTCGTAGGACGTAGGCCATTACTTGGCTCCTATAATGCTGCACATCTTATTGAGTTTCTCAATGAAATTGAGCCGGCCTGTCAAGGTGAAAGGGTCACCTATGTAATTGTGTGGGACAATGTCAGGTTCCACCATGCAGAGGTAGTTCAAGCATGGTTTCAGGCCCATCCCCGATTCATGACCCTCTACCTGCCTCCATACTCTCCTTTCCTCAACCCTATTGAGGAATTTTTTTCAGCATGGAGGTGGAAGGTCTATGATCGCCGACCCCTTGAGCGTGCCACCCTCCTTCAGGCCATGGATGAAGCATGTGATGACATCAGTGTAGACCAATGTCAAGCATGGATTCGTCACGCCAAAAGGTTTTTCCCAAGGTGCATGAACAATGATGACATTCATTGTGATGTGGACGAGAATCTATGGCCAAATGCTCAAGACAGGCTTGATCCAAATTACGTAATGTGTGCACTAAATGTTATGTTTTGTTCTCATTTCGTTACATTTCATTATAGTAAAGTATACCTGTGTTACAATTATATCTGAAAAATAAAAACTAATTTGCTCAAATGATTGTAGAGGATGTCTTCATTGATCCTTCACTTGATATACACATAGGATGGATATTTTGGAAATGACAGATTATGTAAATGTTGGGTATTGTAAGTGTATTGCCTAATGTGAAAACTGTGTAATCTGTCTTTTATAGTAGTGTAGCATATTAATTTTAGCACTTCTAAGGCCAATTTGAAACATGTATCTTGCATTGTTTGCTGTTGGATGAACTGATTGTTAAAAGTACTAAACTGAAAGAAGATCATACTGTTGTGTTTCGGTGATTAAACCAAATGTTCCCTTTCGAGGGAACTCGCACTGCGTCGTTGAAAACGACTCTTTGGGGACGCTCCCTAAGCGTGCGCCTCTGAAGTATGAATGAAACTAATCCAATCCTGATTGGTGTTGCGTCGTGACGTAACATGTGACGGCATAACCGGATGTATAAAAACGGCGCTGATGCAAACACATATCAGCTTTCGCTCTTCAGCAAGCGCTATCTGTTCCAAACTGTCTGTCTTATTTGGTGTTGTATTGTCTGTTTGAAAGTGAAAGTATGGCGAGTGAGCAATTCACTAGATGTGTGCACCCCTGTCCTAGATTTATCACGGGTGGGGACACGCATCCACTATGTGTGAATTGTTTGGGAGTGCAGCACGCACAGGCAGCTCTCGAGGGAGCTGCCTGTGATCCCTGTACACATTGTGAAGCACTCCCATTGAGAGTGCTGCGCTCCCGCTTGGCTGTTTTTGATAAAGATGGCCAAGCTCGCGATCCTTGCGGTTCAGGTCCCGCGTCCGTTGAGGCGGCGCGGAGGCTTAGATCGTGGGGATCGCAAAAGGATCTCGCAGATGAGAACGAGACTGCTGAGGCACTTTCTCGTTCATCATCTGTGGATTCTATAACACTCGCTCATGATGCAGAAGCCCGCGCTGCGGCTTCTTCTGCCCATGACGAGTGCCCGGTGCTTGAACTATCCGCTTCCGAGGAAGTGGATGTGATCAGCATCGGGAGCGGGGAACATGAGTCACACTCGCCGACTCATGTTCCCGCGTATGAGGAGTTAGTGGAGGTTGTGACGCGTGCTGTGGCCAAACTCAATATTAGTTGGCCACAAGATAAGCAGGATGATTCTCGTCAGAGCAAGTTAGACGAGAGATTCCTGCAGCATCGCTCACAGCCTCAGCGCCGGGGCTTGCCTTTTTTCCCGGATCTTCATAAAGAGATCTCGAGATCCTGGGAGAAGCCCCACTCATCTCGTATTTCATCACCTACGTTATGTGATTATAGTAATGTGGTGGGTGCGAGAGAGTCGGGGTATGGCAAGATGCCGCGGGTGGAGGAAGCTTTAGCGAGCTATCTTTCTCCCGAAGCGGCATCTTCGCTTAAAGCCCCGGCGCTGCCCAGCAAACCATGCAGGGACACTTCTGCGATGGTGGGCAGGGCTTATATGGCGGCTGGTCGGGCTGGTGCGTCCCTGCACTCTATGGCAATCTTGCAGGCGTACCAGGCCGATATCCTAAAAGACCTAGATGAGGGTGAGGGCCCAACACCCGAAGATATTGCGGAACTTAGAAGAGCAACTGATTTATCTCTCCGAGCCACTAGGGAGACGGCCCGTGCTATTGGCCGCTCCATGGCAGCTTTGGTGGCCACAGAGAGGCATCTATGGCTTAATCTGTCCGGTATTAAGGATAAGGACAGATCATTTTTGTTGGATGCCCCGTTATCGCCTTCTGGCCTGTTCGGCGACGCAGTAAACACCGTTGTCGACAGGTTTCAGGAGGCGAAAAAACAGTCAGCAGCTTTTCAGCAGTATCTTCCTCGCCGATCTAGATCTGGGTCTAGGAGGGCTGGTCCAAGTGGCCAGCCTCAGCCGTCAGCTAGCTCCTCCCATCGCCTGGAGCAAAAGGAGAGCGTTTCCTCTCGAGCCCCTCCCTCGGGAGCTTGGCAACAGAGGAAACGTTCTCACTCTAAATCCTCTGGCCAGAAGGGCGACTTGAGGGCCGTCATTCAGGCAAAGAGGGCTTCAGGAAAGAGGTCCTAGCCAATCTGGTAGGACCTCTGAGGGCTGTCCCCCCCGTGAGGGAGCAACCGAGGTTGTTTTCACAACGGAGCCCTCTGGAAAGAGATGTTGTCCCGCCGTCTTGGACGCTTCGGGTCGCATCGATTTCCAGCGAACGCACACCGTGGCGTTCGCCCCAAAAGCTTGCAAGAGAGCACCGACTATGGTCACAAAATCGTTCTTGTCCGCTTCCTGCCAGTTCGCTGTGTCAGAGGGTCGAGAACAGTGCTCGAGAAACACCCGAGGCCAGTCTCGAGAGGCTGGTTCCCTTAGTAAATTTTGTAGAGGGGTGGCGCCTTCTTCCAAATATTTCTCTATGGGTCCTGAATATAATAGAAAAAGGATACAGACTGCAGTTTGGTCACCGACCTCCCAGGTTTGCAGGGGTGGTGCCGACTACAGTGGTTCCAGAACAGGCTCGGGTCATGGAACAAGAAGTACAGGCTCTCCTGGTCAAAGGGGCTATAGAAATTGTTCCCCCACCAGACAGAGAGTCCGGGTTTTACAGCCGATACTTTATAGTTCCAAAGAAGGATGGCGGGCTAAGGCCGATTTTGGATCTAAGGCAGTTGAATCGGTCTCTGAGGAGATTCAGGTTCAAAATGCTTACGATTCCCATCATTGTGAATCAAATCAGGTCCGAGGACTGGTTTGTCACGATAGACCTAAAAGACGCCTATTTTCATGTCTCCATCCTTCCGTGTCACAGGAGGTTCCTAAGGTTTGCTTTCGGGGGCGAAGCATATCAGTATCGGGTTCTTCCGTTCGGCCTAGCACTCTCTCCCCGCACGTTCACGAAGTGTATGGATGCAGCTCTGGCTCCATTAAGACTTCAGGGCATCCGTATACTGAATTATATCGACGACTGGCTCATATTGGCCCAGTCTCGGGAAATGGCGGTTCGGCATCGAGATGTCGTCCTTGGCCACATTCAGGAATTGGGGTTGAGACTCAACACGAAAAAAAGCGTGTTGGAACCAGCTCAGAAAACAACGTTTTTGGGCGTGGTATGGAATTCGGTTACGATGCGGGCACACATGTCTCCCGCACGAATCGAGTCCATCCTGACAATGGTTTCTGGGATAAAGCTAGGCCAGCCCATCACTGTGAAGAGGTTTCAAAGGATGCTGGGCCTCATGGCAGCGGCATCCAACATTATACCTTTGGGCCTTCTACATATGAGGCCCCTCCAGTGGTGGTTGAAAGCCAAGGGGTTTTCCCCCAAGGGGAATCCATTTCGTATAATCAGAGTAACGCGCAGATGCCTTCGTTCTCTATTAATATGGAAGAAACCTTGGTTCCTGTCCCAAGGGCCAGTGTTAGGAGCGTCGTGTCGCCGGAAAACCGTTTCGACAGACGCCTCCCTCACGGGCTGGGGCGCGGTCATGGACGGCCGCTTTGCCAGGGGTCTGTGGCAGGACCATCATCATTCTTGGCATATAAATTGCCTGGAGATGTTGGCTGTGTTCAGGGCTCTGAGGAGCTTCCTTCCAGACATCAAGGGTTACCATGTCCTAGTACGATCGGACAATACATCAGTGGTAGCTTATCTGAACCGACAAGGGGGACTCAGATCGCGCCCTCTATCCAGATTGGCGCATCAGATTATTCTTTGGTCCCAGGGGAAAATATTGTCTATCAGAGCAATATATGTCCCGGGGGTTCAGAATCGGGGAGCAGACATCCTGTCGAGGCAGGGGCTGAGGCCCGGGGAGTGGAAACTTCACCCAGAGGTGGTGAAGCTAATATGGCAGAGGTTCGGACCTATGGAAGTGGATCTATTCGCGTCTCAAGAGACGTCCCACTGTCCCCTTTGGTTTTCCCTCACCCATCCAGCCCCGCTGGGGTTGGATGCCATGGTACAGGCTTGGCCGAGGCTTCGCCTGTATGCTTTTCCCCCCGTTGCTCTGCTTCCGGGAGTCCTAGAGAGGGTCCGTCAGGAGGGCATCAGTCTTCTTCTGGTAGCCCCGTTGTGGCCGGCCCGAGTATGGTTTTCAGACATCGTATCACTCCTGATAGACTCGCCGTGGCAGATTCCTCTGAGGAGGGATCTGTTGTCTCAGGCGGAGGGCACAGTTTTCCACCCTCGCCCAGAGTTGTGGAAGCTGTGGGTCTGGCCCCTGAGGGGGTCCAGTACTTAAATGCTGGGTTATCAGAGGGGGTGGTTGATACCATACTTAACTCTAGGGCTCCGTCTACTAGGAGATTGTATGGCCTCAAGTGGAATGTTTTTGCCACTTGGTGTAGAGAACATGAGCTAGATCCAGTTAACTGCCCGGTGGCTTCAGTTCTGGAGTTTCTCCAAAATCGCTTCTCTGCGGGTCTCTCCCCATCCACGCTTAAAGTGTACGTAGCTGCCATTGCGGCTTTCCATGCACCACTGGGCGATGGGCCTTTGGGGAGGCACCAACTGGTTGTACGTTTTCTCCGTGGTACATGGAGGATGAGACCGACAACCAGGTCCAGGGTTCCCTCCTGGGACCTGGCAGTGGTTCTCGAGGGGTTATCCCTTGCCCCCTTCGAACCTCTTCAGTCGGCGTCACCCAAGGATCTGACTTTCAAGATGGCATTCCTCTTAGCCATTACTTCCCTTAAGAGGGTGGGAGATCTCCAAGCCCTGGCAGTAACGCCAGCTTGCTTGGAGTTTGCACCTGGCGGAGTTAAGGTCATTTTGAACCCAAGACCGGGCTATGTGCCTAAGGTGCCTTCTAATGTGGCACGGTCTACAGTCCTTCAGGCTTTTCACCCTCCACCTCATGTGTCGGCAGAGGAAGAGAGGCTCCATTTGCTCTGTCCTGTCAGAGCGTTGAGCATTTACCTTGAGAGGTCCTCTTCCTGGAGGAGGTCGGACCAACTATTGGTGTGTTTTGGGTCACCTAAAAAGGGGCTCCCTGCGTCCAAACAAACTATTAGTAATTGGATTGTTCAGGCTATTACCGAGGCCTACAAGGTGCGCAATATGCCTTCACCTTTGGCCGTTAGGGCTCACTCGACTAGAGGCATGGCTTCCTCTAGGGCTCTCCAACTGGGCGTGCCTCTTCAGGAGATCTGTGAGGCAGCCGGTTGGGCTACCCCGCACACCTTTATCAGGTTTTATGGTCTGCACCTCCCTAGTACGCCTGGTGCGCGAGTGCTCTCGTCCTAGTTTTGTGCCTGTTTCAGTTTCACTTTAGGGCGGGCCTTGTTCCGGTGCGTGGCATAGTGGGCATTCGTTCCCCAAAGAGTCGTTTTCAACGACGCAGTGCGAGTTCCCTCGAAAGGGAACGTCTCGGGTTATGACTATAACCCTTGTTCCCTGAGAAGGGAACGAGACACTGCGTCGTCCTGCCACGCCCCTAGAGGCCTTAGAGCGTCTTGCTTCATCGCGAGGCTGGTATGTGTTTGCATCAGCGCCGTTTTTATACATCCGGTTATGCCGTCACATGTTACGTCACGACGCAACACCAATCAGGATTGGATTAGTTTCATTCATACTTCAGAGGCGCACGCTTAGGGAGCGTCCCCAAAGAGTCGTTTTCAACGACGCAGTGTCTCGTTCCCTTCTCAGGGAACAAGGGTTATAGTCATAACCCGAGACGTTCTCATTACATATTACAATAATCTTGTGTTTGAAACAATGATTATGTGGACTGAAAACATGTGCAACTGACTAAAAGCATTATATCAGTTTTTGAAAGAATGACTAGCTGCGTTACAAGTGTGATCAGTTTGGATTTTTGTACTAAGAGTTTTGAAAATGTACACCTTACTTCTGAAAATAGTACCAAAGCGAATAAAAAAAACTGTAAATGGTTGTAATTCAAGAATGCTTTGGAATATAGATCTAAGATTGGTCTTGTTTTAAAGAAGACATTTGGCCGATTTTTGTAGAAGTTAAATAAATTAAGAAAGTGAAACAGACAAAAAAAGTTATAGAAGTTTGTGTTTATGAAAATGTAAAATGTAAAAATTGAATTATTCATATTTTATATAAAATATATTTTTTCAAAACCTGGTTGACTCTAAAGCACCGTTCACACTACAAGCGACAAAGCGACACGATACCATTCATTTCAATGGGGAGCGGGCGATTTCCAGCGACAGCGACCATGGGCGACAGGTGGGGCGTGTCTGGCGACGCGACAAAGTTGAAATCTGTTTAACTTTATGCAAATGAAGAGTGACATTCGGGAGCGACAACCAATATAGAGTGAAGTCAGTGGAGCGCGTCACTCTTCAGTGCTGAGTCTGACCGAGGCAAGTTGAACGAGAAGGTCATTTTAGCAGTCAGAAACTGTCCAATAATTTATGATATATCTCCGTGTACATACAGTGGTATTCACCGTACTGACTCCGTGCCTGAATGGTTTCAGGAACCCAGATAGACCGGTATTTGCCCATTTGCTGCAGTTAAATAGCCACGATGGCAAAAGCACTCACTGTTTCTCGTTCATCTTTAATATTATGCATTTTATGTACTGATTCCATTTATATTTAGACTTCTCCTTCCAAAATATTTGTTTGTAGCGGCAAGAAAACATATTTGTTGTCTAATATAGAGTAACATCCGTGAATGTCACTCACAAAAATTACTAGGCAACCAGTAGTGGGAACGCCCTCCAGCGCAGCCACTGGCGACCTGCAGCGACAAAGTCGCTTGTAGTGTGAACGGGGCTTAAAACTGCAAGAAAATCAAAACTAAAACTGAACAAGTTGTGTTTCAAATTTTAGGCTGATATCTTGAATGAGCTTTCAGTAAGATTTTGTTTGTCTGCAGTACCAAACGCTTCCACTAGGTCACAACCAGACTCCATTACTGCCCATATAAGGGCGCCTCTATTTCCATATGTGTTTTGAGCGATCTGAACCATTATTTCCACAATTTTCATACAATTTATGAAGTAGGCATCCTATTCAGAAGTAGTAAGGGAAGTTTGGCAGATTTTGATATGAATTCAATCTCAATAATCACATAAAAATAACACGCATGTGTGTTATAGCTCGCTGCCACATCAAAAATGGTGAATCTATAATTTTTCCTTTATATTTAAAACATTTTCAGACCTTTTTTTTTCCAAAAAAAAAATGTAATGGATGTTATCTTTTGAACTATTGGCATGAAAACAAACTGAGGTTTCTACCATTATTTCATGATTTTCATGTTCATCACTACTTCAAAATAAAGGTCTTAACACACTCTATCTACCTGCAAATTGATAGATTACGGATTCATCACCAAATATGAAAACTACAGATTGTAAGCTTTCAAATGATATATAGTTTGTCAATATTAGTTTAGGTTTAGTATAGGATATTACTGTTTTAAATATATGTAATGGCTATGGTGCAACTTAATATTTTAAATGCCAATATCCAACACATTCCCATAACTACCCAGTTGAGAAAATTGAATACATCCTCAAATATATCAACACAATATATACAACACATACAATTTTTAGACCTGATTGCCTTTTGGGTTAATTGACTTCTTACTGATTATATGTGGGACTTAATTTATAATTTATAATTGTGTTACTTTGCCCTGAAGAAGACCACTTGTTGGTCAAAACATGTTGGCTCGTGTACTTTTAAAATGATTTAAGCCATACTAAATAAAGGCTTTTTTTAACTTTATCCTTCTCCTCATTGAAAACTTGACTGAGTGCCTGGGACCTGCTTTTCGTTTCTTACAATATATACATAATTATCATCAACAAATACATAATTATCATCATCGAAAAGCCCAACGCGAGCAAAATGTTTTGTTTGCCCCTTGCTTGTGGCTTGTGTTTGTAGAAAGTATTTTTTGTTAAACATGAGAATGAACTTTCATCAGCAGTTCAACAGGCAATTCATGTTTTTTAGAGTCCAAGTAAAAGTCTATAGCTTCCAACCCCCCCTCATGTGGGATGTTGGTATACAAAGCTTAAACATTAAATGTCACCAGAAAAGAGCATTCAGGCATACAGATGTCAGTCAATAAGTTTAGGACATCAGTAGTATCTGCCTTTCAAATTGAGTTTGAAAGGTTCTGAAAGTGAATTTTTATTCGCCACAATATGTCTGCCTGGTGGATTCACTAACCTCTTATGTATTTTGGGCAGTAAGTAGAAGGCTGGAGTTATCGGATGTTCTACTCTTAAAAATTCAATCTGTTTTTCAGTCAGCCATTGGTTTTCTAATGCTTCATTCAGGATAGAGTCCCTCTCTTCTACAAAAACATCCAAAGGGTTATGCGGCAACTGTTTATGGAAAGAGTCATCTTCAAGCTGCTTAAAGGCCTCAGCTATGTAGTCCTGTGTTTTGTACAACTATGGCACCTCCTTTATCTGCTGGCTTGATTATAATATTTGGATCTGCCTTCAATTCATTAAGGCCCTTTCATTCTGATAAACTGATGTTATGTTTTATGACCTTATTTAATTTAACAGCAGCTTCAATATCACTCTCAACCAATTTCCTAAATGTGGCCACTGTGGGGTTTGGAGCACCAGCTGGCAAAAAGGCTGATTTTTTATTCAATTTATTGAGAGAGTCATACGCCGTGTCTGCCAGGTCAAATCTATTATTTAAAAAAATGCTTCAAATGTAGTTTTCTGAAGAATTTGTAAGAGTCAACTTTGAATTTGAATGCATTAACTCTGTTAGTCGGGACAAAGTACAATCCATGGCTTAAAGCATCAAACTGAGGAGAAGTGAGGGAATAATCAGAGATGTTGATTACCGACAGTTCTGGTTGCGGTGCTTCCGTGTCTCCATATCCCACTCCCACGTCTGTCTGGGCGGGTGACTTTATAAGGTGTTTTGCTAATGGGACACATTTTGCTTAGGTCAAAAATACCTTATCCACACACACACACAGTTTTAGTTAGTAAATAAGTTGGCTAAAATGAATAAATAAATATAAATATGAAAACACCTTAAATTTCCAGAGCGCTGAAGAACTAGTTTTTTATGCAATGGTAAAAACAATCCAAAAGCAAATAGTTTAAGTTGTAATAAACAAAGCAGCCCTTCAGTGATAAACTACAGTGTGAAATGAAGCTTCAGACCCTCACAGAGAGTTACAGACAGATGAGCCTCACAGTGTCACAGCATACAGTATGTAAAGTTAGTCTGCTTTCCAGCAAAGTGAGTTTTAGTCCTACTTAACTTATTTAAAAGCATAATCTTGAAAGTTTAAATTAGATCTTTTTTTTTTTTTTTTAAAGACTCTTTAAATCAAATCTTTAAAGTATTATTAAAATCGTATCTTCTGTAAGACTGGAGAAACTGGAAGAACTGTAGGAGAAGGAAATTAACATTTGAATTTCTCTCTTGTACTATCATGCTGAGATCACCTGAAATTCACCCAAAAATCTATATGGGTTACTGTGAATAATTATCATACGGTATTACACATGTTGGATATCTGTCACCGATGTTAAGGCCAAGGGTTATTTACCACACTCCGGAGGAGCAGACACCAGAGGCAGACAACCAAGGTAAGTTAAAAAGGTAAGTATTTATTAAATTTATAAAAGAATAAAAGCAGGAACAGGCATGGGCTTTTCTCGTCGTCAGACTCGTTGAATCGGCTCGTGGGACAGACAGTGGCTTTTCTCGTCGTCAGACTCGTTGAATCAGCTCGTGAGACAGACAGTGGTTTTTCTCGTCGTCAGACTCGTTGAATCAGCTCGTGGGACAGACAGTGACTTTTCTCGTCGTCAGACTCGTTGAATCAGCTCGTGGGACAGACAGTGGCTTTTCTCGTCGTCAGACTCGTTGAATCAGCTCGTGGGACAGACAGTGGCTTTTCTCGTCGTCAGACTCGTTGAATCAGCTCGTGGGACAGACAGTGGCTTTTCTCGTCGTCAGACTCGTTGAATCAGCTCGTGAGACAGACAGTGGCTTTTCTCGTCGTCAGACTCGTTGAATCAGCTCGTGAGACAGACAGTGGCTTTTCTCGTCGTCAGACTCGTTGAATCAGCTCGTGGGACAGACAGTGGCTTTTCTCGTCGTCAGACTCGTTGAATCAGCTCGTGGGACAGACAGTGGCTTTTCTCGTCGTCAGACTCGTTGAATCAGCTCGTGGGACAGACAGTGGCTTTTCTCGTCGTCAGACTCGTTGAATCAGCTCGTGGGACAGACAGTGGCTTTTCTCGTCGTCAGACTCGTTGAATCGGCTCGTGGGACAGACAGTGGCTTTTCTCGTCGTCAGACTCGTTGAATCGGCTCGTGGGACAGACAGTGGCTTTTCTCGTCGTCAGACTCGTTGAATCAGCTCGTGGGACAGACAGTGGCTTTTCTCGTCGTCAGACTCGTTGAATCGGCTCGTGGGACAGACAGTGGCTTTTCTCGTCGTCAGACTCGTTGAATCGGCTCGTGGGACAGACAGTGGCTTTTTTCGTCGTCAGACTCGTTGAATCAGCTCGTGGGACAGACAGTGGCTTTTCTCGTCGTCAGACTCGTTGAATCGGCTCGTGGGACAGACAGTGGCTTTTCTCGTCGTCAGACTCGTTGAATCAGCTCGTGGGACAGACAGTGGCTTTTTTCGTCGTCAGACTCGTTGAATCGGCTCGTGGGACAGACAGTGGCTTTTCTCGTCGTCAGACTCGTTGAATCAGCTCGTGGGACAGACAGTGGCTTTTCTCGTCGTCAGACTCGTTGAATCGGCTTGTGGGACAGACAGTGGCTTTTCTCGTCGTCAGACTCGTTGAATCAGCTCGTGGGACAGACAGTGGCTTTTCTCGTCGTTAGACTCGTTGAATCAGCTCGTGGGACAGACAGTGGCTTTTCTCGTCGTCAGACTCGTTGAATCGGCTCGTGGGACAGACAGTAGCTTTTGTCGTCGTCAGACTTGTGAATCAGCTCGTGGGACAGACAGTGGCTTTTCTCGTCGTCAGACTCGTTGAATCGGCTCGTGGGACAGACAGTGGCTTTTTTCGTCGTCAGACTCGTTGAATCAGCTCGTGGGACAGACAGTGGCTTTTTTCGTCGTCAGACTCGTTGAATCGGCTCGTGGGACAGACAGTGGCTTTTCTCGTCGTCAGACTCGTTGAATCAGCTCGTGGGACAGACAGTGGCTTTTCTCGTCGTCAGACTCGTTGAATCGGCTCGTGGGACAGACAGTAGCTTTTCTCGTCGTCAGACTCGTTGAATCAGCTCGTGGGACAGACAGTGGCTTTTCTCGTCGTCAGACTCGTTGAATCAGCTCGTGGGACAGACAGTGGCTTATTCTCGTCGTCAGACTCGTTGAATCAGCTCGTGGGACAGACAGTGGCTTTTCTCGTCGTCAGACTCGTTGAATCAGCTCGTGGGACGGACAGTGGCTTTTCTCGTCGTCAGACTCGTTGAATCAGCTCGTGGGACAGACAGTGGCTTTTTTCGTCGTCAGACTCGTTGAATCAGCTCGTGGGACAGACAGTGGCTTTTTTCGTCGTCAGACTCGTTGAATCGGCTCGTGGGACAGACAGTGGCTTTTCTCGTCGTCAGACTCGTTGAATCAGCTCGTGGGACAGACAGTGGCTTTTCTCGTCGTCAGACTCGTTGAATCGGCTCGTGGGACAGACAGTAGCTTTTCTCGTCGTCAGACTCGTTGAATCAGCTCGTGGGACAGACAGTGGCTTTTCTCGTCGTCAGACTCGTTGAATCAGCTCGTGGGACAGACAGTGGCTTATTCTCGTCGTCAGACTCGTTGAATCAGCTCGTGGGACAGACAGTGGCTTTTCTCGTCGTCAGACTCGTTGAATCAGCTCGTGGGACGGACAGTGGCTTTTCTCGTCGTCAGACTCGTTGAATCAGCTTGTGGGACGGACAGTGGCTTTTCTCGTCATCAGACTCGTTGAATCAGCTCGTGGGACAGACAGTGGCTTTTCTCGTCGTCAGACTCGTTGAATCAGCTCGTGGGACAGACAGTGGCTTTTCTCGTCGTCAGACTCGTTGAATCGGCTCGTGGGACAGACAGTGGCTTTTCTCGTCGTCAGACTCGTTGAATCAGCTCGTGGGACAGACAGTGGCTTTTCTCGTCGTCAGACTCGTTGAATCAGCTCGTGGGACAGACAGTGGCTTTTCTCGTCGTCAGACTCGTTGAATCGGCTCATGGGACAGACAGTGGCTTTTCTCGTCGTCAGACTCGTTGAATCAGCTCGTGGGACAGACAGTGGCTTTTCTCGTCGTCAGACTCGTTGAATCCGCTCGTGGGACAGACAGTGGCTTTAAAGGTGTATTAAAGGTTCTCTAAGCGATCCTGGGTGACATCACTTCTTGTTGACGTTCGAACTATTGTCAAACAAAACGGAGGCTAGCTAGACCCTCCCTCCTCCTCATCCGCACACTAACCCCCCAAACCCTGCCCCCAAACCCTTCTTGTCGGTCATTGGCTGGAACAGTTTGTTATGTTTCGTGGAGCGGGTCGCCGCAGTTTGCTTTTGTTGCTGTTTGTGGAGCCTGGGCTGTCTACAGAGATCGCGTTTCTTTACAGTGTGTTCAGGGGACAGGCAGCCAGTGGATAGTGAGGAGATGTTTGCTGTATGTGACAAAAAATGTTTTGGCCTAAAAAACGCGTGACATCGCTTAGAGCACCTTTAAGCTTTTTCTCCCCTGCACCCTGCACATGATCTCAGGGACCTGGACACAGCTGAGGGGACAGATCAATTCGAAAGAATCTTCAAAGTTATAGGTCAATTTCATCCTTCAGAAACTCAGAGAAGACAGTTGTTTGATCTCACCACACTCGTGCATAAATCACTCTTGTAAATCTCCACACGTGTTTAATTCACTCTTTTAGACACTGCAAACTCACTCTATCTTCACAGCGATTAATCAACTCGTTTCTCTTTTCTTCATAGGATGTATGAACCACAGAATATTGGACTCAGAAGATAAACATGGATTCAGCGATCTTCCCAGCCGCTACTGTTACTGTCAACAGGATAACACACTCTGCCCACAAACACAGGTTAGTCGTACACTGGTGATGGCAATCTTCACATGTGTTTTTCTCCAAAAGGTGAATCATAAAGGGGTGCACTTAACTTTTCCTCGGTGAATCACGTGAATCCTGCAGCGGGTTTCCACTCTCTTTACTGCCAGTCACTCTCCGTCTTCCTCTGTGAAGTTTTCTCACTTACTTCGTTGCGTTGCTGTTCGTGGTTTCTTTAAAAGACTCACTTAATGCGCATGTCTTCAGGGGAATCAACATGGAACACCGATCAGGTCTTAAACCTCTGCTTCCTGCACTCGCCGCTGCTCACTGCCACTGCTACAATCCACTTGAGCACTCCTATGGAGCTTTCCTACTGCCAGAGCATTTCTTCACCTCTTACTATGCGTCGAGCCCCTCTCTTTATACTCCTTTCTTCCCGGCACATGCTTCAATGAAGCGCTACTCACGGGCTTCAGCTGGCGCTTGTTATGATCGGCGGCCATGACGGGTAAAAACAGAGCCGGCCCGGTGTTACACCGGCATTTCTTCCCCCTGGAAACAAGTCAACCATTCTTTGGTTCCCGGTTTGTTCACCCGGTGACATATCATTTGAAATGTCTCAGTGTGACTGGTGCAAAGGTCTCATTCTCAAAGAAGTAAACCAAAAGGTAATAAGGTATTTAAGAGTTTAGAGAAGGGTGTGTCTTCCAGGCAAATGGTCTCCTGCTCTCTCAGAAGGTGTTAACTGAAGGTGATTTTTTTACATCAGCCGCTAAAGGGCGCGTTCGGTCACTGCCAGCTTCTGCCTGTCAGCCGCGGTCAGCGAACAGGTCTCGGCCCCGTACAGCATGGCCGGTAGGATGGTGCTGTTGAACAGGTGGGCGCCAGGGGGGCGTCAGCCGTGTTGGTGAACACCTCTGCTATGGACACCCTGGGCCAGCCATTGCATGCTCACATAAATGTCTTCCATGTGTTTACAACAATTAAATTGGATAAACAGATGTACCGGTATTTCAATCAGCAAGGCAGAGGTAGCTGGCTAACTTGTTTGGCTAATGTGATGTTAACCTAAACCTTACCTTCAACATAAGGTTGAAGGTAATTTTGCTGTGCCCTTTCAGCACATGAGTTTCAACATCCTTCCTTGGCCCACATCTAAGCTTGTAAATCACAGTAGCAGCAGGTCTAACACAGGGCTTGTGTTCTTGTAGTCTTTGTCTTCGTGCTCTACTTACTGTATATACTACCACCCATGACGCTTACTAATTGAAGCAAAAAATAAAATAAAAATAAAATCCAGTCACTCACTGAGATAGATGTTTAATAGACATGAGTAAATATTTTATTACAGACGTTCATCACACTTTTTAAAACGGCAAAGAACATTCTATAATAACTTTTCATTTATGCAAAGAAAATTAATGTGGTAGTTTTAATGCAGTTATTTTGTAATGTTAAAAAAGTACAGATTTTCAGTTCCTTACACCAAAGAACAGCACAGCAACAAACAAGCTTTATTCAGATTGTGTCTCATATTGAGTTTGTTTGATGGTCTTTGCTGAAGAATCTGAAGTTCAGCTGAACTCACTGAAACAGGAAGTAGAAGAGCAGAGGAGACACCAGCAAGAGGAAGCTTCCCTTATACACTCCATCTAATCAAGACAGGAAGGACATTAGTATAACGCTCCACTGATAATACAAATAATAATAATAATAATAATAGTTATGAAAACTACGTTCATTGTCGATCATTGTCGAAATTTGTAAAAAAAATTTAAAAACAATAAAAACTCTGAAAGTGCTAGACTAATTCATAAGCTTCTCCTTATAGCTACATTTATAGCTTAACACGCACAGGTATACCTGCCGTCATGGCAATCTGTCGCGCTGGTCGTGTTTAACTATTTGTTTGACGGACGTAGTAACAATAACTAGGGGGCGTGGCTTTTGTGAACGGTCAATTAACAAACGCCATCGCACACCTGCAGGTGATAGGTGCGTAGAAAAAAAAAGACCAAATAGGTAGGTCGACAAATCTGCCAATAAGGAACTCCCGCACAAAATAAGTACTTGCAAGTAATATACACTCACCTAAAGGATTATTAGGAACACCTGTTCAATTTCTCATTAATGCAATTATCTAATCAGCCAATTACATGGCAGTTGCTTCAATGCATTTAGGGGTGTGGTCCTGGTCAAGACAATCTCCTGAACTCCAAACTGAATGTCAGAATGGGAAAGAAAGGTGATTTAACTTGTTAAGCTGCAACCCCACTTTTGAAAAATCCGCAGATATGGCATACCCAAACTGAAACAGATACAGTTCATGAACCCTTTGTACTAAAAGCACAAGTATGATCTCATTTGAAAGCTGACACCTGGAAGTTTATTGTAAATGTAGAATTAATTATTGTCATAATGAAAAAAAAATAGTTATAAATAGCTTCAAAGTTTTGTAAAGTTATTATACATTTATTTTTATGAAACATCTTCATGAAAATAAAATCGAAGTTGGCATTGTAGCAATCCAGAAATGCACTGCAGCTAAAGCCACATGTCTGACCATGTTATATTTAAAATCTGAAGAAGATGAGTCTAAAACTCTGCATTTAGTTAAATGTTTTTCAAGATCATGTCATATGACTTTATTTTGATTAGACTCTAAAATGCAAACTGATGTTTATTGTCATCTTCTAAGCATCTATTCAGTCTATTGCCTCTATTGTTTTGTGGTGCAAACGAGCCCCATTCAGTGTCAGTCTCCCCTGCACAACATTCACACCTCTCCAGCCTGGTTATGGCTCGAAATATGCTTTTCTTTTGTCTGCATTATAATCACTAACGACTAGCAATTCACACTGTTTCAATCCCTCATTTCTTTTATAAAAGTTCTCACTTCACAGTGAAACTGTATCAAATGCCCTTTTTGAAAAAAGAAACATTTCAGTAAGCATTCTTATTTAGAAAAAAATCATAAAAAATTACAGCGAAGTTAGGTGGCAGGTGCACAGAGCTAGCTAGCATGTTAGCTTAGCACACCATCAATACACGACAATTTATGAGATTAAAACCATGTTTGTGCTCCGAACTTACTTTATAACGCAAGTCGAGTGTTTTAAATAACTTTCTGTGATCTGATTTGGCTTCAGATAAAAAAATCAGATAGAAAATATATTATTTTATAGTATTCTGCACAATGATAAAGTCTATATCGATTAGCATTACATTATACATATAATCTATTATTATGAAAATACCTGACATGGCTCGAAGAACACAGGTAAATCAAATATCATTGCAATCATGTTTATTGTCTTCAAAACATCTTTATCTGCACTTTACAGCGATCTCTGATAGCTTTGTTATGTCAGGCTGTTCCTGGAATGTCACATGATTATGGCTCTTCTTCATGTGATCCATATATGGACTGCATACGTGCATACAGCGCCCTCGGGCTACTGGTATGAATTGAAAACACAGTACATCAGAGTATACAGCGCTCATAATGATTACATCGACGCATTTGGGTATAAATTCAATAAATATTATTCCTGTCTATAGAAATCTGATGTAAACCTATGAGAATCTATCAATATTTCTCCAAATCTGCACGTTTGAGCTAAAAGCCCTGGGGGACGTTGTTTTGTCAAGCGCTGTCATGACGATCGCACAGGAGTTTTTTTCTGAATGACAGCGCCTGACGCTCATAATTCATATTAAAGGTAACGACTCATTTTTTAATTTCATAACTCCTGACACAAATTAAGACATAACTGTCACTATAAGTTTCTCAGAATACAATAGTGGTCAAATACTGAAACTTGAGTCTTATATCTTTTTAATGATGTATAGTTTGTCAAGGTAATAACATTAAATATGATAGTAACTTTGAACTATTTAAAAAAAAAACGCTTCAGAGCGCCTGCGCTCTGGTGAAGCTTAACAGGTTAAGCAATTTTGAGCGTGGCATGGTTGTTGGTGCCAGACGGGCCGGTCTGAGTATTTCACAATCTGCTCAGTTACTGGGATTTTCATGCACAACCATTTCTAGGGTTTACAAAGAATGGTGTGAAAAGGGAAAATGCCTTGTTGATGCTAGAGGTCAGAGGAGAATGGGCCGACTGATACAAGCTGATAGAAGAGCAACTTTGACGGAAATAACCACTCGTTACAACCGAGGTATGCAGCAAAGCATTTGTGAAGCCACAACACGCACAAACTTGAGGCGGATGGGCTACAACAGCAGAAGACCCCACCGGGTACCACTCATCTCCACTACAAATAGGAAAAAGAGGCTACAATTTGCAAGAGCTCACCAAAATTGGACAGTTGAAGACTGGAAAAATGTTGCCTGGTCTGATGAGTATCGATTTCTGTTGAGACATTCAGATGGGAAGAGTCAGAATTTGGCGTAAACAGAATGAGAACATGGATCCATCATGCCTTGTTACCACTGTGTAGGCTGGTGGTGGTGGTGTAATGGTGTGGGGGATGTTTTCTTGGCACACTTTAGGCCCCTTAGTGCCAATTGGGCATTGTTTAAATGCCACGGCCTACCTGAGCATTGTTTCTGACCATGTCCATCCCTTTATGGCCACCATGTACCCATCCTCTGATGGCTACTTCCAGCAGGAGAATGCACCATGTCATAAAGCTCGAATTATTTCAAATTGGTTTCTTGAACATGGCAACGAGTTCACTGTACTAAAATGGCCCCCACAGTCACCAGATCTCAACCCAATAGAGCATCTTTGGGATGTGGTGGAACGGGAGCTTCGTGCCCTGGATGTGCATCCCACAAATCTCCATCAACTGCAAGATGCTATCCTATCAATATGGGCCAACATTTCTAAAGAATGTTTTCAGCACCTTGTTGAATCAATGCCACGTAGAATTAAGGGTCAAACACAGTATTAGTATGGTGTTCCTAATAATCCTTTAGGTGAGTGTATATATATATATATATATATATATATATATATATATATATAAAAAATTCATGCCTGATGAAGGTCGTGAGACTGAAACTAATATATATATATTTTTTATTACTTGCAAGTACTGATAGTGTGCGGGAGTTCCTTATTTGAAGTTACTGTGGATGAAATCAAACTGCTAGCGCATGATCAAACAAAGGCCAATACCTGCAGCATTGCAAAGATCAGTGTTACAGCAGCTCGTAGTCGTTTTCACTCCGAAAACCTCTACAGTCCCTGGTACACATTGAGCTATGCACCCTTTAGTTGTGGAGGAACCTGTAGAAAAGACATACATGTCCATATAATAAGATAATAAAACAATTCCAAGATTAGAAGTTTACAAGTGGAAACTTTCTCTCTAGTGGTATCACTTATAAGGCAGATTTCCACATTATACTGGACTTACCGATGGGTGTTCCAACCGTAGTGCTGAAACATGTAGCAAGTCCATCTGGACATGTCACATTTACTCCACAGGAACCCGTCAAAACAGATGTGCAGAGGTAACACTTGAGAGAATAACCTTACATACAGAGAAAGACATTTAGTTAGCGCTCTACAGTGTGATCAGCAAATAATAAATTTCAACACTTGCTGTTTTCTGTACCTCCAGTGAGAGAAAAGAAAAGAAGAACGATGGAGACCTGCAGATTCATCTTGTGTCAGGAGCTGAATGACTGAACAGAAGTAATGCTTCAGTTTCTTTTATGTCTGTTCAGAAAAGGGTTGGGTTTAGGACTTGTTGTGACGTCCCCAAGGAACTATAACAGTTACTAAGAAAAAGGGAATTAGAAACTTAGCAGGTTGGGTCAGCTGTGAAAAAGCGCTTTGTCTCCCTCCCAGTACTTCTCCAGAAGCATTTAGATAATTACGCAATAATTTCCTATTCCTAGTAATCCATTCTGCTCTTTGTTAACATATCTCGAATGTTGTCTCACACACATGCTCACGGAAATTTCTAACATTGACGTTATTGTTTGAGATAAATCAATTAAACTGTAACAAGAAATCATTTTCTTTTGTTAAAGGAACACTCCGACTTTTTGGGACTTTAGCCTATTCACCTTATCCCCCAGAGTTAGATAAGTCCATACATACCTTTTTCATCTCCGTGCGTGCTATAAGTCTGTTTGACGCACCCACCGCTAGCCTAGCTTAGCACAAAGACTGGATGTAAATGGTTGCAGCTAGCATACTAATCCAAATAAGTGACAAAATAACGCAAACATTTTCCTATTTACATGTTGTGATTTGTATAGTCACAGAGTGTACAAAAAACAAAGTCACATGAGACACAGACATATTTTAACCGTATAAATACTGGGAACTATATTCTCTGAAGGCGAAGCACTGCTACTCGGGCGGAGTGATAACCGCAGCACCTGAGACGAGCCGTGGTGAGGAGCAGAGAGCGCGTCTCAGGTGCTGCGGTTATCGCTTCGCCTTCAGAGAATATAGTTCCCAGTATTTATACGGTTAAAATGTGTCTGTGTCTCATGTGACTTTGTTTTTTGTACACTCTGTGACTATACAAATCACAACATGTAAATAGGAAAATGTTTGCGTTATTTTGTCACTTATTTGGATTAGTATGCTAGCTGCAACCATTTACATGCAGTCTTTGTGCTAAGCTAGGCTAGCGGTGGGTGCGTCAAACAGACTTATAGCACGCACGGAGATGAAAAAGGTATGTATGGACTTATCTAACTCTGGGGGATAAGGTGAATAGGCTAAAGTCCCAAAAAGTCGGAGTGTTCCTTTAACAGTTTTGTTATTCTACATTCTACAGATCCTACTCTCCAAAAATGGCTGGGTTAACCCAGCACTAGCTGGGTAAATATCGGACATAACAAATTCTTGGTTAAAATAACTCAGCAAGTTGGGTTAAACGTTTTAACCCAGAAGGGTTGGGTTACATAATTGAACCCAAATTCTGCTCACACTGACTGAACACTGGGCTAATTTTAGCTCATAATGTGTTATTTCCATTTCAAGTTAATGTTATTTACAGTGTTGGGGAGTAGTTAATTACAAGTAGCGACGCTACTAACTTAATTACATTTTCCAGTAGCTTGGCAGTAGCTCAGTTGCTTTTTAAACAGTGTAGCTTTTCCAGTAGCTAACTACTTTTTGCAGCAAGTAGCGGTGTAGCGCGAGCAAAAGCTACATTGCGTGTTGTTGAGCCTGCGCGAATCAGCGCGATGCAAGGATATTCTTCTTCTTGTTAGATTACAAACTAACTTTTTTTGCCATTACCGCCACCTGTTGTTTAATCACGCATCTTGCGGCTAACGGTTCACTGACGTACAGAAGACCTCAAGCAAAAATTTAAGGACGCACATACAGGTGATTAATGGCCATTTTAAATGTATTAATTATCCTGCTTTGTTGCTCTCTATGTTACATCAAATTTCTATTTCTGGTTTAATTACATTGAACCGCCATGATCTGTCCGCCAGTTTGGTAATGAACATAAAAGACAACTAAAGTTTGCGTCATCGTGTTTGTCAGTTGAACAAAAAATGTAATCTTAGTTTTTTTTATCGCACGACAAAGGCTTTGATCTAATTAAATTGGTGTATAGATTTGTTGTGAGTGACTGGTTTCAGAGCGAACCGAACTGTGCTCACAAGCAGCTTGTGATTCAGGTTCTTCTTTCACAGTAAATTCTGCGAGCTCCATCACTGCATGTGAGCGAGTTTAACGTGCATTGTCAGTGCCACATATGAGCGGTTGTTCAATGTATTTTCTTGCCAAAATGCAACCATCTCACAATCTGTATTTTTGAGAAAAAGTCTATACATGCAATTTACGTTGGATGTATATTTTGTTCTTGCAATGTTGTATTTGTTGCAATTTTGCACTTTTGACACACAGTCTGAGATATTTGAGTGTTGTGTGTAATAAAACAATAAAAATCATAATTGTATTGCATTGTTTTAAACACTAAATATTTTACTTAAAGGGGTCATATAATGGTACATGCACTTTTACAAGTTGATTGTACTGAAATGTGTGTTGGCAGTGCCTGTACACAGCCATCATATAATGATAAAAATCCATGCAGTGGTTTTGTTTTAATCTCCTTATATGTTTTCCCCTACCTCAAATCGAGCCGTTCGAGCCTGTGACGTCACAAGCTCGCACGCCCCTCCCACGATTGTTGATTGACAGCTGTGTTTCAACACAGACCCGCCCTCGCTCATGAGGGAGCTGTCAATCATAGTCTGCGCGGACCGGCGCGGTCATTGTTGATATGCTGGAGCTGTCTATGAGCAGAATGGCGTCTAAGCGATTGTGGTGTTCTGTTCTTGGGTGTAATAACGAACACAGCAGTCATTTTAATGTTCCTAAATCCGAACCGCTGAAGACGCAGTGGCTGAGTTTGTTTTCGAAGGGAATATTCCCCACGAGCAACGTCAATGCTCTCATGTTTGCGCGAATCATTTCACACACCAGACTGCTTTATAAACGAGGAGGTATAAAGCTGGTTTTGCTAAGAAGCTGCTCCTGAAAGGATCGGTACCATCTATTCGTGTTCCTGCAGCTGCTCCAGAAGAACTGAAGTGAGTGTAACGTTTTATTAAACTTTATATTAATATTTATATTAATCCTTGTAAATTCGCTTGCACGCTTCACGATGAATGCGTCTAAGGTTTACACTCAGGGTACATTACGGCATGTTTTCTATGTATGACGTTCTCAATATAATGCATAATCCCACGTTTATACTGAACAACGTGTTATGGTTATTGTGTTATTGTGTTACAAACGGTGTACGCCAGAGCCGGCTCTGGTGTACGCATAGAACAGAGAGGCGGAGTCAGC
Source organism: Rhinichthys klamathensis goyatoka (assembly GCF_029890125.1). Lineage (NCBI taxonomy): Eukaryota > Metazoa > Chordata > Actinopteri > Cypriniformes > Leuciscidae > Rhinichthys > Rhinichthys klamathensis. Next base: position 16,696,619 of record NW_026606564.1, read on the forward strand.
AAAGCTCATGATCATTTAAAGGCATATGCACTGAAACAGCGTGCTGAAAACAGAGCTGTTTTTTACCAGGTAAAATAAGTGTTTTCTTACAATACTAATGAGAATTTTTAATTAAAGTATATTACAAACTTTTAATTTAGACCCTAAAGAATCATATTAGCTTGTACAAAAATGGCATTATATGACCCCTTTAAAACATTCCTCAGACACTTATTCAGTTATTTATAATATACACTCACCGGCCACTTTATTAGGTACACCTGTCCAACTGCTCGTTAACACTTAATTTCTAAGCAGCCAATCACATGGCGGCAACTCAGTGCATTTAGGCATGTAGACATGGTCAAGACAATCTCCTGCAGTTCAAACCGAGCATCAGTATGGGGAAGAAAGTTGATTTGAGTGACTTTGAACGTGGCATGATTGTTGGTGCCAGAAGGGCTGGTCTGAGTATTTCAGAAACTGCTAATCTACTGGGATTTTCACGCACAACCATCTCTAGGGTTTACAGAGAATGGTCCGAAAAAGAAAAAACATCCAGTGAGCGGCAGTTCTGTGGGCGGAAATGCCTTGTTGATGCCAGAGGTCAGAGGAGAATGGCCAGACTGGTTCGAGCTGATAGAAGGGCAACAGTGACTGAAATAACCACTCGTTACAACCGAGGTATGCAGCAAAGCATTTGTGAAGCCACAACACGCACAACCTTGAGGCGGATGGGCTACAACAGCAGAAGACTCCACTGGGTACCACTCATCTCCACTACAAATAGGAAAAAGAGGCTACAATTTGCAAGAGCTCACCAAAATTGAACAGTTGAAGACTGGAAAAATGTTGCCTGGTCTGATGAGTCTCAATTTCTGTTGAGACATTCAGATGTTAGAGTCAGAATTTGGCGTAAACAGAATGAGAACATGGAACCATCATGCCTTGTTACCACTGTGCAGGCTGGTGGTGGTGGTGTAATGGTGTGGGGGATGTTTTCCTGGCACACTTTAGGCCCCTTAGTGCCAATTGGGCATCGTTTAAATGCCACGGCCTACCTGAGCATTGTTTCTGACCATGTCCATCCCTTAATGGCCACCATGTACCCATCCTCTGATGGCTACTTCCACCATGTCACAAAGCTCTAATCATTTCAAATTGGTTTCTTGAACATGACAATGAGTTCACTGTACTAAAATGGCCTCCACAGTCACTAGATCTCAACCCAATAGAGCATCTTTGGGATGTGGTGGAACGGGAGATTCGCATCATGGATGTGCAGCCGACAAATCTGCGGCAACTGTGTGATGCCATCATGTCAATATGGACCAAACTCCCTGAAGAATGCTTCCAGCACCTTGTTGAATCTATGCCACGAAGAATTGAGGCAGTTCTGAAGGCAAAAGGGGGTCCAACCCGTTACTAGCATGGGGTACCTAATAAAGTGGCCGGTGAGTGTATGTTGTTCAAAAAAAGCAAAAGTAGTTTCAATGTAGCTAGCTACTTTTTGATCGTAACTTGTAGTGTAGCTAACTACTTTTCCAAAAGGGTAGCTTGACTGTAGTTTAACTACTTTAACTTACGAGTAGCTTGTAGCTTGTCAAACTACAGTTTCAAAGTAGCTTCCCCAACACTGGTTATTTATATATTTTATTTAGGCTATATAAATCATTTAATTTATATATATTGGTAATTTAGGAAGTGAACAGGCATTAAACAGTCTAAATCAAATAATTTTATTCAACGGCAAGTACACTAACAGCATCATAAAACATTTAAGTGACAGCAAAAGGAGCAAACTCTGTGTGCTTCTGGCATCTGTGGGAAGAAAAGAACTGTCTATTCAACAGACGACACCATTCACGTTTGCTTTGTTAGAAGATATCAGCTTTCTGTCTCCTCTCACTCTAAAAATAGTTATTTTTTTGGTAACACTTTATTTTGATAGTCCACTTTAGACATTCTACTAACTATAAGTAACTTTGGAGCTACATGTCAACTAACTGTCATTAGAGTATTAATAGACTGTCTGCTTAATATCTGCTAACGATTTATTTTGTTGGTCCCCCAACAGACATTCTACTGACTATAAGTAACTTCGCAACTACAAGTAAACTTGTTCTCCTAACCCGAACCCTAACACCTAACCATAACCTAACAGTCTATTGACAGTCTCCTACAGTCTACTAATACTCTAATGACAGTTAGTTGACATGTAGTTGAAAAGTTACTTATAGTTAGTAGAATGTCTAAAGTGACTATCGAAATAAAGTGTAACCATTTTTTTACCCAGACTGCTGGGTTCTGCCTGTTTGGCCATTTTGTTGGGTTATTTTCAAGTTTTGTCTAACCCACTGTTGGGTTAAATTTCAGTAGAAATGATGCCCTCATAAACTACACCGCTGAGTTGAGTTACATTTATTTGACATAAAAAGTAGCAATACAGTAGTAGTAAAATGGCTAAACTTCTTTGTCAAGGATAACACAATAAAGTTGCATTCATTTATTTCCATTGTGGTCCTTGATTTTTACTCCATATCCATTAAGCCATCCTATCTAAAAACAATCTCTTCACTCTTATACTAAAACCAACATTATCCGTTAAAACCTTGCAGGATTGATCATTTTAAAATATCTTGGATTGTTTTCAAAGACATTTGCTTTTACTGAAATGATCAAAGACATTTGCTTTTACTGTTTCAACCCCCCTCTTTCTTAACCCAATGACCATTTGGAATTCCTAAAGGCACAGAGTGTGATCAAGGCCAGTAGATGTGTGTACTTCGGGGGTCTATGAATTGTCACACCTTTAATACAGTGGGAGAAGTTGTAATTATCTGATTGGTCAGTTTAAACGTCTCACATTTGGGTTTCGGTCACATGGTCAGGAAAGGGATAAAAGAAGATTGTAACTTGCTCTGGCTTTTTTGATTCTCTGGCCCTTCTTTGCTCTGGGTCTTTCTTCTCTTTTCTTAAGCCTCTCTCGCTCTCTCTCTCTGGTAACATTTTATATATATGCTGGGTACAATTAATGGTATACGTTTTTATCATCTTATACATCTATTTTGTAACTATTTTAAGTATAACCATATTGTCATTTAACCCTTTAAATTATGAATAATCTGCTAACTAGTTTTGATTTGGTATTGACTTTAAAGTGCTATCTATTGCAATACAATATCATCACTTTATAGCAACGCTCTCCCACATATTAAACTATTGTAACTGCGCTTATTTTCGTCATTGGTATAAGTAGCAGAGGGTGGTAATAGACAAGACATATACATTTTTCTACCATTTTGCTAATAACGTTTCTTTAGTCATTCGGCAGTCTTGCAGCCTGAACCCCTGCAGGAAATTTCCACAAATATTCCACCCCTGCGCACCTGTATATTCGGACGTCCTATTACCATACAAAGTTTTACACTTTGTCCACAATACTTTGTATAGTATAGTGTCCATGTCTGTCAGTTTGTGTTTAAATATACATTTTTGATCATCGTTTTCCACTTCTGATGTCCTTTCTAGCGAGAAATTACAATTGTAGTCATTAAATATTATCTTAGTTTTCACCAAAACCCGCTCTATTTTGCTGTAGATAATTGACCCTTCGCAGGGAGCTTGATTGACAGGTGATCTGACCAATCATACTTCGCCATCCGCCATTTTGTCCGACAAAGCAGTCAGGAGAGTTAGTAGATTAAAATGTGAGGATTTGAACTTGAAAAACTGAATATGTACTATATTTTTCACTGCGTGAGAGCATGGTGTGTGCGTGAGAGCGGCGTAGCTTGTCGGACATAGCGACAGTAAATAAGGGGGGCGGGTCTTTGCGAAGGGTCAATTCAGCATGTTGTGTGTAGAGTGACCTCATAAACCACAATTCAGCATGTTGTGTGTAGAGTGACCTCATAAACCACAATTCAGCATGTTGTGTGTAGAGTGACCTCATAAACCACAATTCAGCATGTTGTGTGTAGAGTGACCTCATAAACCACAATTCAGCATGTTGTGTGTAGAGTGACCTCATAAACCACAATTCAGCATGTTGTGTGTAGAGTGACCTCATAAACTGCAATTCAACATGTTGTGTGTAGAGTGACCTCATAAACCACAATTCAGCATGGGCCCCATAAGCCTGTGAAATGTCACATAATAATTATTTGTGTGTTGTAAAAGTGAAATTGCTATTTTGAAGCATGGATTGTTTTTTGTAGATCAAATTAAAGTTTTTGACATGACTTTCATGTTCAGCATTTAACAGCGGCGGTGATGAGGCTTCATGCTCCGTCAGGTGTGCCTCATCACACGCCGCCAATTCTCCTCTTCAGCGCCCCTCCTCTCCAATCACACCGACTCCAATCGAGAACCTGGCGAAGGGCGGGGTGGGACGGGGTGGCGCTGGGGATTAAGGGACGGGGTGGCGCTGATTACAAGGGAGAGGCAGACGATCCATCACAATATATATATATATATATATACTGTACAGGATACAACACAATACAAACATTATGTTGCATATGTTAGCACGCACAGACATATGCACACTTTTGTGTTCTTGTATTGTTAAATGTGTCTAGACTCTGTTTTATAGTGATTTCTACATCTACTTAAGCCCTTATCTTATCTCATGTATGGGATGTATTTATTGTATGTATTTTAATAGCTATACATTTTAAACTCAATACTCTGTAATTTCTGTTTTAATTTTAAAAGCCTAACCAGGAACAGGGGTTGCAAATTAGTCATGGCTAGAAACCTGTATGCATGGCATCTACTTTGTATTCTTTATAAAGCAATGTTTTATGCATTTGTCCCTGTCAAATAAACATTAAATAAATAAATATGCTGGGTTCAGTCCTTTTTGTTGGGTTGTTCTCACTATGCTGACTAGGTTTTGGGTCACTCCCTGCCGAGTTAGCAGCTGGGTTACTTTCACTGATAGTAGTAATAGTGTACCCCCTCACAAACATATCCAGCTAATGGGTCACATAACCCAACACTGGACTGCCAAACCAAATAAGAGGCCTCCTGTCCTGAGATCAAATCTTTACAGAAAGAAAAAAGAAGAAACACAAGTAAGAGAATGCACCCATACAGTATCAATATCACCAAGTGTAGTATCAAGACGCATGCCTTTAATCAGCTGCCACTGCCACACTTGCTGTGTTGATTACACTGGGATTCATGTAGAGTGATTAGACCATGCTCGACTGAAAGTAAAGCATATAATGTCAGAATGAGGAGATGACACAAGGTACAGCTGCTTTTTCTGACACTATGCAAACACGAATATTAGCACAGAGCAGGGGTGTCCAAACTTGTGTCCTGCAGAGTTCAGCTCCAGCTCCTCAACACTCCTGCCTGGAGGCCTTTAGTATGCCTTGATTCACTGATTTAGCTGTGTTTAAAAGGGTTTGTAGCTAAACTCTGCAGGACAGTGGCCCTCCAGGACCCACTTTAACCCTCTGGGGACCAGAAACGCGCCCGCGCGTTTTGCCGTTTTTTTTTCACATAGCAGAAAAATAGACTTAAAATACTCTGTTGATTTTGATCGTACATATAAGTGTTATACATCAATCGATCCTGTTAATTGTCTATTATTTTTCTGTATACTCACAATAAAAACAAAGTTTTGTGCTTTTTGTCAAATAAAGAAAAATAAACATGATGCGAGTTTTGCCTTCTCTCTGTCAGTGCAGTCCATTCTGAAACACGTCCGAAAAATTAACTCTAACTCTGCAAATACTTGTCATACAGGCACGAGAGGTTTTTCTTTATGAAGCTTGAATTCTCTTCTTTTTAATGATGTAATTTATATAAAAAACAAATATTCTCAGTTTATGTAATCTGTATGAAAAGAGAGTGCTGTCAGATTTTTTTTCCCCAGCTCATTACACTTCATTACGCGTTAATCTGACACGCCCACGGAGGACGCGCGCTATTCAAACGCAAATGTCGAGGCAAGCCATGACAATGCCCACATCAGCCGTTCCACCGCGGCGGTAAAATGTGGGGTGTATTTGCTGCCTTTTACCGCCAAGAGGCGCTACAATCATAGACTCTGAAAAGTGTTTGTTTATTCTCTCTAATGCGTAATCTGCTGCCGCACCGCACTGATTCAGAGCGTTTGAAAGCTGGTAGCAGATGAATTCAACAAGTGAAACGTAGTTAAAATAATTCATAATCACAATACTGAAATTAGGCTACTGAAATGAAATTGAATAAATAATGAAAAAGTAAAACATTGCAATAAAAACAGTCACAGACGTATAGACGATAGCTCAGTGGTTAACGCAACAACACGAGCTTCGAGGAGCTTCAATCGACTCGGATCGAATCTCAATGTAGCATACATGTTGTTAACCGATGTTGCCCTACAGCGTTTATGTTTAACCTTCTTGATGCTTAAATAGCTAACTGTTTATAACTGTTTACTTATTTAAAGTCAAGAGTTTTGTTTAATTATTATTACAACATAAATTTGCTACATTCCTGGAACCGCAGCCGCTGCACAAAGGACAAAAACTGATGAAGGAAGATTGTCAGCCGATTGCATCAGAAAATGAAAATGAAGAAGCACGTCTTTAGTCTGCTAAATTATTGTGTAATGTAAAAGAACACTAAAATTACTTAAGTTTGAAACCAAGTTCGAACATTTCAAGGTTTAAATAAAGTGTCGGGACAGTTTTTTTTATTTAAAACAGGGTTGCATCGGGTTTAGAGTTTATTTCTTTTGCGATGCAAAATAAGAAACACTAGGCTAATCTTATTCTTGCGACATTTTAAATTTGTATTGCCAAAGAAATGACAGCTATATTAAACAATTAAAACAGTAGGCCTACAAAACGAAAATTGTCCAAAGCAACATAATTAAATTAAAACATGCGTTTTTCTTTGCCTCTCTCGCGCTGAATCTCTTTTTAACAAGTTTATTTAGTCTCCCTCGCTCTCCATATGAAAGAGGAACATTAACACCTATGCCTATTGTCCTGCGCGCTCGATACAGCACTGAACTGTCCCTCCAACCCCCCACCGGCTATTGGAGTCTGAGGCTGATTTAACACAAAGAGAAGTCACAATTCACACTTAAATCGCTATTCTAGACAGTGTTGATAATGAAGGAATTAAATGATTTAAGTTACATGTAGCCTAGTGATATTTCTGTCATAAAAGCTTATTACTAAATATTTAATTATTTCAGTAATTGATGAAATAAAACTGGTTTGGGCCAGCTTTTTCCAAGCAAAACTAAATATAATCTGAAAAAACGCATGTTAATTTGTTTTCATGAACAAAATGTTCAACTCAATATTAAAGTCTACAGGGATCTTTGGATCCTTTCAACCAGGCATGCAATTTGTGAATTAAGTTTTTTTATTTTTATTTTTTATTCAAATAAATATCGAACCACGGTGCTTCGTGGTAATGCTGCTAAATTAAATAACATGTATTGAATAATTATGAACTTAAATGAAACAATATCGCAACATTTCGACAAATGCATTATTTGATCTGTTTTTACATTTTAATTCAGGGCGATTTAGCCTGCTACATTTAATTAGAGCGAGATTTTCACCCTTGTCTTGTCATTTTCTCATTGGGAAGCGCTTACAGGCTACATGTTTGAGTACATCCTCTGTACCTCTCGTTTTCATATGGATTACATAATCAGATAACATTTATTAGCCAGAATATTTAGACATTTAAAGGCTTTAGACAGAGCCGATTTCTTATAGTGACTGAGCTGAAGTGGCTTTCGGTTCATTTTTGTGACGCGCAGTTCCCGGAGACAGAGACGACAGATAAACTGTTTTTGTCGTTAGCAAAAGTTCGAATAAAACCCGACTTTAGAAAAATGCATAGGGCCACTCGGCGTGGTCTGCCAAAACACTTAATTATAAACTTCAATATTTCATTCAAAATAATCTCAAAACGCTTTGTGAAATTTTGAAAAGCCGTGCATGCATTAAGGCCACTTGAACTAATGAACAACTGAAACGCTGGTTTTGATTTTATTGTTTGTCGTTGTTTAAACGTGCTTGTTGCATATCTCTATTTTATATTTGATATGGTCTATTGGTGAAGTAGCCTATAGCATTGATTAGCTGTGGAGGGAGGGGTGTGGGGATTCAAATAATTCAGCAGAAGCAGGGATGTTTAGACCAGAAGGAAATCCCCGTCCCTCCTGGCAAATCACACTTTACTTAAAACCATGTTTTTAAAAACTCTAGGTTGTAGGGAATCAAAATAATAATAATAATAGGCCTAATAAAAAAAATAAAAATAAATATATATAGGCTATATATGTAAAATTACTTTTTTTACAGAACTGCTTTTGAAATTATGATTGGTAGCCTCGTACGATTGGTACAGATGCAACGTCGTTCTGTTCGATAG